>NC_030855.1:20075996-20183890 GCF_000208745.1 Theobroma cacao
TTCAGTTTTATATATATATATATATATAATATATATATATATATATATATATATATATATAATTAAGGGAAACTAGCAGAAGCATTAAACAAAAGATTAATTGTGCATAAAAATTTTAAAAAATAGCTTTGTTTTAGTTTTTTTAATGAATTTTAATTAGTAGTTTAGTAACTTTTAACAATAAATATCATGTGAAAGTCTCATTGGGTAGTTAGGTGGGAGCTTTGTTGGGTCTATTTTCATATCCGTGTCCTACATTGTATTCAGCATTTTCTTTTTAAAGTTAACAATCATGTGATTATTTTTATACACGAGAGGAACGTTATGACTCAAACTTTATCCAATCCTATCTCCATCATTTTTTGCTTTCCAAGTTTACATTAATTAATGTGATCTTCGTATTTATAATTTGATTTTTTATTTGTAAAAATTGGATGCATATAATAACAAATTACTATTGACAATTTCTTGATAAGTTGACAGTATTTTGCTTCAAATCTGTAAAACTGACAAAAATAATAAATACTAAAGAAAAAAACAAAATAAAATAAGGGGGCCTAATAGAAAATTATTAGAAGTTGTGAGACGCTAGATGCATTGTGTGGTAGATAGGAGGCAGCATTAAAGCATGCAATGCCTAATGTCATTGAGTATTGTTTAATGGTCTACTACTCCAAATCTCTCAACTTCCCACCCACAAACTTGTTTATAATTTGCCAGCTTCATTAAATATCATCACTTTCTAGAGCATCTTTCTTTCAAAGACACAGAACACTTGGAACTTGAATGAGAGAAGATTGTGTAGGTAGTTTAATTAATTAAGTATTTTTTTTTTGCCTAATAACGTAAAATCGTAAGCTAGTCAATTATAATCTTTAATTCTCTTAAGTTTTAGACTGTTTCCTTATTTCCTTAATCTTTGGTTTTGGACCCAGTATGTAGGAAGCAATCAACGAGAAAAATCTGTTGGCCTTCACCACTCGTCGCCACTGGTTTTCCCATGTATAAAATTGAAGTTTCAACTACCCAACAAATATTTTACCATATTTTATAAAATCAGCAATGAAGAGGACTAGTGCTAGTCCTCCCTTTGAGTAATATTAACGATCGGAAGAGGTTTGACAGTACATAGATTATATGTTAGACATACAAACCACAGATTTGTACAAGGAGCTAGATTTTCCTTGAACTCTTTTTGACCACTGTGTTCTTTTCAAATTAGTCTTGTGATTAAATATACATTGAACTAACCAAAAGAGTAACGAAGAAAAGGAGGCAACATCCTCATTTTTTTTTAATTTTTAAATTAATTGCTTTAGCTTGACCAGTAGCTAACCGTGATTTCTATGCTTGCTGCCAAATTCTTTTATATGACATGTTGGTCGCAGCGTGGAAAACAAGATCAATTTTTGTAGAGTCCAGATGAAGCAGAAACCTACCCATACAAAGTAATAAGCAACAAGTAATTGACTAATCTACATTCTAATCTTTGAGTATTCTTGACTTTGTTTTTGGACCAAAGATTTTATATATATATTCCCAACTTTCATATAGATAGTAATACTTTTCTTTTTCCTTATTTTTGAATGTTAGTCTTCAAATATATATTCATAAGACAGTCTAAAGTCATCACACCATGATATCATAGTGCATTTCGTTCACATTGTTGGTTCAACTCTCATATATATTACATTACTCTCAAAATATAAAAGATTGTACATGAACATTTACTTTAATGATGATACATGTACTTTTTATTTAAAGAGCTCAGTTTGCATTCTCTTTTGTTCTTATTAAAAAAGAAAATATTATTAAAATCTAATATGTTCAGAAGGAGCCTAAGCAATGTTTATAATTCTTAATTAATTTTATACATTTTGAAGATTAAAATTTAAAATTTCTCGTATCGATTGATGTTCATAGGCCCAAAAAATTGACAAGTCAAAATATTGGACCGTATAATTTGATTTGCAGATGACCAATAATCTAACAGAACAAGGAAAAACTCTCTGCCTTCTTCTTTCCCCTTTTTCTCCCTCTAACTTGTCAAAATGAAAATGCTCTGAAAATCTTGAGCGAACGACCAATTCAAGGCCT
This sequence comes from Theobroma cacao, assembly GCF_000208745.1. NCBI lineage: Eukaryota > Viridiplantae > Streptophyta > Magnoliopsida > Malvales > Malvaceae > Theobroma > Theobroma cacao. The sequence continues at coordinate 20,078,094 of NC_030855.1, forward strand.
TAATTTAATGACGAAGACAAATTCAGTACATTGACCGGAAAAGTCAAAGTAATACCGAACAGCACCGTCCTAGAAAGCCCTGAGAGTGAGACTGACCAGGGAAAAAAAAAAAAACAGCTACTCGTGGTAACCACTAGAATGACCAAATTGCCCACTAGAAGTGGGCGGCTGGACCGTACTGTCCGCTATATCTACGGTGGGTATTGGGCCACCGGCCTAAGGCCTCTGTTGTCCTGAAGCAGCGGATTATTGGGTGTGAGGGACCACAGAGATTTTATGGGCCCTACAATTACTGATGATCATCAATCACCGTCGAGGTTCAACATGTTGTTTACCCTTAAATTTTTTTTTTTGTTAAAGAGAATATTTTTTTTTTCTTTACAGAATGTTACAATCGGTAGAGTTATATGTGTAACCGATGCTCCACGTAGGCACAAGAAATAGCAGCTGATGAAGCCTCCATAGCTAGCATGCATGTTTCACAAGGTGAATGCCCTATCAGCTTTATTTTCTCCGCTTACCAATCTTAAACCACACAAATTCTAAATAAAAAAATAACGTAAATTGTGAGCCAGGGGAAGGGAAAGCTGTGCCCTTTAAAGCGACAAATCAAATTTCAAAGGTGAGAGCCATAAAGTGTAACATTTTCTAGAGGCGTTGCAAATTTTGACCTAAGATCAGTAACTAAAGTTAAGTATGATAGAGCGACATGTTGTTTAAATTAATCATATACAAATCCAATAGCATTCTTTTAATTTCTCCTGCTAGTCAAATTAGGTATCGAGATGATTGCATGTTTATATTAGAAGAATCAAAACCTTTGAAAAATTTACCTAATATAACTATTTTCACCATCACATATATATACTGACTGATGGTAAACATTGAACTATCATTAATTCTTTTTATTACATTCAAATCCTTGTCTATCTTTCCTACCATTAAGTCTACATTAGAAGGATTAATTGTTTAGGATCACACGCCCACCTTATCAGAGACAAAAAGAAATTTAAATATGATTTTTTTTTAATATTAGAAGAAAAAGATTCAAATTTTACTCTTTCAATAGAGAGATTATACATTAATCAATAAATTAAATATTTAGATACGTAATTCTAAAATAAACAATAGTTATCAATCAATTTATATCATTAACTCTTTACAAGACTATGAATATAGCTATGAGATTGCACTCCCACTTGGTTTTATAGCTACTCAAAAAAGCACACAGCAAAGTTTTTGATTATTTTCTCACAGATTTATTTCTCTACGAAACTGTATGGGATGGATAAAGGCCATTCAAACATGTATAGGTTCTAGGTTGTATAGCCGTAAATCTGCAAATCTATCAACGTTTGACAATTCTATTCATAAATATAGTTGAGTAGATGATTATCTTTTATAAAATGGACCGATTTCAGAATTCTTATAATATGCCTTTATTCATGTTGGACTTAAATAAATGGTTGGGTCGTTTTCGATTAATCTAAAATTTTAAAATAATTGATAATTAACGTAATTTTAATTATATAGTATTAAAGTTATTGAGTTCGAATTTTTAAAAAACACGTCTTCTTTCTACTAATATTTCATTATCAAAGTTGTCCATTAGACTGTGTAATACTTTAATTTTTTTTTCATGTCTACACAAAAATTCATTAATTATTAACTCGACTTTAATGTGAAAATGTGTTAAAATTAAAATATAATACTCAAGACATTTTCTATCTATTTAAATTTTTGGGTTAATAGGTAACCCATTTTCGTAGTCTGAACAGTATGTGTATATTAGGGTTCCAAATTCTAAAGAATCAGATGTATATACGATTCTTTAGAATAAATATTCTTAGAGAAAAGAGAAAGCATGAGAACCTCTGCACTAATGTTTGGAAGAATATATGCAAAGCTGTCAGGAACTCTGGTTTCTCTTATTTGATGTGACAACTAAAGCAAAAAGGCAAGGATGTTAATCTATTTCTCGTAACATCAGTCGTAAAATTTTCTTTAATCGTTCTATCTCTACCATTTAATATAACTATTCAATTGCTTGGTCAAAGGGCAAGATTCAAGTTTTCAATTGCTTGGTCATTAACGGCAAGCCATTCCCTCCCTACTCCTAGGCAATAGCTTTTCTTTTATTTGGTTTGGTTTTTAGTATGAAATAACCATTCATTAGGAACGTGTGGAAATCGATTATCAAGCATGCATTGATATTAATTTGTACTACATATAAGAGAAAGATGCATTGGATGAATGTGGATTAATCCTCGTTTCTGGAGATCATTGGTAACTTCATTACTGTTAATTACTTTCCTAGCGGCAAGGATGGGGCTGTGCAGGGCTGGAGAGCCAGGAAAGGGGTAGGCTTTCATTTTAATAAGGTCTACCGTTCTAGCGTTGTTGGATTTCTTTTGGGATGCCGGCCCAATGGTAACTGAGTTCCTGATCTTGTCCAAAACCTAACCAACTTCACAGTTACTCTACTATTGAAAAATTGGCATTGGGTCGGATTTATCAATACTGGAGATTCAAAAAAATTATAAATATTTCAATTATTAGTAAATTAACATATGAAGACTCCGTTTCTTAGAGTTGAAAGAAGAAAATAAAAAAGAAAAAAAATCCAAACCTAATTTTGCTAAACAAAGGTATTTATTTATAATATAGCTTTTGATTTTTGAAGTTACCTTTATAAATGAAATCCCAATTGAAATCCTGCAACCAAACTCAGCTTTGTGTATATTCCAATTGCCTGCTGAGGTTGCCACCAATCCATCTTTGATCTTTGTCGAAGAATAGGCAGGCATTTAAAATTAGGCCAATAATATATATATATATATATTTATGCCCTTTGCTTTACCAGCAGGTTAATTGTTCAAACATTTCCTAGCAAATCGCACTAAGATTAATTTGAGACTTAATATGCAAAAGACAAATAAAAGTAAAGAAAAAAAAATGAGAAGTTTGTAATAACACAGTATTATTATATCATTAATAATAAGAAGATAAAGTTTGTGCTACTTGCTACACACCATTATAGAGCTTGCAAGTAGGCAAAGTTGCAGACGAAATTGTAAAAGCTTAAACTAAAAACAGAGGGTTTTATTTTATTATTATTATGTTGTTGGACAGCTTAAAGAAACAGACACAGTTATTTAACTAAGTTCCACCATATACATGGTTGGATATGCAAACATGCTAGACAATTATTAAAATCCCCCATAGCCGATCCAACAAGAGTTTGCTGATAGAAAACCTGATCCATCCCACTCAAGCGTCTTCCCCATAACCTTTTTGCAGAGCATATTGCACAAGAGAATTCATCTCCTCATCTCCGCGTATGACATTGTCTTTATTTTTATCAGCATAATTCATCGCCTCTTCAGTTTCCTTGTGAGGCATTTTTGCTCCTAGATGTTCAAAAGCCTCCCTGAGCTGAGAGTTGTTCAGGCTGCCCCCCTTAGCATAACTATTAAACACTCCTTCCAATTTTTTTTTCAATGCATCAGCACTTTGACCACTGCGCTGAGAAAACTGTGCCATCGCGATACAAGCTTGCTTTGTATTGTTTGAAAGTTTAGGAAGGGAGAGATAGGCTCTTCACTACTCTTCTGCTTGGTTTATTTTCCTTGCATGCAATTTAACTTGTTTATATAGACCGAAAACGCGAATAAGAATATGTTATAGGAGGGGAATAAAACATTTTTTTATGTTGGTGGGCTTAAAGTATGATTTAGACTGAAAGCAAAGAATATATATATATATATATATATGTTTTTTTTTCCTTCTTTCTTCACACCCGTTGTCCTTAAATTGTTTGAGTTGATCACTGCTACTCCACCCAAAGGCGTCTATCGATTCGCTCTTCTGAGACACAACTCTCAAATTGTAAGGACCATTGAAGGCCAATCTCATGGTTTATATTCCCAGAGGATTGGATTGGTTCGATTAAGAATATTCTTAATATGTCAATTTCTTCTTCACTGCTTCGGCCTAGAAACCACAGATTGAAAAATGCTAAGCCGAAGGATAGTAGCCTTCTCGCCTCTCCCTTGGCTTCCTTCCAGATTTATCAAAAATTTGTAATTAGTTAATTTTGCTGAGAAAAGTCATTTTGGTAATTCATTTGCAATATTTTCCACTTTGCCATACAATATTCAAGTTCAATCATTTTGTTTTAAAATTTTTTTATGAACCAATTCAATTACCTTCTTTTCGATGGAATGACATGAATTACAAGTAAAGATTTCAATTACAATTAAACAATTTTCTTATATATTACATAGAACATGAAAGAAATCAAATAAATAAACCAACTAATTAGATAAATCATTATATATCAAATTACACTGAATTTCTAAAGCCAATTAACAATAATGACTTTTTCCATCAAAAACGAATCATTTAATAAGAGCTTAATTAATTAGTGATTGATTATTAAATTACTTGCACTATAATTTAGTAGCATATATATTATCATAATTTTTTAACCTAGAAGAGTTTGAAAGCTTTTGTTTATTTATATTTAATTTATAAAATATTATGACACCCCATGCTTTTTTTTGTCTTCAATCAACAAAAAAGTGCTTGGCTGAAATGGGTCGCCATATTCTCCTCAGGGCTCTTCGCACGTACCAAAATACCGGAAATGCTTTGTCATGGCAATAACGTAATAATGCTGTCCACAGGAAGGCGAATTTGAGATAAGCTAGACTCTTTTCTTGTTAATTTCTCTTATCACCATCGCAGCATCACTTTCAACCTTTACGATTCTTTCTGATCTCTTTCCCATGGGAAAGATTCCAGGCTTGCCGAAACAAGAGCAGACAGATATGTATTCCGTTTCCCTTCCTTTTAAGCCTGTATTCCTTTGTGCTGAGTATAATTTCCTCCACTTTTTTGACTAGGGAATCCCATGACTACTAGTCAAATGTGGGATATGTTAGAACGTCGTTTGCTGTGTCATTCTTTCTAATAAAACCTCATTTCAGATAGCCAAATAATTAAAAGGGTATGTACTCATTGATCCATGCAGTACTTCATCATCAACTATACCATGAGAAGGAAAATTGCAGAAAAGATCCACGAGCATGGAGAATCAGAATACCTTGCTCTCTCTCCTGTTGGCTGGATACAGAATCGTAACGTCAAAAAGTACTGTGTATTTCATGACTGTATTTCACAAAAAAATTTTTCCTTCCGGAGAACAGACCATACAATGTGTATATAGTCACATCTTATGAATTGGAGCAAGAATTGTGAGATTTTGACAGCTATGTTCGACTTCTACATTGTGTTTTCCTGGGTGCAGACACCTACCAAGGACCTCAAATATATTATTAAAAAAAAATATATAAATAAATAAATCAATAATAGAAAAAGAATAAAAAGTAATAATAATAATAATAAAAAGGAATAGAGAAGGAAAAAGACTGAACGTTTGCTCAACGTCCCTCTCCAGGCCTATGGCCACCCTAGGTTTCTAATTATCACCACGGGCAACAGACATTTGATGGCCCTGGAAGCAGCCGGACTTGGGAGAGGAGGGGTCACCTCCGGCTGCCACACTCAAGCATCCTGTTGCCAGGAGTCTTGTGAAATCATGCCCAGAAGAGCATGATTTCACTATTGAGACTATAAAAACGAAGGACGCCGGATTGCAAAAAGGAGGAAGGGAGGAGAAATTTTTCAAAAAAAATCCAGAGAGTGATTTAAACAAAAAATCTAGCAACTAAAAATCCCAGAACAGTACCCAAAAATCCTAGTTTTTCACTCTAGCAGCCGGTGAAATACCCAACAAATCACAAAAAAAAAACAAAAAATACCCTAATTTCTACGAACTGAAACCACAATCAACGCCACAAGAAAAAAAGAACCCAAAAAAGAAGAGCCAAGGAAACATAAAAAACAGAGAGCCAATCTTTTTTTTTTTTTTAAAAAGGAGATGTGAGGAAATGAGTTTTGTGGGGGAAATGAGTGTGGGAGTGAAAGGATGGTTTGGGTAGCGTGAGAAGGAGAGAAAGTTGATGTTTTGGTGTGAGTAAGGTTGAAATCAAGAGAGGAGACGAGAGGAGTTTGAGAGAAAGAGGGAAGGTTGAAAATCGTGTAGAGAGAAGGGGAAAGGAACGGCAGCTAGAGAGAGAAAATGGAAGGGAGAAAAACAAAAGGGAGCTTTTATAGTTAGGGTTTAGGTGTTTTAGTGCCAAAACAACGTCGATTTGGGGTATTCTGAAGCCATTACAACAAGCACCAAGCGGTGTGTTTTGAAGTCTGGTGGTTGGCAATCCGTGGGTCTCATGCTTATACCAAGCCCACGTGTTTTTAAACCTATTGTTTTTGGGCTTCTTGTCAAGCATAAGGTAAATCTCTTGGATCATTTCATTTTTTGTATTTAGGTTATTGTTTTGCACTTTGACGGTTGAATTTTGTGTGATTTGTTGTATTGGTTAAGTTTATTATGTTTTTTGTAAATATAAAAATATATATTTTCTGAAAATATGATGGAGTGCAAATATATATATTTTTGGGTCCAAAGATTAGGAAATTGAAATGAACAAAAAACTAAAAATAATAATAATAAAATGCATAGCTACAAAAAACATAAATTTAGATGAATAAAAAATTAAAAAATATATTTTTATTAAGGAAGATTTAGTTTGTTTTCAAAAAATAATAATAATATATGTGGAGAAATAAACATTTGAATGCAAGGACATAGATTTAGATAGGATATGTATATAAAAAGTAAGGAAAATAGAGAAGAAAGTATCTTAGTCAAAATAAATTAGGTTAGTAAACAAAATGAAAAATGTTTAGTCAAGCAAGTACAAAAATATATATATTTGGTCATGGAAAATAGGTTAGGTGAATTAGCAAAAATAGGAAAAGTATTTATTTCCAAAAAGATAGAAAAATGATAGTAATAATAATAAAATATATATTTTGGATCAATAATTATAGTTAGGAAAGTTTCTAGGTTTGGTCTAAAAAATCTATAAATAAATAAAAAAAATAAAATAAAAGAATAAGACCTAGTATAAAATTATTAAGTATAACATATAATGTTTGACTTTGAATCAATACTGATGATGAGATGTCCATTCGGAACGTAAGAAGTCACAATTTCGAATAAATTTTTTTAGGTAAGGGATTTTGATTAAGACTCTATCAGTACGATGGGAGGGTTTTAATTTTGAATTTGTATGTCCCTAATTTTAAATAAATAAAAATTATATATACTTAATTACCAATAAGTCAAAATATAAAAACAAAAGAAATAAGGAAATGATGATAGCCATAAATATGGTAATAGTAATAATAAATGCAAAAAAGGTGGATAAAATATATACATGAGGATATAAAAGAATATAGGATTATATAAGACAATGAGATTCATGATGATAAATAACTAACAAAAAATCAAAATTCAAAAAATAATAATAAATTCACCATAGTGGTGGATACGGCTAAAATATAAAGACAAATACATATAAACATAAAAAAAAAATTTTGTAAGAAGGTAAAAGAAAACCATGGTTAGTCAAAAAGAATTTTGGTTAAAAAAAAACATATGCATAAATGATAATAACTATGAATCAAAATAGTTGGTTTAAAAATATGATTTTTAGGAAAGTATATGTAGTAAGATAAATAAGTGTTCACTTAGCAAAATACACAATGAAAATAAAAGTGGTTATATAGGAACAATAAGTAAATATAAAATATTCGTTCATGGTATATATGCATACATGGAGAAATAATAAAATTTTTAAAAATAAGCAACAAATATTAGAATTTATGAGTGCATTACTTATCATTGTTGCATTGTTAAATGTCATGGCATATAGACATATTCTGTATACGAGAATAAACCCTGATGATGGTACTTTCTGAGGGAGCTTGCGAAGGTGAAAATATACTTCCGAGTCCCACTAGTGTGATGGAAGGGCTCGAAGAATATTTTTAATAAAGGCTTCCGATTGTAGTAGGTTTGCATTCATGAAAAAATATCATTTTTACTTGCAAATGATTACCCCGATGATGAGATATACTCATTAAACTTGCGAAGGCGAGTTTCTCTAGTAATTTCTTAGGTAAGAGGATATTCTCATATCCCACCAGTATGATGGACGGATTCAGGAAATATCCTCAATAAAAGGTTCCGTTTAGCATTACTCAGATTTTGTGCTATGCATTTCATAATCATAACATGCACACGTCACATTCGCAAAACCAAATAGAGTATTTTAATTTGTTAATAGATTATAAGATAAATTAAATAAACAATAATTAAGGAAAATATATGATTAAATGGTACCGTTCGTGGAATGAGCGTCATAGGGGTGCTAATTTTTTCCTGTGCGTAACCGTACTCCTGAACCCAACTCTAAATAAAATACGTAGAGCAGTTTATTGTTCTTTAGAATGACCTAAAGTCGATTTAGAACTACGTCGAATAGAATAAATTTAATAGGTGACCAATCGCACCTACGTAAAAAAAGATTTATGACGACTCTTTAAAATATTCACGTCTAGCGGTCGGGTTTTCAAATCTGCACATTACTACACTGGATGAATCACAAGGTTGTCGGTTGTATTTATCTCTTATTTGCCTAATCTCATATCCAAAAGAGGCTGTAGTTGCAAATAATTAGTACTCGACCATTGAGTAACAATATTGAGAACAGAAACTTATCTCATTAAGTTTATCTCTTGTATTACTGTATCTGAGTATGCATTGCGAGTCAAATTACCATTGCAAGAAACTCTGGCCTGCCTTGACCCCTCTTTTATTATTACTTTGCTTCCCTTCAATTTCAGTTCATCTGCCATACAACTCCTTAGCAAGGGCCAGAACAGACAGGATTCAGCTTATTTCCATTAAAGTTAGAACTGTTTAATTCCATGAAATTAGATAGACCAAACTGGTATTACAAAAGGTATGAAAACCACCCTCCTGCAAGATTTACTTCATTCGGTTCAGAAAACTGGAGAAATAGAAACCATGTGCTCTCACTCCAATTAATATCACTTAGGGGCTAAAAATGATTGTCAAATGATGAAATAATTTGATAGGCAAAAGAAAATAAGTAAAGGAAATTAAATACAGGTAAAGCAAGCAGAATACAACCCGGTAGATATAGGCACATATTTCAATCAGTTTTCTCCTTAATTTTGTTCTTGTTTGTGTTATGCCGAGACTGGAATGGATTTGTTGGTTGTTGTGATCTCTAGTTTTCAAGACAGTGAGCACATGGCAGAGTTTTTGGGGTTGAGAAACTCTGAAACAGTAGGAGGCTGCTGAGGGGATTTCATTGAGTGGCAGTGGGAGGCATGGATTTTCTAGAGGCGTTGCAAATTTTGACCTAAGATCAGTAACTAACATTAAGTATGATAGAGCGACATGTTATCTAAATTAATCATGTACAAATCCAAAAGCATTCTCTTAATTTCTTCTACTAGTCAAATTAGGTATCGAGATGATTGCATGTTTATATTAGAAGAATCAAAACCTTTGAAAAATTTACCTAATATAACTATTTTCATCATCACATATATATACTGGTTGATGGTAAACTTTGAACTGCGATTAATTCTTTTTATTATATCCAAATTCCTGTCTATCTTTTCTACCATTAAGTCTACATTAGAAGGATTAATTGTTTAGGATCACACGCCCACCTTATCAGAGATAAAAAGAAATTTAAATATGATTTTTTTATATTAAAAGAAAAGAATTCAAATTTTTCTCTTTAAATAGAGAGATTATACACTAATTAATAAATTAAATGCTCGGATACGTAATCCTAAAATAAACAGTGGTTATCAATCAATTTATATCATTAACTCTTTACTAGACTCTATGAATATAGCTATGAGATTGCACTCCCACTTGGTTTTATAGCTACTCAAAAAGCACACAGTAAAGTTTTTGGTTGTTTTCTCATAGATTTATTTCTCTACGAAACTGTATGGGATAAAGGCCATTCAAAGATGTATATATTATCAGTTGTATAGCCGTAAATCTGCAAATCTATCAACGTTTGACAATTCTATTCATAAACATAGTTGAGTAGATGATTGTCTTTTATAAAATGGATCGATTTTAGAATTCTCATAATCTGCCTTTATTCATGTTAGACTTAAATAAATGGTTGGGTCGTTTTCTATTAATCTAAAATTTTAAAATAATTGATAATTAACCTAATTTTAATTATATAGTATTAAAGTTATTGAATTCAAATTTTTAAAAAACACGTCTTCTTTCTTCTAATATTTCATTATCAAGATTGTTCATTAGACTGTGTAATACTTCGTAAATTTTTTTTTCATGTCTACACATAAATTCGTTATTTATTAACTCAACTTTAATGTGAAAATGTGTTAAAATTAAAATATAATGCTTAAGTCGTTTTCTATCGATTTAAATTTTTGGGCTAATAGGTAACCTATTTTCGTAGTCTGAACAGAATGTGTATATTAGGGCTCCAAATTCTAAAGAATCAGATGTATATACGACTCTTCAGAATAAATATTCTTAGAGAAAAGAGAAAGTATGAGAACCTCTACACTTATGTTTGGAAGAATATATGCAAAGCTATCAGGAACTCTAGTTTCTCTTCTTTGATGTGACAATTAAAGCAAAAAGGTAAGGATGTTCATCTATTTCACAGTATTATTATATCATTAATAATAAAAAGATAGAGTTTATGCTACTTGCTACACACCATTATAGAGCTTGCAAGTAGGCAAAGTTGCGGACGAAACTGTAAAAGCTTAAACTAAAAACAGAGGGTTTTATTTTATTATTGTTATGTTGTTGGACAGCTTAAAGAAACAGACACAGTTATTTAACTAAGTTCCACCATATACATGGTTGGATATGCAAACATGCTAGACAATTATTAAAATCCCCCATAGCCGATCCAACAAGAGTTTGCTGACAGAAAACCTGATCCATCCCACTCAAGCGTCTTCCCCATAACCTTTTTAAATAAAAGAATAAGACCCAGTATGAAATTATTAAGTATAAAATATAATGTTTGACTTTGAATCAATACCGATGGTGGGATGTCCATTCGAAACGCGAGAAGTCGCAATTTCGAATAAATTTTTTTAGGTAAAGGATTTTGATTGAAACTCCATTAGTACGATGGAGGGGTTTTAATTTTGAATTCCTATGTCCTTAATTTTAAATAAATAAAAATTATATATACTTAATTACCAATTACTCAAAATATAAAAAAGAAAAGAAATAAGGAAATGATGATAGCCATAAATATGGTAATAGTAATAATAAATGCAAAAAAGGGGTGGATATAATATATACATGAGGATATAAAACAATATAGGATTATATAAGACAATGAGATTCATGATGATAAATAACTAACAAAAAATCAAAATTCAAAAAATAATAATAAATTCACCATAGTGGTGAATATGGCTAAAATATAAAGACAAATACATATAAACATAAAAAAAATAAATTTGTAAGAAGGCAAAAGAAAACCATGGTTAGTCAAAAAGAAGTTTGGTTAAAAAAAAAAACATATGCATAAATGATAATAACTATGAATCAAAATAGTTGGTTTAAAAATATGATTTTTAGGGAAGTTTATGTAGTAAGATAAATAAGTGTTCACATAGCAAAATACACAATGAAATAAAAGTGGTTATATAGGAACAATAAGTAAATATAAAATATTCATTCATGGTATACATGCATACATGGAGAAATAATAAAATTTTTAAAAATAAGAAACAAACATTAGAATTTATGAGTGCATCACGTACCATTATTACATTGTTAAACGTCATGGCATATAGTCATATTCTATGTACGAGAATAAGCCCTGATGATGGTACTTTTCAAGGGAGCTTGCGAAGGTGAGTTTTTTTGAAAAATTCCCTAAGTGAAAAGATATTTTCGAATCCCACTAGTATGATGGGAGGGCTCGGAGAGTATCTTTAATAAAAGGCTTTCGGTCGTAGTAAGTTTGCATTCACGAAAAAAAATATTATTTTTACTTGCAAACGACTACCCCGATGATAGAATTTACTCGTTAAACTTATAAAGGCGATTTTCTCTAGTAATTCCCTAAATGAAAGGATATTCTCAGATCCTACCAGTATGATGGGTGGATTTAGGAAATATTCTCAATAAAAGGTTCCGTTTAGCATTACTCAAATTTTTTGCTATGCATTTCATAATCGTAACATGCGCACGTCACATTCGTAAAACCAAATAGAGTATTTTAATTTGTTAATAGAATAAAAATAAATTAAATAAATAATAATTAAGGAAATATATGATTAAATGGTACCGTTTCTGTAACAAGCGTCATAAAGGTGCTAATCTTTCCCTGTGAGTAACCATACTGCTGAACCCAACTCTAAATAACATACATAGAGCAATTTGTTATTCTTTAGATGGACCTAAAGTCGAATTAGAACTACGTCGAATAGAACAAATTTAATCTGTGGTCAATCGCACCTAGGTAAAAAAAGATTGATGGCGACTCTCTAAAATATCCACATTTAGCGGTCGGGTTCTCAGACCCACATGATAGTACACTGGATGAACCATAAGGTTGTCGGTCGTATTTATCTCTTATTTGCCTAATCTCATATCCAAAAAAGGCTGTAGTTGCAAATAATTAGTACTCAACCATTGAGTAACAATATTGAGAACAGAACCTTATCTCATTAAGTTTATCTCTTCTATTACTGTATCTGAGGATGCATTGCGAGTCAAATTACCATTGCAATAAACTCTGGCCTGCCTTGACCCCTCATTTATTATTACTTTTCTTCCCTCCAATTTCAATCCATCTGCCATACAACTCCTAAGTAAGGGCCAGAACAGGTAGGATTCAGTTTATTTCCATTAAAGTTAGAACTGTTTAATTCATGAAATTAGATAGACCAAACTAGCATTATAAAAGGTATGAAAACCACCCTCCTGCAAGACTTATTTCATCCGGTTCAGAAAACTAGAGAAATAGAAACCATATGCTCTCACTCCAATTAATGTCACTTAAATGTTTAAATGATTGTCAAATGATAAATTAATTTGATAGGCAAAAGAAAATAAGTAAAGGAAATTAAATACAGGTAAAGCAGGCATAATACATCTCGGCAAATATAGGCATATATTTCAATTAGTTTTCTCTTTAATTTTGTTCTTGTTTGTGTTATGCCGAGACTGGAATGAATTTGTTGGCTGTTGTGATCTCTAGTTTTCAAGATAGTGAGCACATGGCAGAGTTTTTGGGGTTGAGTAATGGGATTCGACCTCATGCTTAAACATGAAAATAATCAATAATTAAAATAATAATGTAGCGAAAAAATAAAATAATATTTAATCAGAGAAACAGTCAAATCCTACAGGATCAATGTTTGTGTTTTTCATGTAACTTTTAAATTAATAATGAACACTTATAAATTTAATAGTTACATACCTTACTCTGGATATCGTAATCAAGAGCCAATTAAATTCACATCTTTGCTTCTTCACCTGTAGGATTTGTCAAATCTTTAGCCACCCAAGTGTTTGGCCTCTAATAGTAATCCACACAGTGACTGAATAAGACCTTCTCAAAGGTAGGATTTTTACTTATGCTAGCAAGTATTATTTCTAAAACAAAAAGGCTAAAATTCTTGCTGAACCTTATTTTTGTCAGACAAAGAAAACTATTTTTTCTTTTTTTATTTTCTGAAACAGTTGAGAAGTGGTTTTTTGAGACTTCTTATTCTAGTTTGCTAATAACATATTTATATAGCCAAACTAATTTGTAACTCCAAATATAACAGTTGTATTTTAATTTAATTAAGTCTCTGAAAACTTAATTAATTTCTCACTTTATTTTGGTCTCTTTCAATTAAGTCCAATTTAATTAATTATCCTTATTTAATCTCAATCATGTCACTTAATGCGTGTGACCCATTAGGCTTCTAACATGTTGGCAATAACTATAAATCATAATCAAATATTAATTTGATAATTAATTTATATTTATAGATCATGAGCGGAATCTAGCAATACATCATGACCACTAAAATGTTAGAGAGTCAATTAAAGAATTTGACAAAGCCCTTTAGTGATAAGCCTCTCAGTGCAATACGGTCATTTCATCAAATATCCTGGATGTCATTAAGCATGGCTCAGTGTCTACTTATAACATTCCATATTAGTTCCCATAATTCATGACTAACCTTATGAATTTAGAAAACTAACTTTCCTCAAATTCATCATGCTTTGGCCAAAGACTTTATACAAGTTAATTAAGAATTGAGAACAAGTGAGATACATCCCCTTATATCACTTAGGGTGATGAATCCTCTCTTGACCACTCATTCACCTTTGCATACTTCATGGCATACCCAAAAGCACCCTATTTAGGCATCTGGTTGCTTCCAAACCCGTAAGGGTGAAATTAAAGTATGCCATTCCCCATACAAGATGACTTGGTGTCTCAAGTCTAAGGACTAGTTGCATGACTATCACATGAGAATATTTTTCATAGACACTTGAGTGAAATACCAAATGGAGTTTTCATAGCGGGTCATGTTCAGTGAACTTGTTCTTTAACAAGTACCTACACGTTATCCTCAAGTATCCCATATATTTCAATTTATGAGATTGATTGCTTACTTTTCAAGTAAGGAGGCTTAACATGTACCGGTTTATGAGCATTGTCAATGCCTTGTCTTGACAGTACAATGACCAGGAACAATTTTAGGAACATGGTTTTGATGCATAGTTATCTCATAATTGTAACAACTTTACAATTCTCTTACAAGACCTTTATGTTCCATAGGCTTAATCCAATTAGTACTTAATAACTCTTTGTTATTGCACTAACATGAAGAAAAACCTCTATCACATATAATTATGTGATTAAATATGCATTAAATGACAATATATATTTATTGATCAATCTAATTGGCTCAAGGGCATATACCAACAATCTCCCACTTGCACTTGAGTCAATTGCTAACATATCCAATATCAAACTCTTTTGCTTAGCAATTGTGTCTCTACTAGGACAACTCAAATTGCAATCTTTGAGAATATGTTAATTTATATGTTTGACAATCTCCATTGTCATAATCGAAATACTAATTTAGATCACAACGAGACCTTGATTCTATTATTATGGCTCTTGTTGTTACTTTAACAACTCGAAATCCTTTATTGGTTCATTAAACCAGTGATTCAAATATCTCCTCTTTTGTAGCTTAAA
This sequence comes from Theobroma cacao, assembly GCF_000208745.1. Taxonomy (NCBI): domain Eukaryota; kingdom Viridiplantae; phylum Streptophyta; class Magnoliopsida; order Malvales; family Malvaceae; genus Theobroma; species Theobroma cacao. The sequence continues at coordinate 20,093,342 of NC_030855.1, forward strand.
CAAAATATTTGTATCCAATTATAGATATAATCATGCAGTTATCTCTTGTTTTGGAACCAGTCCAATATAACTACTTAATCATGACTTTATATCACTTTTAACATTTATGATTCTCTCAATGTTAAACTCCTTTAACATGTAATCTTAAATTCTTTTGTTGAATCCCTTTTTAGGCTCTAGCTTTTAGTCCTATTTTTTTTCTTAGATTGGTAACTATATCTTATACACTTTTAATGAGTAACTTATCTTACTCCCATTAACCTTATGATGCGCACAAAATATGTTTATCTTATTCAATTTATTCAACTATTTTGAATTTATTACATTGAATAGAGATTATTATCCAATTATTCATGTTGAATTATTTAGTAAACTCATCTTACATGAGTAGTGCATCAATATGCATCCTACTAATGGTTTGTATTTAATGGATTTATCTCATGAATTATGCATCTTTATGCATCCCATTAAATCAATTTTTGTGCATAGATCTTATCTATTAGATTTCATAATTTCATGACCTTTGACTTTTAAAGTGTCATTAGCTCCCATTATTTCTATCATGTATAGAAATCTTTCCAGGTAAACTTATTTTCTTTCCTTTGGGGTGTTATATCCATAACTTTTATGTATACTAACATGTCATTAGTCATTCATCATTGGTTATGGGATAAAATCCTCTCAAAGGTTAGTTTATGTGATTAATTGGATTTGGAATGCTTTGTGATTCATCTCTTATGAATTAAATATGATAATCAATTTTTATTTAGTTCTAAGCAATCTTAATTTAGATCCAAGATTTCATTAAGAATGCTCCTTAACTAAATATGTTCATAATCCTATTATGAATTCATTGAGTTATGACTCAATTTTATCTAAGTCAACTCATTAACTTCCTTTTTGATTCATAATCAAAAGAAAAATAATATCACAATAATCTTATCATTATGACTTAGTATTGATTATCATAAATGCAAGGTTATACTTTAAAAATAAATAATTTAGAACAATTTCAAAATAAAATGAGATGTAATGTAAATATATAAATATATATAAGCTAAGCATCTCATGCTAGCAAAATATAAATCTATGTTTCCTAAACATAAAATAAATATTTAGCCATAGGTCTAAAACCAAAAACATCTCATCTTGATGATCATGCCATGAAAATATTCAATGTTCTAAAATTAATTATTATTCCATAATCTAATCTAGGTCGATAAGCTTGATCACCATCAACTAAGGTTGTCCCCTTCATGATCCTATTCTTCACTGTTTCTTATCATTAGTTCCTTCAATATGTCATACATATTAAAACCATTAATAAAGAATAAGGTATCATATGCCAAGTAGTGAAAAATAAATCATCATATGATTCATACCTGATGTGGAAGCTTCTTTTTGTTTCTTCCCTTTGATGGATTCAAGATAATCCTTGCAATTGTGCCTCCAATGCCCTAGTTTGCCACAAAAATGACATTTGTCATTGTCCTTGTCCTTCTTCACTCTTCTAGTAGGCTTTATACCTTTTGAAGTTGATGCCTTTTCATCCTTGGCTTTCTTAGAAAATTTTCTTTTCTTATTTTTATTTTTCTTAGAAGAGACAAGATGAATTGAAGGCTTCTCCTTCGTAATGGTGTTCTCAGCCTGTGTGAGCATATTTAATAAGCCTGAAAGGGTTACCTCAATCTTATTCATGTTGAAGTTCAACACAAACTTGGAATAGCTCTTTGGTAGCGAAGAAAGTATAAGGTCTATGTTCATATCATGATCCATAACCCAACCTAGCTGCTCAAGTCAAGTGATATATCTTATCATTTTAAGCACATGAGGCCTTACTAGGCTTCCCTCAAACATCTTACATCGGAACAATTCCTTTGAAATGTCAAATCTCTCTGTGCAACTTTCCTTATCGAACATTTCTCTAAGGTTTAGGATAATATCTTGAGCATTCATAGCTTCATGTTGCTTTTGAAGATCTGGAGCCATACTAGCCAACATCACACATGTGGCTTGATCGAGATCATCCATATAAACTCTATAGGTCTCTTTTTCCTCATTTGTAGCATCATCGCTAGGTTTCTCGGGAACAAGACCAGTCAATGAAATTTGGGCCTGTCAACTTGTTTGCATCAAGTATGCTTCTAAGTGATAAACTATTCGCCATGATAGATTTATATCCTATATAAATCAATATATATGATTATTAGTCATTAACGCAAATTATATAATCATAAAGACAAGGTTTTAGAATCTTATATGATTATTCTCAATATTTTATCAAAATAACAACCTTTCTCTACTATTTCGAGAAATTTAACCTTTAAACTTCTTATTGAGCTAGGACCCTTTTATCCCACCATGACCTTGAGTGACTCAACAAGCCATAATGAAACTAATTAGGTAGATAACTTAGCTTATCAATTGTATCTTATACAACTCCTAGATCAGTTAGGTGACAACTTTTTGTCTAAATATATCATATATATTTTGCCTAACTATGCCTCTAATACTATGCGGTCATGTGTCACACATCCGAACAACATGGTACTAGTTGAGTAAGACCCACCAATAACTCAAACGTACTCGTGTAAAAGTTTGGCCTTGAGTGACTCAACAAGCCTCCAATTAAAAGAGTAACCTAGTTATCTTATTATATGGTGGAAGGTAACTTTTTGACTCAATATATTAATGAGGGATTTTTATTTATTAATTCATTAATTATTAAGGTCTCATTGATTTGGCATTGTTGACATAAATAGCATTTATCACATTTCATATATATCATATGTATATATATATATATACTTAAAATAAATCTATCTCATGCCAACTACTAGGATGATTGTGGACTTTACTAATTCTAATTTCCTCGAGCCATTAAGGAAATTAGTTGGTCAAATTCCTAAGGGATTTACACAAATATCATCTTCAAGCTTTGCTTGTAATCTCCTTGAATTTCCAAGGCGCCTTTGGATCTCCATCTTCAAATTACAAAAATTTTTCTATCTAACCCTAGTTTTACACTTTGATGTAACTAATTACATTTTACAATCAAGAAACCTCGAGTTACATTTGAGAGGAGTTAGGTGAGAAAAGAATTTTACAACTCAAAGAAAATAGAAATAAGGCAAGGTGCGCAGACTCTATTTTAAAATAAATACCAAGAGAAATAAATTTAACCATCCATGACCTAAACTTCTAAGGTCTAAGTCCATAATCATCATCATGCTTTATAATCATAATCAAAAGCATAGAAATAAATGCAAGCTCAATATTACTTGGTGATCTTGTGTGTTATTTGAGAAAAATATCAATTAATTCACTTAAAGTGCAAGATTCAAATTATTTGGTATTGTTTTATTTCAATTTAGTGTTTAAGAAATTCTCAATTTCAAAACACTTAAAGTGAACCTTTTTCTTCTTATTTCTTAGAAGAAATTCATTGAAATAAAACTTTCCATTTTAATTCTTTCCATAATTAAAACTCCTTTTAATTTTGGAAACCATTTTATTTTAGGTAAACTTCCTAAAGTATATCTAAGACAACATTTTAATTTTTAACATATAGAACATGGATTAGTTTCCTAAATTGTATGTTGTTCAAGTTACCTAAATGGTGACTTAACAAATTTTAGAAACTTCTAATCAAACCAAAATTTTAAGAAAAGTTCACTGCTATCACATAACTTTAGGAATTTCTTTTAAAGTAGGAAACTATTTCCTATTAATTCTCCAAATCAAAATACTATCCTTAATTTTAAGAACTCCTTTTAAAGTAGGAAACAATTTCTTATTTTTATGAATCACCAAAAATTAAAATTCGATCCTTAATTTTAGGAATTGCTTTTAAAGTAGGAAACAATTTCCTATTTTTATGAATCACCCAAAATTAAAATATATGGTATTTAAGTGCTCTTAAAACTCCATAAATTATGAGTCAAACTCATGAAAAAGTTGCTGAAAATTTTCAGCAAGTGTGTTTAACAATTAAACACAAAATTCATGAAGAATTAAGCCACCAAAACTGATCATAGCTGTCCAAAATTTTCTACATTGAATCTTTGTTGTTTTGGAACTTGGAAACATGATTTTTATGAACTTTTTTTCATATTAAATCAAGTCTAGCTGAAACATGCAGTAATCTAATTTGATAAACTAATTTTTAACAATTAAAAACTGTTTAAAACACTTACCCAATGTTAGTAAAAATAATTGGTACATTACACCTCAAAACTATTTGGTTTTAACTTGGCTTCGCAAGCCTTTTAATCCATTCATTAATTCTTCAACTAAACATGATCTTAAACCTTTTAAAATATATTTTAATGAATTAATTACATGCTGTCCAGATTTGAATTAAAATAAAAAAGTAAAATTTTAAGAAAACCTTTAAAATTGATATATACCAAATCAACACACAAATCAATCCTATTGATTATCACCAAGAATAAGCATACTTATTACATGAAAAACATCAAATAATGGCTCTGATACCACTGCTGGGATTCGACCTCATGCTCAAATATGAAAATAATCAATAGTTAAAATAGTAACACAGTGAAAAAATAAAATAATATTTAATCAGAGAAACAGTTGAATCCTACAGGATCAATGTTTGTGTTTTCATGTAACTTTTAAATTAATAATGAACACTCATAAATTTAATAGTTACATACCTTACTTTAGATATCGTAATCAAGAGCCAATTAAATCCAAATCTTTGCTTCTTCACCTTTAGGATTTGTCAAATCTTTAGCCATCCAAGTGTTTGGCTTCTAACAGTAATCCACACAGTGATTAAATAAGACATTCTCAAAGGTAGGATTTTTACTTGTACTAGCAAGTATTGTTTCTAAAACAAAAAGACTAAAATTCTTATTGAATCTTATTTTTGTCAGACAAAGAAAATAATTTTTTCTTTTCTTATTTTCTGAAACAGTTGAGAAGTGGTTTTTTGAGGCTTCTTATTCTAGTTTGCTAATATAACATATTTATATAGCCAAACTAATTTGTAACTCTAAATACAATAGTTGTATTTTAATTTAATTAAGTCTCTAAACACTTAATTAATTTCTCACTTTATTTTGGTCTCTTTCAATTAAGTCCAACTTAATTAATTATTCTTATTTAATCTCAATCATGTCACTTAATATGTGTAACCCATTAGGCTTCTAACATGTTAGTAATAAATATAAATCATAATCAAATATCAATTTGATAATTAATTTATATTTATAGATCATGAGCGACATCTAGCAATACATCATGACCACTCAAATGTTAGAAAGTTAATTAAAGAATTTGACAAAGCCCTTCAGTGATAAGCCTCTCAGTGCAATACGGTTCTTTCATCAAATATCCTAGATATGTCATTAAGTATGGCTCAGTGTCTACTTATAACATTCCATATTAGTTTCCATAATTCATGACTAACCTTATGAATTTAGAAAACTAACTTTCTTCAAATTCATTATGCTCTGCCCAAAAACTTTATACAAGTTAATTAAGAATTGAGAACAAGTGAGATACATCCCCTCATATCACTTGGGGTGATGAATCCTCTTTTGACCACTCATTCACCTTCGCATGCTTCATAGCTTACCCAAAAGCACTCTGTTTAGGCATCCGGTTGCTTCCAAACCCATATGGGTGAAATCAAAGTATGTCATTCCCCATACAAGATGACTTGGTGTCTCAAGTCTAAGGACTAGTTGCACGACTATCACATGAGAACATTTTTCATAGACACTTGAGTGAAATACCAAATGGAGTTCTCATAACGGGTCATGTTCAGTGAACTTGTTCTTTAGCAAACACCTAAACGTTATCCTCAAGTATCCCATATACTTCAATTTATGATATCGATTGCTTACGTCCCAAGTAAGGAGGCTTAACATATACCAGTCTTTGAGCATTGTCAATGCTCTGTCTTGACAATACAATGACTAGGAACAATTTTAGGAACATGGTTTTGATGTATAGTAATCTCATAATTGTAACAATTTTACAATTCTCTTACAAGGCCTTTATGTTCCATGGGCTTCATCCAATTAGTACTTAATAAGTCCTTATTATTGTACTAACATGAAGGATAACCTCTATCACATATAATTATGTGATTAAATATGCATTAAATGACAATATATATTTCTTGATCAATTTAATTGGCTCAAGGGCATATACCAACATTGAGAAACTCTGAAACAGCAAGAGGCCACTCAGGGGGTTTCATTGAGTGGCAGTGGGAGGCATGGAAAGATTCCGAACCACTTTGGGAGGACTCTGGACACTGAATTTAGGTCCATCCGGAGCAACAGGTGAGAAGTGAGGTAGGAATGGTCTCATGGTCTTTGGACTTTCTTGTTAAGAAGCTGAATCTCCTTCTCGTTCACATCAAGGTTGACAGATGGGAGCGGCAATCTCCATGGGAAGTCCACGCTAGGTTGAGTTGGCACCAATGGTTGGATGCATAGCACAGATCCTATGTTGAGTCTTTGTCTACAGAGTGGAATGTTGGATCTGGTCCATTAGTATGTAGGAAGGGTCTCAGATTGTTATGTGATGATTCTGGTTAGGGAGGCCCAAGGGGGATTGAATTCTTGTTTTTGCTTTTGGAGTTTGATCCCATATACAACTTGATGTGATGACCTATTGTAATGGTTTTGATCCAAAGAGTCATTGGAGAAGAGGCACGGCTTGTGCCAACTCTACAATGTCCCGACACTACCGCAATTGGGTAGCATGTAAAGTTCATTGATGGAAATGAAATTGCTAATTTTCAAAAAGAGGTGGTATCGTTCTATACCATATATTGAAATCATTTTAATAATGCATTGAGAGATTATGTGGTTGCAACAAGGTTATGTTCATAGGCTCAAAAAAATTGACAATTCAAAATTAAGGCTCAAAATGGACCGATTTCAGAATTCTTACACTATGCCTTTATTCATGTTTGACTTAAATAAATGGTTGGGTCGTTTTCTATTAATCTAAAATTTTAAAATAAGTGATAATTAACCTAATTTTAATTATGTAGTAGTAAAGTTATTGAGTTCAAATCTTTGAAAAACACGTCTTTTTTCTTCTAATATTTCATTATCAAGGTTGTCCATTAGATTGTGTAATATTTCTTTAATTTTTTTTATGTGTGCACATAAATTCATTAATTATTAACTCGACTTTAACGTGAAAATGTGTTAAAATTAAAATATAATAATTAAGTCATTTTCTATCGATTTAAACTTTTGGGTTAATAGGTAACTGATTTTCGTAGGCTGAACAGAATGTGTATATTAAGATTTCAAATTCTAGAGAATCAGATGTATGCACGACTCTTCCAAAGTATAAGTTAAAAAGGGTCAAATCCTCATAAAAATTTTAGAATAAATATTCTTAGAGAAAAGAGAAAGTATGAGAAGCTCTACACTTATGTTTGGAAGAATATATGCAAAGTTATCAGGAACTCTAGTTTCTCTTATTTGATGTGACAATTAATGCAAAAAGGTAAGGATGTTCATCTATTTTTCTTAACATCAAGTGGTAAAATTTTCTTTAATCATTCTAACTCTACCATTCGATATAACTATTCAATTGCTTCATGAAGAGGGCAAGATTCAAGTTTCCGATTGCTTGGCCATTAACGGCAAGCCATTCCCTTCCTACTCCTCGGCAATAGCTTTTCTTTTATTTGTGTTGGTTTTTAGTATGAAACAACCATTCATTAGGAACGTGTGAAAATCGATTATCAAGCATGCATTGATATTGATTTGTACTACAGATAAGAGAAAGGTGCATTGGATGAATGTGGATTAATCCTCGTTTCTGGAGATTATCGGTAAGTTCATTACCGTTAATTACTTTCCTAGTGGCAAGGATTGGGCTGTGCAGTGTTGGAGAGCCAGAAAAGGGGCACTCTTTCATTGCAATAAGGTCTACCGTTCTAGCGTTGTTGGATTTCTTTTGGGATGCCAGCCCAATGGTAACTGAGTTCCTAATTATGTCCAAAACCTCCCCGAATTAACACTTACTCTGCTGTAGAAAAGTTGGCACTGGGTCTGATTTATCAATAGTGGAGATTAAAAAAAATTATAAATATTACAATTATTAGTAAATTAACATATGAAGACTCCGTTTCCTGGAGGTGAAAGAAGAAAATAAAAAAGCAAAAAAAATCCAAACCTAATTTTGCTAAACAAAGGTATATATTTATAATTTAGCTCTTGATTTTTGAAGTTACCTTTATAAATGAAATCCCAATTGAAATCCTGCAACCAAACTCAGCTTGATGTATATTCCAATTGCCTGCTAAGGTTGCCACCAATCCATCTTTGATCTATGTCAAAGACTAGGCAGGCATTTAAAATTAGGCCCATAATAATAATAATAATAATATATGTATGCCCTTTGGTTTTCCAGCAGGCTAATTGTTCAAACATTTCCTAGCAAATCACACTAAGATTAATTTGAGACTTAATATGCAAAAGACAAATAAAAGTAAAGAAAAAAAATGAAAAGTTTGTAATAACACAGTATTATTATATCATCAATAATAAGAAGATAAAGTTTATGCTACTTGCTACACACCATTATAAGAGCTTGCAAGTAGGCAAAGTTACAGAAGAAATTGTAAAAGCTCAAACTAAAAACACAGGGTTTTATTTTATTATTATCATGTGGTTGGACAACTTAAAGAAACAGACACAAAGTTATTTAACTAAGTTTCACCATATATATGGTTGGACATGCAAACATACATAGGATATGCAAACATGCTAGACAATAATTAAAATCCCTCATAGCCGATCCAACAAGAATTTGCTGATAAAAAACCTGATCCATCCCACTCAAGCGTCTTCCCCATAACCTTTTTGCAAAGCATATTGCACAAGAGAATTGAACTCATCATCTCCGCTTATGAGATTGTCTTTATTTTTATCAGCATAATACATCGCCTCTTCAGTTTCCTTGTGAGGCATTTTTGCCCCTAGATGTTCAAAAGCCTCCCTGAGCTCAGAGCTGTTGAGGCTGCCCCACGTAGCATAACTTTTAAACACTCTTCTCAATTTAGGTTCTTTTGCACTTTGATCCCTGCGCCGAGAAATCAGTCCCATCGCCGTGCAAGCTTGCCTTGTATTGCTTTGAAAGTTTAGGAAGGGAGAGATAGGCTCTTCACTACTCTTCTGCTTGGTTTATTTTCCTTGAATGCAATTTAACTTGTTTATATAGACCGAAAACGCGAATAAGAATCTGTTAAAGGAGGGGAATAAACTTTTTTTATGGTGGTCGGTTTAATGTATGATTTAGACTGAAAGCAAAGAATATATATATATATATATATATATATGATTTTTTCCTTCTTTCATCACACCCGTCGTCCTTGAATTGTTTGAGTTGATCACTACTACTCCACCCAAAGGCGTCTATCGATTCGCTCTTCTGAGACACAACTCTCAAATTGTAAGGACCATTTAAGGCCAATCTCATGGTTTATATTCCCAGAGGATTGGATTGGTCCGAATAAGAATATTCTTAATATGTCAATTTCTTCTTCACAACTTCGGCCTAGAAATTAAACCACAGATTGAAAAATGCTAAGCCTAAGGATAGTAGCCTCCTCGCCTCTCGCTTGGCTTCCTTCCAGATTTCTCAAAGATTTGTAATTAGTTAATTTTGCTGAGAAAAATCATTCTGGTAATTTATTTGCAATATTTTCCGCTTTGTCATACAATATTCAAGTTCCATCATTTTGCTTTTAAATTTTTTTATGAACCAATTCAACTACCTTCTTTTCGATGGAATGACATGAATTACAAGTAAAGATTTCAATTACAATTAAACAATTTTCATATATATTACATAGTAAATGAAAGAAATCAAATAAATAAACCAACTAATTAGATAAATCAATCTATATAAAATTAGACTGAATTTATATGTTGGATCGAATAAAGCCAATTAACAATAATCACTCTTTCCATTGAAAACAAATCATTTAATAAGAGCTTAATTAATTAGTGATTGATTATTAAATTACTTGTACTATAACTTAGTAGCATATATATTATCTTAATTTTTTAACCTAGAAGAGTTTGAAAGCTTTTGTTTATTTATATTTAATTTATAAAATATTATGACCCCCCATGCCTTTATTTGTCTTCAATCAACCAAAAAGTGCTTGGCTGAATAATGGGTCGCCATATTCTCCTCAGGGCTCTTCGCACGTACCAAAATACCGGATGTGCTTTGCCATGGTAATAGCATAATAATGCTGCCCACAAGAAGGTGAAGTTGAGATAAGCTAGACTCTTTTCTTGTTAATTTCCCTTATCACTATCGCAGCATCACTTTCAACCTTTACGTTTCTTTCTGATCTCTTTCCCATGGGAAAGATTCCACGCTTGCCGAACGAAGAGTAGACAGATATGTATTACGTTTCTCTTCCTTTTTAGCGTGTATTCCTTCGTGCTGAGTATAATTTCCTCCACTTTTTTGACAAGGGAATCCCATGACTACTTGTCAAATGTGGGATATGTTAGAACGTTGTTTGCTGTGTCATTCTTTCTAATAAAACCTCATTTCAGATAGCCAAATAATAAAGAGGGTATGTATTCATTGATCCATACAGTACTTCATCATCAACTATACCATGAGAAGGAAAATTGCAGAAAAGATCCACGAGCATGGAGAATCAGAATACCTTGCTCTCTCTCCTGTTGGCTGGATACAGAATCGTAACGTCAAAAAGTACTGTGTATTTCATGACTGTATTTCACAAAAAAAATTTTCCTTCCGGAGAACAGACCATACAATGTGTATATAGTCAAATCTTATGAATTGGAGCAAGAATTGTGAGATTTTGACAGCTCTGTATGACTTCTACATTGTGTTTTCCTTGGTGAACGACAAGGTTGTCGGTCGTATTTATCTCTTATTTGCCAAATCTCATATCCAAAAGAGGCTGTAGTTGCAAATAATCAGTACTCGGCCATTGAGTAACACAATTGAGAACAGAAACTCATCTCATTAAGTTTATCTCTTCTATTACTGTATCTGAGCATGCATCGCGAGTCAAATTACCATTGCAAGAAACTCTGGCCTGCCTTGACCCCTCATTTATTATTACTTATCTTCCCTCCAATTTCAATCCATCTGCCATACAACTTCTTAGCAAGGGCCAGAACAGAAAAGATTCAGCTTATTTCCATTAAAGTTAGAACTGTTTAATTCCATGAAATTAGATAGACCAAACTGGCATTACAAAAGGTATGAAAAACATCCTCCTGTAAGACTTACCTCATCCGGTTCAGAAAACTGGTGAAACAGAAACCATGTGCTCTCACTCCAATTAATATCACTTAGGAACTTAAATGATTGTCAAATGATGGAATAAGTTGGTAGGCAAAAGAAAATAAGTAAAGGAAATTAAATACAGGTAAAGCAAGCAGAATACATCCCGGCCGATATAGGCACATATTTGAATCAGTTTTCTCCTTAATTATGTTCTTGTTTGTGTTATGCCGAGACTGGAATGGATTTGTTGGCTGCTGTGATCTCTAGTTTTCAAGACAATGAGCATATGGCAGAGTTTTTGGGGTTGCGGAACTCTAAAACAGTAGGAGGCTGCTCAGGGGGTTTCACTGAGTGGCAGTGGGAGGCATGGAAGGATTCCGAGCCACTTTGGGAGAACTCTGGACACTGAATTCAGGTCCATCCGGAGCAACAGGTGAAAAGTGAGGTAGGAATGGTCTCACGGTCTTGGGACTTTCCTGTTAAGAAGCTGAATCTCCCTCTCGTTCACGTCAAGGTTGACAGATGGGAGCGGCAGTCTCCACGGGAGGTCCACGCTAGGCTGAGTTGGCACCAATGGTTGGATGAATAGCACGGATCCTCTGTTGAGTTTTTGTCTACAGAGTGGAATGTTGGATCTGGTCCATTAGTATGTAGGGAGGGTCTCAGATTGTTATGTGATGATTGTGGTTAGGGGAGGGCCGGAGTGGGATTGAATTCTTGTTTTTGCTTTTGGAGTTTGATCCCATATAGAGCCTGATGGGATGACCTATTGTAATGGTTTTAATCCAAAGAGTCACTGGAGAGGAGGCGGGGCTTGTTGCCAGCTCTACAATGTCTCGACGCTAACGCAATTGGGTAGCATGTAAAGTTCATTTATGGAAATGAAATTGCTAATTTTCAAAAAGAGGTAGTATCGTTCTATACCATAGATTGAAATCATTTTAACAATGTATTGAGAGATTATATGGTTGCGACGAGGTGAAATATGTAAAAAAGTGCTTTTATTACTCCAATGATTGGAACAGGGAGATTAATTTTGAGTTATTGGTAAGGCATTTGATATAGAGGACTGAGATTATACACTAAAAGCTTAAAAGAATTTTGGTTGGTTAGGGAATACATGTGACAACTAATAATGAGAACAAAGGAAAGATGTCCTCGAAATTACACGAATTTTATTTTCAATATCTCTCAGGGAATTGAATCAACCTGTACCTACAAGGCTGAAATGATGAGGCCATGACCAGAATGTTCTGGCTTTTCGGTGGAGCCACTTCCATCTTTGATCAAATAGTAGAGATTATTGAGATCCGATTCACTGAGCAGTCCTCAGTGGGAGTGGGATCTGATCTGGATAAAGGCGGTTTAGTATATTTTGTTTTCTCTAGAGAAAATCATCAATATGGTGGCCAGGCCATGTGATCATCCAGAATATCAATAATTTAATAATTGGGGTTATAGCTATGAGCACATGACATTAGTTTGGTGCTTTCTTGAGATGAAATCAAGGAATATATAGACTGTGCAGTTAGAATTCAAAGGGTTTGTCAAACTATTGATAAACAGGTGTGTTTTCGAAAGCTTCCAAATGTCAATCTGTAAACTATGTGGATATATGCATCTCAGGCATTTAGAATTGGACCAATCTGCCGTGAGGGTCAAGCTGCTGAGCTACTGGTTTTACAAAACATCAAACATCACATGACGTGAAGGTTAGCTATTCCCAGCAATTCTTATATCAATTATCAAATATTTCTTCACACAAACTCTTCCTTGCTTTATTAGTTTAAGACTATCTTTTCCAGATGGTATATATAAAATCAAATACAATTAGCTGACTAATAAGTTTACCAGCAATGCAAATGAAAGTGTGGTCCTTGGAAAAGCTTACTTAATTAAGAGGACAGGTCACCAAAGAAGACTAATCTATTCCAAGAATTGCCGTAGTGAATGCTGTCTTCAAAGTCCTCTGCTTTCATTTGTATACCCCATTTGTCAGACACACACAAAAAAAAAAAAAAGACAAGTCCAAGTTGAAAACAGAATCATTGACAAGAGTTTTCCTTCTCATTTCTCATCAACATATTCAAACCCATTTTTAAACCCCATTTTCTCGAGCATTATTTAAGTTCTAATATTGAATTGAAAAGGATGTTTTGATCTGATCCTAGTTTTATCCCTCCTGAAATCCAGCTAATGCCATTGATGTTGTTGCCTCAACATTCTCTTCTTCAAGCTTTATAAAATCGTGTGTGCATATATATATGTCTTTACTCGTTAATTTTACCATTTTTGTTTGGCCATCTTGTCCAAAACTGAATTCTTTTATAGGATTTTTCATATTGTAATAAGATGAAAAAGAACAGATAATTACATTTTGGAGTTTCTTAAAAAATAAATAGCTCATAAGTAATTTTCAATATGTTAAAATCAGTTGTCAAGTCACATGTTTGCATTTTATAAGGAACGCAAAGGATCCTTAGAATCTATTCATCTAAGACAACAAACACATTGAAGTCGTCGGTGTCCCTGAAATCAGCCCTGGTTTTGAGCTTTCATCACAAACAATTCACTGGTAATATTAACCATAAAATGAACTGCCAATGTAATTAAGTTGCACTCAAATTATCAACCCTATTAGATTAGGGTGGAAAAAAAATATTTCAACAATTAAATTGAGGTATCCTAAATATATAAATATAATAAAAATTTCTTCACTTATCACTAGCTAGTTGATTTTGAATCGAATGAACACTCTAAAATTTAATATAATTTCAAAACATGAAAAGGAAAATATATATAGTGCCGGTAGAAAGCATTTGTACATTTTCATTTTACTATTTTATCTTATCTTATAGAGATTGATTTGAACCTGAAATAGGCAAAAAAGAAAAAAAAAGGTGGGAAAAAGGAAAAACTGCAAGAAACAAACAGAAAAAAAAAAAAAAGAAAGAAAACAAAGGGGCCAGTTTGAGGACCTGGTGAGGAAATAAAATGTTTTAGAAGAACAAGGCTCGAGGGCGATCTGACCCAGTCGCTGAAGGGAAGCTAGAGAAGGAAACACCCAAAACCGGGACAGCGAAGGTCGACTCCATAAACATTCTTTGCTGCAAAGCCTCTACACTTGCTCCCGCTTCAACGATATCCTTGATCAAATTCCTATAATATTTCCTAAGCTTCCTCAGCATGCACGTATATTGCAACTTCAGCCACCTCAGTCTAATCTTCTTCAGAATCCTCACTATGAAAAGCCCTCGCCGTGGTTTCTTCCCACCAAGTCGAACCGTCGGCATCTTGTTGCGCCTGAGTAGGAAGATTCTCCGCCGTGCCTGGCATTGGAATGTGGCGGCTAAACTCGTGCGGGTGGGAATTTTGTGGGTGGTTTGCTGGTCTACAGCCATCTTGGTGTGAGGAGGTGAGGGAGAGAGATGAGAGAAAATTGAGGGAAGTTTATTATATGAGACTTGAGAGAGAGAGAGAGAGAGAGTTTGACTGTATGCACACAAAACCATCTTCAAGCATGGGGCTCCCTTCAGCATGAGTAATTAATATTTGAATAAAAAATTAAGTCTAGCATGAATTTTTTTTTTTTTACGTTACAGGTTAAAGAGCATGCATGATATATATAGTAAAATTAGTGGCTTTGTTTAATTTTAATGGATTTTTAACTTTTTTTACTGATAGAGTTTAAGATTAAAGCTCAACAGATGGGAGAAACTGTTTTTTACCCTGCTTTTGTACTGCCATAAGAAATTTCAACCTTAGATCCCATTTTTTACACTTTCAGTAAACATTGAGTGGACCTTTGTTAATTCCAAAAGTGTTGAAATATTGTGCATTTGCATCTCATTCTTTGTACTTTTCTGTTCTCTATATTTCCCTTGAGATGCAAGCAAATGATCAATATGATCCAACGCCAACAAATCCGATCAAGACAATTGCCTAGGAATATAGCAATAATATTTGTATGGAATTTTTCTAATCTTACATTACATCACGCATTACGCAGACCAAAATAAAAAACACATTGTCGTATCATTGATGCTTATGGTTAATCTCTCTCTCTCTCTCTCTCTTTATATATATATATATAATAATTCCAAATTAATTCTAATGTGGAATACTGAGTCTGACCGGCTTTGCTTGTCTTTTGTCCTGTAAATCGCACTGGCATTGACCCCACACAGCCCATAACCTTCTTGCATGCATGGTCCCTCTCTCTCATCGACTAGCTCCTAAAAACCATGAGGATAACAAAAACTTTTAATGTTCATTCATGTCGATGACGCTTGTTGCATGGTCCAGATTTTTACTAAACTTGGTGGAAACAATAGGTTTGTATTTTGGGAGCTTCGTCGGCCGGTGAGGTGACTCTCTAGTCTAGCTAGCTAGCTTAGGCTAGGCTGACTGCGTCATGTATCCAAGTTACTTATTCACATTATAATGTCTCTTTGATTTATCTTCTTCCCAGACATATGAATTTTGCTCGGAACATGCACCGAGGAGTGCCTAATTGATAATTAAACCGGCCAGCTAGGTGGACCAGGCCATCAAATAAGTTTGCTTGAAATTGCTTGTCAAGATCAACATTAATATTTATCAACAAGAAAAAAACTATTAGTACTACTAGTATTCATCCCCACAAATTTGTGTAATTAATTTTTTATTCCATGTTTTTCAATCACATATTTTAACTAAAGCAATATTGGATTAATTCTTTTAGATATATATATATATATATATATATATATTCTTTTTATTTGAAAATATCAATAATAGAGGTTCTCATATAAAAGGGAAATATTCTTCATATTTACGAAATAATAATAAAAAAAAAGACTCACGCACCCAAAGAGTTGATTCAGTTGTAAATGTATTCATCTCTTATTTTTAAAGCAAAATTTAAATATCTCTTCTCTCGAATCAAAAGATAAATAAAGAAGACATGAAATTACTTGTAAAAACAAATTATTTTGTATTTTCATATAATTTGCGTCTTTCAGCAAGGTCCATTAAGCCTAAACTTTAGAGAATTGAGACTAGGTCTGTCCATGAACCTAACTTTTAATTACTATTAAAAAGTAATAAAATTAGTTTTTTTAAAATTAAATGTAAGTTAAAAAATGTATTATTTATTGGTCAAAATACCTCAACAATTCCTGTATTCGTGTATTTTTTTCAATTTAGTCTCTTTATTCAAAATTACAATAATTTAGTCCTTTCAACATTTTTCTTCCAAAATTACTCTTCACTGAACTGACATTAGTATTGACACAGCACCACTTGCTGACATGGCATATGAGATGGATTAGAAATGTTGACGTGGCAGTGTCACCACATCACTTTGATATGTTGATGTACAATGTCACATGGTATTGATATGTTGATGTGGATATGTCATGTGGTATATCAAGAAAGGCATCGTGTGTCACACTCTCTTTCAACACCCACTCATGTCCTTTCCTTGATTTTTCTAAAAATATTGTGTACTTGTTGAGGTTCCATGTCATCAACTCTAAGTCATTTCATTTATTATATATTATTTTTGTTTCTTTTTTTTTCCTCTTTTTCTATCTTTTTTTTCTTTCTCTCTCCTCTCACCTTCTCCTTTAAGGATCGATTGTCAGTCATTGGTTGTCACCACCGGCTGCTAGTCGTTGGCTAAAATTCATTGATCACAATCATTGGATGCAGGTTATCGATCACTAATCCTTAAAGGAGAAGGTACGAAGAGAGAGGAAAAGAACGAAAAAAAGGAAAAGAAAGAAAAAATACAAAGAATATGAGGGAAGAAAAGAAAAAAAAAAGATAAATAAAAATAATATATAATTAAAAGTAAAAGCTTAGAGTTGGTGGTAAATGATGTCAGATCAATATCACGTTAATGTTGATGTCAACTCTGTAAAAAGTAATTTAAAAAGAAAAATGTTAAAAAGATTAAATTAAAATAATTCTTAAAATTAAAAAATTAAATTATTACAATTTTAAATAAAATAATTAAATTTAAAAAAATGTACAAATTTAAAAACAATTGAGTTATTTTGACCTTTATTTATTTGAAAAAAAGTACATAACTTCATGCCAACTTATAGAGCTGGACAAAAGCCCAATCTATGACAAGCTTGGACCGTCTGGTGAGACGTGGCCGAATCCTAGTTGGATAAGGAAATTACTACACATTTGGTACAGGGAATAGCTAAGCTATTCCTTGTCTATTCCCATGGTTATGCTCTACCTTCGTTTGGTACAGCAATGCCACAAGGAATAGCTATTATCTAGTAATAGTTATTCTTTAAAATGGGGTGAAATTCAAGCATAACTACACCCGAGTTTTTTCGTGGGTTTTGCTATTCCATGATTGAGGGAATAACTCTAAAATATAATAAGATTAAAATGCTCCTTATAACTTAAAAATATTACAATCTTAGACCTATAAATACTTTTTTTTTCTTCTCATTTTCCCTTATTCTCTCTCTCTTTTCACGTTCTTTCCTCTCTC
Source organism: Theobroma cacao (assembly GCF_000208745.1). Taxonomy (NCBI): domain Eukaryota; kingdom Viridiplantae; phylum Streptophyta; class Magnoliopsida; order Malvales; family Malvaceae; genus Theobroma; species Theobroma cacao. Next base: position 20,111,133 of record NC_030855.1, read on the forward strand.
ATTCTCTCGCTACTTGGCACTCAACACCGGAGATGACGTTGGTGGCGGCAACGACGACAGTTTCACTACCGAATATGGTCGAAAAGCGTCAATTTAGTTCTTTCCGACAAGATTCAATCGAGATCCAGCCAGATCTGGCACTCAACGGCCAGATCTAACCGCGGGAAGCACCGGATCTGGTGTTTTCTGATCAGATCCCACGATTGGATTTGGCACTCCACGGTCAGATCCAACCGTGGGGAAGCGCCAATCTAGGGCAGTAGTGGCCAGATTCGGCCACTTAGTGCGCCAAATCGGTGTTTTATTACACCGGTAGCCGGAATGAAGAAGAAAAAAGGAAAAAGAGAAAAAATAGAATAAAAAAGAAAAAAATTATTTTTAAAATTTTTTTAAAATATTAATATATTTTATATATAATTAACATTATTAATATTAATATGATTAAATATATAATTAAAATATTAATATTTTAAATTATTAATGTTTTATTTATTAAATTATTAATATATTAAATTTTTAATGAGTACAAATAAAAAATACAAAAATTTATTAATTTTTTAATCATAATAATATTTAAATTATAAATAAAATATTAATAATTAAATTATCAATTAGTAATATTTAAAATAAATGATAAATTATTAATATTTAAAAAATATATTAAATTAAGTTAAATTAAATAATCNTCATAAATTATTAATATTTTAAATATAAAATAAAAATAAATAATTATATATATAATAAAAAAATTTATTTTTTTATTTTTTATTTTTTTTATTTTAAAATTATTACTATCAACCAAACTCTGTAATAAGTTATAATAATTATTCTTATTTTATTTCATTTATCATACCAAATTACATAATATTTATTTTATTTTATTTTTAGATTATTTTATTTTTATATAATAATTATTTTATTTTTATTAATTTCGTAAACCAAACGTGCCTTTAATAATTTATAGAATACCCAAATACAAGGCGTCTTACGTTTTTCTCCCACGCAAGTTTGTGGTTTCCGCCGCAAGCGTCTGTCGTCGCAAGTTTCTGGAATCAAAAACTCTCTCAGCTCACTGCTACCGACGTGACTATATCTCCAGCTGGGGCAATTGAAGGCTACAACGTGGCTTGACGCTCTTCATCTTTGGGTGCGGCTACCACCAAGAAACCCAAACGTTTCGAGATCAAGAAGTGGAGAGCCGTTGCTCTCTGGGCCTGGGGTCCGTAACATCTATGTTCGTGGATTCTGCTTTTCTTTAATGGGTTAAGTAAGAGTGCCTTGATCTCCATTTTCTACTTTCGGAAATCGGAAAAAAGTACCGACGCCTGAGAGATTCGAACTCTCGCGGGGGAACCCCATGTACTTAGCAGGCACACGCCTTAACCACTCGGCCAAAGCGTCGTTGTTGAACGGTGTTCATGTACCCATTAAATAAAAAGACTATTTTTTTTTAATTGTCTTGCATTCTGACGGGAAAAAGAACAGAGGTTTGGGTCATTGTGGTTGGGTCGTGTCATGTCGTGCTCGTACCATAAAAAAGGAAGCAATCCTTTCTGTCCACGGACAATCGTGGACGAATAACAATGAGGCTTCTGGTTGCACATCTAAAATAAAAAAATTGAAAAGAATTCAGAAAGGTAAAACCTTCCTTTTGCTCAATAATTCAACTACCCATGCTATGCTCCCGATTTGTTCCATGGGAGTGCTTCCTTAGATTTCTAACATGTAACAAGGTGCAAACTCGTTTCATCAACATTCCTTCTTCCCATTTGGAGATTGGATTTAAAGTTCATATTGTTCTCTCACATACGTTGAGCAGAAAGATCCCAATGTCACCTAGCAAGTTAGAGAAAAGGAGCAGCTTTCAGATGATGGTAATGGTACAATATGATTCCAGTGTTTTAACCCCTGAGCAATGAGCATGTACTATGTAAACAGCATTTTCAAATGAGGCCTTTCACTTGTACATTTACAGTAAATGAGAGCAATGAAATTAGGGAAACAAGACAATTTTCCAGGTATAATTTACTTGATTCAGATTCACTGTTGTTAATGAAGTGTTCTAATACTTCAATAGTTACTAAATAATTAAAGGAACACTCATCATTAATATTACCTTCCAGTAATTTCCTGGAATCCGTCATTGATCAACTCTAATCAATGGTGCAACAGGAAAATCAAGTAGAATGAAAAGTTATGACAAGATGTCCTAATTTGTGGAGGAAGATGATAAAAAGTACAGCCCCAACGTTTAGCTAGCTAGAACGAGGGATGTCCCCTAATTATTTACAGCATTTCAATTCGCAAATCAAATGGAATCCTTGAGTCCCTGAAGCCACCTAACAGCAATTGGACTCCTCACAAGATGAACTCCATCACTCCACTCAATCGACCCAAATGCTTCTAAAGCAACAGCAAACAAGGCCAAACCGTCACTTGCAAATGTAATCTCGTAGCTTAGCGTTTGGTTTTCTGCACTGAATTCAAGCTTACTTGGGGAAACACTGATTTCAACACCAGGCGGAGCATTCACTTTAGCTTCATAAACTGCATCAACTGAAGGCCCAACATTTTTCACTGTCCTCTTATACTTAACAACATGATCATTAGAATCAAAAACAACAGAGAATGATGGATAATTAAGATTGCCCGGTGTAGCCAATTTCCCTTCACATACATCTGGACCAGTAGGCTCCCTGACAAAAATTGCAATTCGCTTTGAGTCATAGCCAATTGAGCAAAGGAATGCAACATAGTCACCATCATCAATATCATATACCAATCCAGGCATAAGAGCTATGTTGGGATCCACATGACCAGCACCATAAACAAATGGTGATGATTGTACACCAGTAGCAAGATCCTTAATGGTATTTCCCGAGTTATCTAAACTGTAAGCAGTTGTCATCAAGGCAGATTTTATGGCAGCAGGTGACCAATTGGGATATGCCTTTATGAGCAGAGCAGCCAATCCGCTAACATGAGGACACGACATTGAAGTACCTGAAATGATATTGAAATTAACTCTTCTAGTATCAATGTTCAACTGAGATGGACCAATGAATCCAGTCCATCCAGCCAAGATATTAACACCAGGAGCAATGACATCGGGTTTGAGAATTTCCGGGGTCAAATGGTTTGGACCACGGCTCGAAAAAGCGGCAACCTTTGGAGCTGGTGGTGAAGGCCCGATCACTGTTCCATGGAACACAATAGTAGCCGTAGGAAACTGACTTATTTTGATATACTGCCGGATCTCATTACCTGCTTTCTCACCCACTGTAGTAGCTGGTATAAGATGAGCATCAGCAATGAGTTCTTCACCACTCTCAGCAGTGTTTGCCAGAATCATTCCTAACCCACCAGCAAGCTTCACTGCAAATCCTTTTTCAACTCTAGCATTGCCTCCCCTATCACAAAAAACAATCTTGCCTTGAACCTTTGATGGACTTAGACTCCCCATATAGCAATATCTGTTTCCAGAGTCACCAGCATAAACCAAAGGAAGCTTAATATCAACTAGAGGGTCACCAGAGTACAATGAAACACCACCGAAAATCCTGCCATCACCAAGAATCGCATCAGCTGGAAACTCCCTGTCAATGGTGGAAGCACCGACTGTTAAAATCCAAGGCGCAATGTTAACAGCAGTGTATGGACCAGGACCGGAATTCCCAGCAGAACATGACACAACAATACCATGTTGAGCAGCACCAAAAGCCCCAATTGCTATGGAATCATGATCATACTGAGGAGCGTATCCAGTGGCTCCCACAGATAAAGATATCACATTAACACCGTCAGCAATTGCTTGGTCCATGGCTGCAAGTAAATCAGAATCAAAACAACCTAAACTCCAGCAAATTTTGTATGCAGCAATCCGTGCTTTTGTAGCCATACCACGAGCCTCCCCATATGCAAATTCGAAAAGGCTGGCATTAGAAACCACAGATCCAGCAGCAGTTGAAGCAGTATGCGTGCCATGACCTTCAGTATCTCGTGGAGACTTGGATTCTTTAGTTTCATCCATGGGTCCTTCAAGATAAGACTCATAGCCTTTGTAAAACGCTCTTGCACCGATTATTTTTCGGCTGCAAGCGGAAGCAGGAAAGTCAGGTCCTGTCTCACAGATACCTTTCCAGCTATCCGGAACAGGGGACAGCCCCGAGTCTTTAAAACTCGGGCGTTCCGGCCATATTCCGGTATCCAGGACTCCGATTATAACACCATCGCCATAATAGGAGTTCTGCCAAAGACCTACACCATCCGAAAGGCCTAAGAACTGAGGTGTTCGAGTAGTGTGGATCTGACGAACCTGGTCAGGAATCACAGAAAGGATTCCAGGAAGTTCCCTGAGCTTCTCAGCCTGCGTAGCCGTGAGGCGAGCGGAGAAGCCATTGATGGCACGTTCGTAGGTGTAGAGGAGCTTGGTGGGGTGAGGGGAAGGAGGGAGAGAATGGATGATGGAGGAGTACCAGTGATGGTGAGAGGAGAAAAGGGATGGCTTGTGTGATTTGGACACGTGGATGATGAAGTTTTCTGGACGGTCCGATGAAGAGGAGGAGAAAGGGATGAAAAGCAGAGAGAGGAAGAAGAAGAAAGAAATAGCCATGAGGATTTCTCTCCGTTCTCTCTGCTCTCTTCCAGGGGAATTGGAGATACAAATTGTTTGAGCTACTTTGTTGGGTTGCTCTGTCTGAAAGTGTAGAGTAGAGCATGTATAATGTTGCAAATAGCGTCCAGGAGTATGGGCGCCCACGTCACCTAACGACAAATGTTGGTAATTAGTCATCAAGATCAATTTTCGTTTCCCCTGTTGATAATTTGATTTACATGCTGCACGAACCTGGGTAAATGTTACTTAAGGTTAATAAGCTTCATTAATGGTTAAGATTAAATATGAGCTTTCTTGTAAGACTTGGATTCTTGGGACCAATGATAGGCTCCCATTTCTGGTGGGTCCAAAGAATGGATAATGCCTTTAAATTTGTACAGGTCCAAAAGCCACTTTCTTTGGATTTTTTTTTTTAAGATAGATTTTAAATTTATGATGGATGAGCTATTATTGGTTTTTGCTGAGAGAAGGAAGGTTCGGGGGCTCAGTTGATGATGTTTTGGTGGGTCCAACTTATCACAATCCCAATTGATGAGTTTTTATGGACAAGAGGACAAACAAAGTTGCTGGCGTGGCCATCATACAAAGATCTTTTGGACCTTGGCGGCTCCACTACAAGCCAAGAACGAGGGCAAGTGACTGTAACAGAGATTGTTCAAATTTTCAGTCTCGAGTTTTGCATAGAAAGCCAAGGCGGGGAATTACTTCCGTTGAGAAATTTTATTGAAAAATAATGTATTTTATAAAGTTTAAATATTTTACATTATTAAGGTACATAAAAGTGTAAGTGTTTTAAATAAGTAAATTTATTAAGAACTTATTGTAAAGAAAGAAAAAAGAGTAGATTCGTACATACACAAGATCAGACTAGATCTTGAGAAAATTTAGATTCTCCGTCTACGTGCGAGTATACCCCTGAGCTAGGCTCAAGTAAATTTTTGTACCTTGATTTTAATTTTTTTTAAGCTTTTTCGGCTTTTGATTGAATCAGATTTAGACCCTACCATGTTGACTAAGTTTTTCTTGATTTGCTGCACATCTATTGGACTGAGTATACATGTTGACCAAATTTTTCTCTACCCCTGATTTGGTGCAATGTTCACCTCATTCTCCTGATTTGATGCAACATTCACTTTATTTCCTACCTATAAATACAACTTTCTTACCTCAGTCATAACACACATTAAGCCTCTCATCTCCTTCTCTTTGTTTTTTGCATATTTACTATGTTTTCTTTCCTTCCCCGTTAGGTTCTTCTCTTTCTTTAAAAAATATTTTTGTTGTCCCTGTTATCTCTTAGTAGTTTGTGCGAACTATAAGGAAAAGTCTATTGAATATTAGAGGATAGCCGCTACAATCTTTTTGTACTGAGTTGTGTACTCTGAAGGGATGAAAATTATCCTTAAAGATAGTGATACCACACCTCAGACTTGTTACTGTATTACTTGGTTTATTTTATTTCATTTGTTTCATAATTTTTTTTCTCACAATCTTAAGGATAATGGATTCCCATGTTGATAATGCTACTGCCAATATTCCTATTACTGCCTCTATCCCTACTACCACCACCACCATTGTTAATGGTTACACCATGGCTCCTACTCCGTTGACCGTTCCTCTTATGCCTTCAGTCTCATATGTCAAACCATTTTCAAGTATTTCCAAAATTGAGGTTTTTGATGGCAAAAACTTCAAAAGATAGCAAGAAAGGATTTTTTTCAATCATTTATGTTCATGGGATGGCTTTTGCGCTAATTGATTCTAAGTTAGATGATGTCAAAATACTGGAACCATGGATGCACGCAAATAAGGTATACAGGCATACGATCATTAACACACTTTCTAATGAGCTGTTTGATGTATACAGTCTTTCCAAGAACCAAAGCAAATATGGGAGTCAATGATTGTCAAATACACTGCTGAAGATGTTAGGAAACAGAAGTTTGATTTTGACAATTTCTACTGCTGGAAGATGACAGATGACAAAGACATCAAGCGTCAAATCAATGAATACCACAAGTTGGTGGATGATTTGAAGGCTGAAAAAATAAACTTGCAATAAGAGTTCGTTGTTGGGTTGCTAATTAAGAAGCTGCTAAAATCCTGGAATGGCTACAAGCAAAAGCTGAAACATAAGAAAAAACAGTTGTAACTTGCAGATTTGATTGTGCACATCATCATTGAAAACACAACCCGAAGGGAGATAAAAGCCTCCAGAGCTAAGGAAATTGCAACTAAAGCTAATCTGATACAAGGCAGAACCTAGTGTCAATAAAGGTACATTCATAAACTTGATTATAAACCCAAAGTCTCTCATCCCACTTTTAAAAAGAAGGGTAGTTATTTTGTTTGTGGAAAACCAGGGCATTATGCCGCACAATGTAGGAAAAAAGCAAAGGAAAATAACAAACGTCCTAATCCAAGAGTCAAGTTGGTCAAAGCATATGAATCCGATGATGCACTTGCTACAATCATTTCGCAAGCAAATATGGTGGCCAATGTGAAGGAATGGGTGTTAGACTCAAGTGCTACCAAGCATATTTGTACAAACAAAAATGCCTTTACCTTTTGTACTCTAGTAGAGGAAGGAGAAAAGATAATATACCTTAGTGATTCTCGAATTGCTCAAGTTTTTGGTAAAGGGAAAGTCTTTTTCAAGCTCACATCTAGCAAGACCTTAACTCTGAATGATGTTTTTCATGTTCCCAATATAAGGGCAAACCTAGTTTTTGTAGCCTTATTGGATAAGGTTGCGGTGAAAGTGTCATTCGAATCTGACTAGTTCGTAATGACAAAAAATAATGTGTTTATGGGTAAGGGTCATTGCAATAAAAGACTCTTTGTACTTGAAATGTTCTGAATGAAAATGCTATTTTTTCTGCGTATATGATCGACTCTATTAATATATGGCATTGTAGATTAGGACATGTTAGCATTCCCTAAATTAAGAAAATGCAATCATTAGGTTTAATTTATAGTATTAAAAATGGATTCTTTAATAAGTGTAAAATATGTACTGAAATGAAATCAACTAAAAAAACTTGTATTTCAGTAAATAAAGAATTTGAATTATTAAGTTTAATTCATTCTGACTTAAGAGGTCTAAAACAAACTATGATTAGAGGCGGTAAGTAATACTATATTACACTTATTGATGATTATTCTAGATTTAATAAAATTTATTTACTTAGGCAAAACATTAAAAGAAATAATAAACTCTATGTTTGTTGGTTCTAATGCATATGAAAATTTATGGGATGAAGCTTTATTATTTGCATATCATATTCAAAATAGAATTCCTTATAAGAAAACTAGTAGGACACCTTATGAATTATGGAAAGGCTATTCTCTTAACTTAAAACATTTGAAAGTATGGAGGTGTCTTGTTAAGGTAATGCTTCCTGACTTTAAGAAGAGAAAAATTGGCTCTAAGACATTTGATTGCATGTTTATTGGTTATGGTGAACATAGTGCTGCATATAGATTTCTTGCATTAAAAAGTGATGTTCTTGATTATAATACAATTGTTGAAACAAAAAAGTGCTGAATTTTTTTAGCATATTTTTTCATTGAGAACTTATACAATTTCTTATGCACCTTTTAGTAAAAATGATTTTGAAATATAAAATGATAATTTAAAAAGGACTAAAAGACCAAGGAAAGAAATTTCTTTTGGTAATGATTTTTATACTTATCTTATAGATAATGATCTTTTAACTTATGCTGAAGCAATTTTTTCTAAAGAAAATCTATTTTGGAAAAAAGCTATACAAAATGAGATTGATTCAATTTTACAAAATCAAGCTTTAGAATTAGTTGATTTACCATCTGGAGCCAAACCAATTGGTTGCAAATGGGATTTTAAAAGAAAATTTAAACCTAATGGTTCTATTGATAAATATAAAGTTAGATTAGTTGCAAAACGTTTTACTCAAAAATAAAATATTGACTATTTTGATACTTTTGCTCCAGTAACAAGAATTTCATCTATTTGTGTTTTATTTACCTTAGCTTCAATTTATAAACTTGTTGTTCATCAAATGGATATTAAAATTACTTTTTTAAATGGTGATTTAGAAGAAGAAATTTATATGACACAACTCGAGGGATGTGTTTTTCATGGTCAAGAAAACAAAGTTTATAAATTGACTAAATCTTTATATGGTTTGAAACAATCACTAAAACAATGGCATGAAAAATTTGATCAAGTTCTTGTTAGTAATGGATTTTCTACTATTGAAGTTGATAAATGTGTATACACAAAAATTGTTGATAGTGAATGCGTGATTATTAGCTTATATCTTGATGATATACTAATTTTTTGTACATGCATTAACGTGGTCAATAAAACAAAATATTTCTTGGCTTCTAAATTTGATATGAAAGATCTGGGAGAAGTTAATGTTATTTTGGGTATTAAAATCATAAAATGTGATAGTGGCTTAATGCTAACATAAAAGCATTATGTTGAAAGGCTACTTAAAAAGTATGGACATTTTGATGTCACACCTGTGAATACTCGTTATAATAGTAATATCCAATTAAAGAAAAATAGAGGTGATAGTGTAGTTCAATCTAAGTATGCACAGATTATTAAGAGTTTAATGCATTTGATGAATTATACTCTACCTGATATAGCTTATGCTATGTGTAAACTGAGTAGATATACACAAAGTCCCAATCAAGATCATTGGATTGCCTTGAGCAGAGTGATAAAATATTTGAAAGGTACCATAAACTATGGTACTTTATATAATAGATTTCTTGTTATATTAGAAGAATACAGTGATGCTAATTAGATCTTAGATTCAGATGAGATAAAATCCACAAGTGGTTATGTATTCACCTTTGGTGGGAGTGTTGTAACTTGAAAATCAGCCAAATAAACAATTGCTAAATCTATAATGAAGTCTGAATTTGTAGCTTTAGAGTTGGTTGGCAATGAGGTTGAGTGTTTAAGAAACCTTTTAGCAGATATTCCGTTGGGAATGAAACTAATACCTTCTGTGTCTGTGCATTGTGATTATCAAGTGGCAATAGCCATTGCAAAGAATAAAACTTTCAAATAGTAAGAATAGACACATTCGTTTGCGACATGATGAAGTAAAGCAGCTGCATAGAAATGGAATTATATCCATTAATTATGTGAAGTCATATTTGAATTTGGTCTATCCTCTAACTAAACCCCTAGGAAAAAAATTAATTAATGTTATATCGATGGGAATGAGACTAAAACCAATGGAGGAAATCAACAAAGTTAGGTAACCCAATCTATATGATTGGAGATCCTATGAATTAGGTTTATATGGGTAATAAAAAGTTATCTATTGATAAATTGATGCACTATTAAAATTATTGTCCTTCATATGGTATGTGAATAGTGCAAAACTATAATGCAAGAGAGGTTGAGTTAAACTCTTAATGAATTCCATATCCTTTATAGGTAGTGTATTAAACTGTAGTATACACTTGATGGAATCAACCTATACAAGTGTGGAGTGGGACTGCTCCTATGAAAACTGTGGTAAATTCTCTAAAACACTTATGAATAACCAGGCAAGCGCATGGCCTATTCGCACAAAATCGTGTTAAACAGAAGAAATTGGGGGGGTGTAATGTGATCGATGAAAACTATATTTCACTTAAAGAATTTTGGTTCATAAGTTATAAACTTTACCAAAATTCTATGATTTATGTTGCATTCTCTCTAAGGGTGGTTCATAGCTTAAAAAACACCAGTCATGATGCATTACACTCAAATGAAATTTGACCCAATCAATCCAGTGGATCATCCTCACTTAAAACTTCCTATGAAACCTTATGAAATATGTGAAAAATTATTAGAAAATAGTATATTTTATAAGGTTCAGACATCCCACATTGCTAGGGTATATAAAGGTGTGAGTGCTTTAAATAAACAAACACATTATGGGCTTATTGCAAAGAAGAAAAAATAAGTGGACTCGTTCGTATACAAGATCGGGCTAAGCCTTGAAAAAATTCAGATTCCCCCTGTTAACGAGTATATACATGGGCTAGGCCCAAGTGAATTTTTGTACCATGGCTTTAATATTTTTTAAAAGCTTTCTCAACTTTTGATTGAATCATATTCAAACTCTACCATGCTGATTGAGTTTTTCTTGATTTGTTGCAACGTTTACTTGACTGAGTACATGTGTTGACCAGGTTTTTCCCAACCCTCTGATTTGGTGCAACGTTCACCTCATTCTCCTGATTTGGTGCAACGTTCACTTTATTCCCTACCTATAAATATTGCCTCCCTACCTCAGTCACAACACACATTAAGCCTCTTATCTCCTCCTTTTTGTTTTCTACATATTTTCTTTGTATTCTTTCCTTTCCCGTTGGGTTCTTCTTTTTCTCTAAAAAATTTTTCTGCTATTCCTACTATCCTTTAGTAGTTTGTGTAAATTATAAAGAAGGGTCCGTTGAATCTTGGAGAATAACAACTACAATTCTTTTACACTGAGTTTTGTATTTTGAAAGGGCAAAAATTATCCTTAAAGATAGTGATACCATTGATTGAATCAAACTCAAACTCTATCATGATGACTAAGATTTTCCTAATTTGCTGCAATGTCTACCTGACTGAATATACATGCTGACCAGGTTTTTCTCAACCCCCTAATTTGGTGCAACGTTCACCTCATTCTCCAGATTTGGTGCAACGTTCACTTCATTCCTTGCCTATAAATACAGCCTCCCTACCTCAATCACAACGCACACTAAGCCTCTTATCTCCTCCTTTCTATTTTTTGCATATTTTCTCTACTTTCTTTCCTACCTTGCTAGATTCTTCTTTTTCTCTAAAAAATCTTTCTACTGTTCATGTTATCTCTTAGTAGTTTGTGCAAACTATAAGGACTACAATCTTTTTGCACTTAGTTTGTACTCTAAAGAAGCCAAAATTATTCTTAAGAACAATGATACCATTAATTAAATCAAACTCAAACTCTACCATGCTGACTGAGTTTAACTTGATTTGTTGCGATGTCTACCTGACTGAGTATACATACTGACCAGGTTTTTCTTAACCCCCGTTCACTTCATTCCTTGCCTATATATACAGCCTCCCTACCTCAGTCACAACACACACCAAGCCTTTCATCTCCTCCTCTCTGTTTTCTACATATTTTCTCTGCTTTCTTTCCTTCCCTGTTGGGTTCTTCTTTTTGTCTAAAAAATCTTTCTGTTGTTCCTATTATCCCTTAGTAATTTATGCAAACTATAAAGAAAAGTCTGTTGAATCCTAGAAGATAACCGTTACAGTCTTTTTATTTTGCCTCGAGTTTTATACTTTGAAGGGACAAAAATTATCTTTAAAGACAGTGATACCACTCAGATTTCTTACTGTATTACTTGCTTTATCTTATTTCCATTTGTTTCTAGGTTTTTTCTTAACAAAGCCAACTGGCTAAGTAGCAGTAGTACCTTAAATTACTAATAAAGAAGTTATAGTTTCCGCCAATCATTTTTCTCTTCCCAAAATGGTTGGTAAATATCTAAAACAATGATAGAATAATGGTGGGAATTATTTTATTGTGGCTGCTCAGTCGAAACTCAAGAGCATACACTATCCTTCCAACTATCAAACGCAAGCTGATGTTTATTAATTTCTGACAGTGCAGTAGTTTATAAAGTATAAGCTCAAAGAGATAAAAGCTAAGGAGCCATATGCGTACACGATGTACATTAGTTCATCACCATGCTTGCTTTATGCAGTTCTGCAGTTGGAAGCTTGATGCTGTTTCTGCCTTTGTGGGACCAAAGCAACACTTGCCACCACCGATACCTTTCAAAGGAACGACATTACACTGCCATGCCCATGCGCATGATGAAATATGGGCTTCCATAAACCAAGTAGGGAGATAATTCAAAATTCAATCTTTTTCTGTTTTTATGAGCAGTGATCAATGCTCAGTGGGTCCAAAACTGTTAAATTCATTCAAGAGAAGAGAGTAGATACTGACAATTTTGGGTGTTTAAACTTTTTGAAGGATGAATGAGTTGTTGAACTACCATTTGTCTGTGAAGTTTAGATCAGATTCAGATGTAACCAACGATTTTTGCTGTGGGATTCAATGGGATGCATTTCTCAGGGGTGTAGAAATCTTATGTTCCTTGGTTTCTTGTGAGACAGAATTTTAAACAATAAATACAAAGCTCATTAACCAACAAGACAAATTGCAGTCTTTTTGTCCATCAAGATTCAAATCGAACTTAAACAAGAACAAAAAGTGGATTCAAGACCAAGGCTGGTATGTCATGGGGGATTTATGTCCCTCATCTTGCACCTCTACTTACCTTCATGCTATTATTGAAGACTGAATAAGATTGTTTATCTATTAAGACTATCAATAGCCCATTTTCTCAGTCCCAGACCATAAAATTGCCGCCCTTGTTATGTTGCTTGTCATCTTTTGTACTTACATAACAAGGGAGAGAGAGATACATAAACTTTTGTTGATTACCTTTCTGTAGAATGCCTAAATGATCAAAATGCAGAATCAGAGAAAAGAGTAAAAGTAATATTCTCAGGTAACATGGATTCCTGCAAGCAAACCCCCTGCCAATGCAGTTTCATTGCATGCACCTTTATAAAATGACCAAGATCAGACTTCAATTATTTATCAGACAGTATAATTAGGCCTATACCATTGCTAAATGTAATCAATACAAGTCCACTTCCAATAGAGAGCTCAAAGTTGACATTTTTCACCTATACCAATCCTTAATAGGTCAATGTAAGCTTGCATGAAGTTTATCAAGTTATCAAATGCTCCTGTATCCCATTAAAAGACTAGAGGTGAAAACAAATCTGCAATTGAGAAGTAAACCACTAAATATACATAAAAGGGTTATTTTTGTCTTTGTCAAGGTATTTGATCAAAGTTTTGTAAGAAAATTTCCTTATAAAACTTAGCTTGGATGGCGCTAACTGCACAGTAAATTATAATGAGATAACAAAATGGTTGCAGTAAAAATAAAGATGTGTCATGGTTATTGACAACAAGAGCTATAACAGGCTTTTCTACAACCACAGCAAAAATTCACCTTTTTAAATTTATGGAAAAATGGTCCATAACAGCAGCAAGCGCAAGCAGGGCATGAAGGTCCCTCGCATTTGTAACATTTCAGACAAGTAGTATTCTCCAAGCAGCTACACTGAAGGCTTTCAGACTTACATGACATACAGCAAGTGGAAAAGCTTGGCATCTTTAAGTGAAACGCGCAACTAAAACAGAAGCAGACTGAAGAGAAGATACAACTCCTTTCCCTGTTCAAGATTAGTACATATAGCTTTAGATGGTTGCCTTGAACACTACAAGATAAGCATCCATTCAATGTCACTATGAGAAAGCCTCTGTATAATATATGTCAAGTGGAACTATAGCTCCAATCCAATCTTCAAATCACTTAAACACAGTATATCAATATGACACTGAGAGTCCATTCATTTTATTTATACTACTCTTACATTAGTTCTCCATATCATAAACAATTTATAGTGCACATCCTTTGAATTACTCTTTTTTTCTACCACTTACAGAAGCAAATGTTACCATAGTCAAAGTAAAACATAAAAGAGGAGTACTTTAGAATCTAGAGTAGGAGTAAGAAAAGAGTACCACAAGTTCTTCCAGCAGTGATTTGCTTTGTGGATATTCTGAGTTCTGGTAAAAGAAAAGGATGATGCAGTTTTAGTCAGTATGAGTAGAGTTGAAGAAAAAGAACAAAAGAAAAAAAAAGAAATGAAGAGAGATTCAAGGCATGTACTTAGTTACTAAAGGATCATGTTTAGCCCCAACAAAGTCATCAACCCTGTCAATTGGTAGTTAGTTCACAGTCAAATGTGATCCTAAAACTGTAGAGTACATATGCATGCTTAAGAATGGACTGAAAATTAAGCATACTGTATAATCTGATTAATTATATAGTAATATGTAAAGCAATAAGGAATTTGGACATACTCTTTGCAGTATCTAGAAGCAGGTTGAAGGCCTTCAACTGATTTTAATTCTTCCTGATTGCATGAAATTTCAAATAAGTAGCTAGTCAGGTAATTTATCTCTTTGTAAATAAATTTGCTTCTATTTTATAAAGGTATCCCACAACAATCCTTCTATCAAAAGAATAGCCTTCATAAATCTTTCATTTTCAGAAGACAAAGTCCTTAGAAAAAATCATGCTATGTCCAAACTTAGAAGTCATAACACTGATAGGAGAGTTAAACAGCCCTGTTTCTGTCTTCTATGCTCCAAAGAAAATGGAACAAGGAATATAACCCCATTATATCCTACTACTATTAGCAACTTAAATTCTTCATGGAAGAAAATGGAAAGAGTCTCATTGGATGCTGTTTGAAATATGCAAAATACATGCCATCAATATCTATAACTCTCAATTTCTCTTGAAGCAATCTTATTGCAAATTTGTGTATATTTGCAAGAATGAATGAAACATATGGAACATTACAATATAAATGGATATACAAGATTTGGTTAATTTGTCTTTCACAGCAAGCCTTGCACAAATGCAAATTGAGATACAAACTCCCACCAATTCTTGACACAACTCCCGTCCAAGATATTTATATAAAGAAGGTGCTGATAGAGATAAAACCAATTAAATCAAGACTAGCTACTTGTTTGAGCAGTGGACTCACTTGTTCTAAATAAATCACTGAATGTTCAATTCACCGGAAAAATTTTCTGAAGGGGCTACGAATTGATTTCCATTTTACTTAAGGAACTGCATGAGTATTTCCCCTTTTCTTTCTTTTAACTAATTATTTCTTTCCTCCTCTCTCTCTCTCTCTCTCTCTCTCTCTCTCTTAGAGGTCATATTACTCCTCGGGATGTTATGTTCATTCTTGAACCAGTATTTCCAGAATCATCCTAATCTTCATGCATATCCAGAGCAGAACTAAGGAATTTACGAAAGCAGAAGCACACAGTGGAATTCCTTTCATTGCTTAAATAAAATTTAAGCCATCAATCATCATTAAGTACTGTCATTGAATTTCGCAAATAGTATTAAAAAAAAATCCACATTTTCAAAAGAAAAATGGTGCAACATTGAGAAAATCTACCCAAGAAGACCCTTCTACTTTTTGACCAAAAACTCTTCAAATTAAGTAGTTAACCAACCAAATACAAGCAGTCAAAAGAGACAGAACATGTTATACACTGAAATGCAACTCAACTTCTTTTAAAAGCAACTGGAAGGAAAATCGAAGAAAATGAACGAACCTGAAGCAAACCAATCTCTCTCTCCAAAGCCTGAACCTTAAACATCTGTGTCCGCTTCCCATACAAATCCAGGCTTCCTGGTGGAGACCTTGGGCTCACTGCTGTCGCTCCGGGTGAAGCCTCACTCGAACCATCCATCAAGAAATCACCTGAAGTCACTCTTGCAAAGGAATGCGGTAGCAATGACAACGATAGTTTTCCTTCTGAACCATTGAAGAGAGTTTCTGCTTTATATAATTAACATTAATGTTGTTGGGTGCGTGAAAGTCAAGTGGAAGTAACCATTCAAACAGAAGATAAAACAGAAGAGTGTTTGTTTAGTGTATAAAAGTGTAGTTAAGTGGAGCGCTGAGTTTGGAGTTTTGGAGTCAGAAATGCTGAAACGTTGGCTTCTGGGGTTTGCTGAGATGCTGAAGAGAGTGCAGAGGACACGTGACTGTCTGTCACGTAGGATCGAGGAAAATGAATGGTGCTACTGTTACTACTACTCTTTAGTTTTAGGTTTATGATGTTCGTACAAAACAGCCCTTCCCCTTGTTTATGAATAATGAATGCATAAACTGGAATTTCTTTTCCTTTTTTTGGTTTCCTCTTTCAAGTACTATAAGCTTTCAGCTGAAAATCATCTCAATTCCACATTTTTATTTTATCTTTTCATTTCCAGCTGTGTTTTGTTTTCCCATAAGAAAAATGTTTAGCAAGGGAGAGGGTAAAAATGCAACAGGAAAGAACAGAGAGTCAAAACCTTGGAAGGACAACGAACGTGAGCATGGTTTCCTCCAAGTTGGCAAAGGACAAATAGCATCATAAGACGTTAAAATTGTTAACTGACGTGTCAAAGGGCCTGTTAGAAATCAAGAAAACAAAGCGAAACCAGCAGGCTCAGACAAACAACCGTGCCCAACATTACGGGTGAATGCTCCATTGCCTTAAAATCAGAAAGGGTATGGTGTTGTATAACCGACAAAACGAAGATTATAAAAGCTTTTATGTTGTCAAACTGAATTCAGCCAAGTTGAATAGGCTGTCAAATTTGAATCCCTTTTCTTTCAAATCAAACAAGCTGTCAGACAGCTTACTATTGAGACATCAACTTATTTCTGCAACACTTTAGCACAGGGGAAAAATTAGTGACTAGTGAGAACATGTTTCGATCAGATAAGGAGACAAAGCACGAGTATTGTGCAACAAAGAAATTTATGAATAATTAGCTATAGCCTCATGCAAAAATTATAAAAAAGAAAAAAAAGAACACTGTATATAAGAACGAGATGCACAAGGACAATCGAGTCCAAGATAAAGGGATACCAAATGATCTACCAAAAGAACGAGACAGGTTCCAAATAAATGAATGGTGCTAGAATTTACAGATGAGGTGATTTGACAAATACTTGGGAGCCCAAGAGGAATTCAGCGAGTTATCATCTTTTGCCTATGCAGGCTTACATTATGTCCAGAGATACAACAATGGCTTTCTCTGCCACACAAACCTTATGGTTGATGGTCGTTGGAAACTGATAAGCTAATCAATCTGACTCCTCTTTTCTAACATGTTGAGATTAGTGGTCCATCTAATTACAACCAAAACAAAAATCAACTTAAACCGCCCAGTGATATAAGCCCCATAGCACTGCTCACCCTGAAAGAAAGAAATATCAAATAGAGCATTATAAGACCCACTCCTAATATCTTGCTAGGCCGCATGTCGTTCCGAGGCAAAACTATAAGTGCCCAAATTAATCCTGACATGAGAAACCCCATGGTATAAAACAAGCTGCTATCCTGTGGAACCACGTATGAGGAAGGACTCTTTGACCAAGCTCCAAGCAGCATTGAGATACCCAAACCAACAAGTGTGTTGAACATGGGACCTGCATAGCAACCGGACAAGGCAATCTGTACACCATCACCACCATTCATTGCTAGTGCAACATTCGAAACCAAATCACCCATTGAATTGCCCCAAGCCAGAATAGTTACTCCAAGAATGGATGGATTAATTCCAAAAATCACACCAAATGCTACCAACAGGGCAACAAGCTCATTAGCAATCATATAAAACCATACAATGCTCATAAAAAATCCCCCTAATACCCAAGGAATTAAAAACCTCCGAGGTGGATGATCAGATATAGTATGCTGATATGCAAGAATACCAAGAGTGCAACCAACTGCAACACCAATAAACCATGCCACCACTCGGCCCAGGGAGCCCACATCACCTTGCCTATTCCACAGAAATGCCAAAAGAACAGGAGCCAATGAAGCACTAGCTACAGCATATGGTTTCGACCATGATTCCTGCTCGACTAGAGGAATCGTTAGCCGCCTTGGAACTCTCAGTGGCAACTCCAATAGTGAAAATAATTTAGAACATGAGAATGATGAGTCATTAGTTTCCATGCCCTCTTCAGTCCAACCCCATGGAGGCCTCTCTTCCTCGAATGAGCTGACCTTCATGAAGTGGTTTGAATATATAGCAACATTTGAAGCCCACATCCACTGTGGCAGGGAACTAGGGAGTTGGGGTGGATCATCTTCAGTGTCCACATCAAGCAGAGAACTATATACAAAAACATCCTCTTCACTTCCTTGTGAAAACAGACTTCCTCGGACAGGAAGCAATGGTGTAACAACATCCAATTTCAACCTTCGTGCATGTTTCCTCAGAATCTCATTTGCAGCCACAGAAAATGCATAAATCACATATATCAAGACAAATACAATGGCACCCCAAACACTCACCTTACCAATAACCAATATCATCATAAGTGACATGAGCGTAAAAAGAAAGAAACAGATATCCCTAATGAAGCATCTTTTATCAATCTGAACCCCCTTCTCTGCTACACAAAGGGAGACAGTCCCTACAACAACACAAGTAACAAAAACTGCACCACCCAATACACTATTAAGACCCACTTCACCTGTGTCCGTCCCCAAGAAAGCAGCTATACTTGCAAACACATCCGGTGCCCCATTCCCCAAAGGAAGGAGCGCAACCCCAGCAACAGTCGGAGGCAACCTAAGCAGATGTGAAAGCTTCTCCAATGAACAGCAAAAGTAATCCGCTGCTGTGTTGCCCAATAGATAAAACAAAGCGGCAAGCCAAAAACCCAATATCACATATCCCACTATCTTAAAATCTCCACAACCACAATAGAAAAACTTAATGTAATCAAAGAATCCATCTGAAGAACAATGTGGATTCGCTTTCAAGAACTCACATTGATTAGCAAAACCCTTATGATCAAACAATCCAGTACACAAAGCAGGGTTGCTCAAGTTTACATTCAACTCATTCTCTTGACCATTCCTAACAGCTAAATTTGATGAATTAGCATCAAGTTCACTAATTTTTCGATGAATTACACTAACATGATCAAACCCATCAGCAAAACCAGTTCTTTGAGTCAAATTATGGTTAACAAGCAGAGATGACTGGCCAATATGAGGGTTTCTTAAGAAATCTACCCGCGTGTAGAATAAGGAAAATAGAACAACAGCAGATAATCCATTGAAAATCCCATGAAATTTGGGATTTTTACAGGAATAAATACAAGTATTCCTCATTGATAACCTCTTTATCTAAACTAAAACATTAAGCTTTTCAAAAATTCCTAGAAAGTAGAATTAGACTAGGGTTTTCAGCTAAGAAGCAAGGAAACCCCAGCCTTCGAATTGAGAAGAGAAATCGAATATGGAAATCGACAACTTACCGATGACCAAAGCAGGAGTAATTATGAAATTTCGAGAGAAGAAAAACACGAAGGCGAAGATTGGGGATTGAAGATTTGAAGAGAGAAGGAAATCTAATGGCTTTTTGGGTGAGGGGGTTTCTTGAAGAAGGAAGTTCGTTGATGAAAAAGGGAGCGCAAGTCAGGAAAAGAAGAAGGAAGTTGGTGGGCAATTTCTCAAATGTTTTGGAGATTTTTATTTTCTGGGCTTAAACGGAGCTGAAGCCGACAATAGGTTCACCGTACACGTGCGTTTTTGTTCATTGTTTTGGATTCCTAATCCAAAATAAATAAACAAAAATTGTTAATATTAGACTTCAATGCAAGATTAAACCTTTTCTTTCCCTCGACATATTAAACCTTTCATCACAAGTGTTTTTTTTTTTTCAACATTTTTTAATTGGTTAGTTGTAATTAAAAATAGATAAAGCAGCATATATTAATGCTATCTTAAATTACTAAATACAGGTATTAGTAACACAAAATAAATACTCTTATTCGTCTCTTTTGTTTTTTTTTTTCGAATGTCCTTAAATGAACTTTTTTTAGACAACTAATCCTCTTAATTCTTATGTATTATGAATTTATTTTTTATTATTTTCTTATTAAAAAATATTAAACATTTATATTATAAAAATTTTAAATTTTAATTTTCATGAAAATAAAAAATACAAAGACAAAAAAAGATAAAAGGAGTAATAATTTAATGAATAGTTATATCTTTTATGGGTAATCCAAATAGTTGAATATTTAAATATTTTTTTTTAAAAAAAAGGTAACCTTTCTATATAATGTAGTCACCTGCGCTCGTGTCTATGTTCAAAGAACAAAGAGCAAGAAACCGAAAAAGAGCAACAAATGGGTATGGGTTCTTACAAAACAAAAAGGGTCACCAGAAAAGAAATTAAATATACTGCCATGCCATGATAGGAGCCCTATGATTTAGTACTAAAATATCTTTTAAAATGGTAAAAATAGAAGCCAAAGGTAATGTCAGATGGGAGCCACCTCATAAAAAAGGACGACGTTACTTGATCCAGCAAGAAGACTACAAAAATGTCAAAAAATCAGTGATTCAATCTAATCCCATAATTCCCCCATACTCCACGGCACTATTCACCTATCCCTTCGAATTATAAGCCAACATTGGGTTTTTGTCGCTGTCCTTCACTCCTTTACTTAAGGCACCCGTCTCTCTCTATCTCTCTTGACTCCACATCAACACTTCTCCTCCACTGCAAAAAGAAAAGGATCGCTTCCTGCTCTTTCGTCTAAAGTCCAAGATTTTAGCTTTTGTTTCTTTCTCTCTCTCTTCTGTTTGGTAGCCAAGAAGAACTCTGAGAAAGCAGAGGTAAAAAAGACCAAATTCATTATGAATTATGAAAAGGGTATTAGCTAAAAAGTCTGAAAGTCTTTGACTTTGCACTTTGTTTCTGGAGTTTTTTGGGCTATATTTTAGTTGGATGCTAAAGTAAGGCGTGTGTGTCTGTGTAATTGCAGGGATGGGTTTTGCAAGGAAACAGTATGAGTTCTTGAGTGAGATCGGGTTAAGCACTAGCAATTTGGGATGTTTTGTGAATGGCACTTGGAAAGGAAGTGGCCCTGTGGTTTCTACTGTGAATCCTGCTAATAATCAGGTTCTTATTCTGTGTCTATGAATGTGTTTTTCATGTTACGTGATTTTATTACTGATTGTGGTGACAGTTATCATGATTGATGGAACAGTCCCTTTATTAAAAAACAAAATAATGAATCTTACAGTATTCTTCTTTCTTTGATCCACCTTTGAATTACACAAAGCACTCAACCCAAAGCTAAGGCCTTGTGTTCCTGGTGCGTCTAAGGAGTGGCAGTATGCTTCATTTTTCAATTTCTTTGATAATAAATCTGTCTCTCTCTGTCATTCTCTTCTTGCCTCTAAATAGCATCACTTTTCGGCAATTAAGGATTTTTCATTTGGTTATATGTTACAAGTTTTCTCTTATTTTTGCTTCTGCATTTTCTGATTATAGTGTTTTATGAGCACAATTGTTAGTTACAGAGTATGAAACCATGCATGTATTTGGAAGTTATTACTTTTTTCTCCCTTCTAAACATAGTATTATTTTTCATGTTGATGCAGATAATTGCCGAAGTTAGGGAGGCTTCCATCCAAGATTATGAGGATGGGATGCAAGCTTGCAATGAAGCAGCAAAGATTTGGATGCAAGTAAGATAAATAGATGTCATAATCTAAACTGGAAAATTTATATTTATTAATGGGTTTTATATTTCATAAATTGTTTCAGGTTCCTGCCCCAAAGAGAGGTGACATAGTTCGACAAATAGGTGATTCATTAAGAACTAAACTACAGCAACTTGGCCGCCTTGTCTCACTTGAGATGGGAAAAATTCTTCCTGAAGGAATTGGGGAAGTTCAAGTATGTTATGCAATGTTTGCAACTGTTGTTAACATTGGTTATTTGCATAATACGTTATAAGATGGCCGATATTGAACAACTTGTTTACTGTTTTGAATTCTCTAGCCATTTATTATTTAGTTGAGTTAGTTTAAATATTTTGTTGAAGCTTCGCATGAATCAAGAGGTACTTGGTTATGGGCATCTGTCAAATTCTATTTCCGGGGAAAATATACCCAATTAGTGTGTTAAATAGAATTTATTTATTACTAGTCAAAATAATGCAGCAACAAGACCTTGCCACTAAACTTAAGGTTCTCAAGGTTCATAGTTTTACATTCACCAAATCATGTAACAGAGTTATTTACTTTAAGACATTTTCTCTTTTACAGCAAGTACTCTTTTTCTCTTTGTCATTTGCATTATTCATGGAGGTCAGGAAGTTTTTGCAAGGATTCTTTTGGTGGCAGCAATGACCTAATTTTACTAAGGTGTATGAATGGTACACGATAATGGGCTGAATATTGTCGGTATGCCCTTATGTTTTCTCTAGGTTATTCTCATTGTGCCCCACATTAGCTATCACGATATGATAAGTTCTTTATTGACTGGATCAATTCTGTTGTTTTGCTGGCTCATTCTCCAAAGATATCATAAGGCATAACAATAATAGTAACTATGCAGTATCTTTCTCTTTATAATTGCAAATATGCAAATTTTGCAGGAAATCATTGACATGTGTGACTTTGCTGTGGGATTAAGCCGACAATTGAATGGATCAGTGATACCTTCAGAACGTAAGCCCATATAGTCATTAATCATCATTACTTTATGCATCCTCTTGTGGTTGATTTTGTGAATGGCTTGAATTCTGTTTTAGGAGCTCCTGATGAATGAAACTGCAAAAGTTTTTCTGGAATAATGAAATTTGCATATGTACTGTTGTTGGCATTTCCTTATTACTACAAACTGTCAACATTTTGGATTTTATATTTAATATAATTTAACATAAGATGATATGGTTCTAGTTAGTACAGTGTAATATGTATGTACATATGTATGATGCTCTAGACAGCATCCTAAAATGATTGTTCTGTTGTTAACAGGTCCAAATCACATGATGTTGGAGGTGAGCTACATGTTTAAACTTTTGAACTTGGACTCATAGATGAAGCCTAGTACTAAGGTTTACATTTTGTTCATTTATTCTGAGAACAGATGTGGAATCCTCTTGGAATAGTAGGTGTAATTACGGCATTTAACTTCCCATGTGCTGTTCTTGGTGAGCTCCATTACTTTTGTTTATAAACTTATCCATTTTGGTGCTGAGAGGCTTAAACTTTTGTAAGACAACTGATTTTAGAATAACTCTGAATTTTATTTTCTTTTCTTGCTTAGTATTGTTGCTTCTGGGTTTTCATTCAATTGGATTCTTTATCTATGGATCAATGTTTAAGACAATTGGTGTTCATTTTGTCAGGGGAAAAAAAAATGTTTCCATGGTAGAGCTTGGAATCAAATTATAACTGAACTAGCTGTAATTTTCGCATTGTGTAGGATGGAACGCCTGCATCGCACTGGTGTGTGGCAACTGCATTGTTTGGTAAGGCTTGATGTCATTGTTTTCTAAGATTCCACTTTTTGGGGAATATTTACACCATTCAGTTGATATATATTTTTATTGGGTCCATTATGCCTAATAATTAATTGTAAATTCTAGTTATATTAATACACAGAATTAAGTATATTTACTACTATGCATTTTTCTTGATGGAAAATCCTTGGCTATTATTTTATTATTGAAATTAGTTTTGGTATTTATTTTTATATATATGGTTTTTAACTTTTATATCCTCAGTTCCCTGCTATGGAGCTTCAACATCATATTATGTGAATTCTGCTGTTTTATTTCTCATTAAGGACCATTAGCATGTACTTCATTGCTTTCCTTGAACTGTAAATTGGTTCAACACTGAACTGCTATAATGAGATAAATGCACTTCTGTAAGATCACAAAACTCTTTTATTTTTCAACATCTTGTATTGCTGCATTAGCTTAATCTCATGGTAAGAGCTGCTTACAGTTTAAGAAGTACAATCCAAATGCATAATTTGCTTTTCTTAAAAAGATTTCTGCTTAATAAGTTGCATCTTCTTTTGTTAGCATAAATTGCTTTAAACAAAATTTAGGTTCTTTTTCACCAGTTGACTTACAATCTTGGTGCTTGAAAACTGTCATGAATTGTAGGAAAGGTGCTCCAACCACTCCTTTGGTCACCATTGCAATGACAAAGCTAGTGGCTGGAGTTTTGGAAAAGAATAACTTGCCAGGTGCAATTTTCACTTCATTTTGTGGTGGTGCTGAAATTGGGGAAGCAATAGCAAAAGATAGACGCATCCCTCTGGTCTCATTCACTGGGAGTTCGACGGTATTTTAATCTTGTGCCTCTTTAATGAAATTATTTTATTACTTATTGTATTTGGAATGGCAGGCCTGTTCTGTCTTCATCTGTATATTCTGGAAATAATTTCAGGATAGGACATTTTATGTTCTTGTTGAATTTAAACAGAGACTAGGGGGGTGTAAGAAAAGAAAAACACCTGTTTACTAATCATTGAAGAAAGATTTCAAATTTGATAGTTTCATTGATGCATATCAATAAACAAGATTTTTACTCTCTCTTTTTTTTTCCAGAATTAACAAGAATTTCATTTTATTATTTTGGCTAGTATTAACAGGAATTTTACTTAATATACCAAGATTTTAATTTATATGGCACATTCTAACCGCAGGTGGGTTTGAAGGTGCAACAAACAGTAAATGCGAGATTTGGTAAATGTTTGCTTGAACTGAGTGGAAACAATGCAATAATTGTGATGGATGATGCCGACGTACAGTTAGCTGTTCGTTCTGTATTATTTGCTGCTGTTGGTACTGCTGGTCAGCGCTGTACCACATGCCGTAGACTGGTATTTTTTAATTATGTGATTTTTCTTCTGAATCTTGATTTATATTGTCAGCTGCCAATACTTTTTCCGCTGACTTTTCTTGTTGGCTTGTATTGAAGCTTCTTCATGAAAGTATATATCAGAGGGTACTTGACCAGCTACTTGATGTGTACAAACAAGTTAAAATAGGGGACCCATTACAAAGGGGTACCTTGCTTGGGCCACTGCATACTTCTTCTTCAAGGAAGAACTTTGAGAAAGGAATAGAGATAATCAAATCACAGGTATGTTCTTTGTTTTATTTTTTTCACTCTTGCTACTCATTCAACCCATGTCTAAGTTTCTCTTATCTTCTGTAAAATAAATTTTGCGTGTTAGTAAAATAAAATACGACTTTATGCTTCCAACACCACATTTACGGGTGTGATGGACTACCATGACATGTTCAGAAAGGGCAGGTCATAGTTTTAAAGCTGAGAACCTATACTTATAATTTATTTTTGTACATGAATGAATATCTTTACCTTTCAGCTGTTCCTTATAAACTCTCATTAAATTATTGACTTTCAACATTGTTAGGAGGTAGTCTTGAAACTCTTTAGGTTGCAGCATGAAGCTTTATGTGTTGACTTTATGAATGGTTTTGATGTCACCTGGAAGTTGATTTGGTCAGAATCTCAATTGTTCCGTATTTTGGCTTTGGTTCTTGAGCTTATTCTATCATGTGATGTTTTCCAGGGAGGAAAGATCCTTACTGGTGGTGGTCTGATAGAGTCTGAAGGGAACTTTGTGCAGCCCACAATTGTTGAGATATCTCCAAATGCTGATGTTGTTAAAGAAGAGTTGTTTGCTCCAGTTCTTTATGTCATGAAATTTAAGGTAGCCCCTTCGTCACAAAAAACTTCTCCTCATGTGAGTTGGGTAGATGGTGGCTACGCCTGCTCACAGGAATAACCCTGTACAAATTCTGTCATGTTTTAATGTTATGTGAGGAGCTCCTCTCTGAAAACCTCAACTACTTGTGCAGACTTTGAACGAAGCAATTGAAATAAACAACTCTGTTCCTCAAGGACTAAGCAGTTCTATCTTCACACGTAAACCTGAAGTCATCTTCAAGTGGATTGGGTGAGTCTCGTTTGTCTTGTTAATCTAAATTAATTCAGCTCCTGCTTATATATAAAAGCTCTTGTGTTGGTTGTTTATTGACATCTATTACAATAATCAAAATATCTTCTTCACCTGCATGTAACTTTTGATCAATGATATTTCTATGGCATTATAAAATCATGCTTCTCACCAAATTACATGTGTAGGCCTCTAGGAAGTGACTGTGGTATTGTTAATGTGAACATACCAACAAATGGGGCTGAAATAGGTGGTGCGTTTGGTGGTGAAAAGGCTACAGGAGGAGGCCGTGAAGCTGGAAGTGACTCATGGAAACAGTATATGCGCCGCTCAACCTGGTAAACTTGATTGTGAATTCCAATACCTCTTTCTGACATCCTTTTCATTGCTACTCAGTTGGGTTCAGTGTAAAGTTCTCAATGAGCTATTTGTTTGATATCTTTGGCAGCACAATAAATTATGGGAACGAATTACCTCTGGCACAAGGAATCAATTTCGGCTAGGAATGCCACATGGTTAAGCATATATTAACCATTTTTCACATGGTATTAGTCTTGTTTTTCTTTTTACTTTTCTTATTTTTCATTTTCTCGCACGCAAGGTCAGGACTTAGGAACCACAGTTGCATCTCCTGCAAGATCAGAATTCTTAGCCTTGTTGGTTTGGATCGTTGACTGGCCCTCCATCTTTGATGCTCTATACTGGGCTTTGCTTCTCATAATTGTCGCCTAAAAGCATGAATAATAACATATAGAATAAAAAGAACAAAAAGAAGCCCGCAATCTACAAAAGGCATGATGATGATGTTCTTGTGCCTTGCGATGAAGAATTCAATGAAGGTTAACAACAATCTTGTTTTCTGAATCTGCAGGTCTACTGTGTCAGCTGTACACTTCTATAATAATTCTTATTATCAAGAACAGTATTGAATTTGCTCCTCGTATTGCATGTTCTGCACTTGTTGACTATCAATTTTCCTTAATCTTACTGATCCATTACGTGTGCATTCGCATTGCTAAGAACGTTTTTCTAACAGTTACTCTTTATCAGTTCCATTCTTTGGAATTATTTTGGTCCAAAATAACAAGAAAAACAATGAAAGATCTTGGAATTATTCAATGTCAACCTCAATCTAAATCAAACACGGTAGGATTATCAATTGTAGAGACCTTACATGATTACAAATTGGGTGTCCTTGTGCCATAAGTTTGTTTGTTTAGATTCACACTAAAGATGGAAACATAAAAGTAAAATGAAAAATGCAATCACCTACCTCAAAGGATTAAGCTACTAACAGCCAATGTGGACAAATATACTCATTTACATAATTCCATTATCTCTGCCTACTTTTTTTATATTTTTGGTAATAAGAGACAAATCATGGTGTAATAGGATAATATTTACTTTGATAAGTAAATCAGTTGGTGCTTGGCGGGTGGATAAAAGAGTAGTTGTTCAGAGTAAAAACAAGACCATATTCTTTCATGTGCTTATACTTGTATAATTAGGCTTCTTTTAGGGAATTATTAAATTGTTCATTTTTTTTCCTCAAATAGATTTGTTCGTTTTGCTTGTTTGATGAAAATTTGAAGGGAAAAAAGATTTGCAGCTTTTACTTAATACTGTTAGGCATAGTTAGCTGTCACGAGCTTAAGTTTTTTATCCAAAAAACACACCCAATAAATAGAAGAAAGACCCATATTTTTCATCTATTTTTTATTAATAAAAAATCTATGATAAAATAATCTTATCTAGTTTAGACCTACCCTTTTACCTAGTTGGGATAGGTTTGAATTGAGCAAACAATCTGTCCTGATTCCACTCATTGCCATCTTGACTTTGCACACACAATTAGAAAAAATTTAGCTGGAGTTGAAAAGAAGGATTGCAACAAGAATGTAAATTGTAGGCAGGCATAAGGTAGACTTCATAATATAAGGATTACCAATATTTTTTTTTTTTTCTGTTTAAAGTCAATACCCAACTTGGGTTTTAATCATTGAAATAGAAGATAAATCATATGGTTGGAAAATTAATGGTGGAAGAAGACAAAAAGAACAAAATCATGTTTCCTTCTTATCCACATAGTAATAATTTTTAGGAGTAATTAAAAAAAAAGATAAAAATATTTGAAGATTTAGATGAATGACCATTTAGGGGAAGGCAGGAACCCAAGCTGTTTAAATTATTGGAATATTATAGCAGCTTATTCACGGAGGCTTTAGATGGCGTTCATATCAGGAAACTAACCACCCGCCAATTTAGAGATATTGACACTTGATTTTTTTTTGTTATTATAGTATCTCTCAGCCTGGCTGGTGCCTCATTAGAAATATCCATTCTCCATACTTGTGGGGTTGGAAATTTGGGGTCTTGTAATATATAAGTAACCTCCTCTTCGTCAAATTAAAAATTAATTAATTAAGAAGAATTTTAACTTAATTGGAGGGAAACTACTTAACTTTATGATCATCACCTCATAAAATGTACAATTATCAATTATTGGATGGAGGTGGCCAAGACCTTATAATGGATCACAATCAGTGGTCTACATGCCCCCCCAACAAAGCATATGCATAACTTTACTCTGATTGGATTGATTTAATATTTTTTTAGGGTAATTTATGTGATATGAGAAACAAAAAGGTGTGGCAAAGACAACAGAATCTATATCAAACCTTGCTAGAACCTCACTTTGTTCTTTGGGAGAGTGAACAGTTTGGACAAAAATGTATGGCATCGTTCTGCTACCAAATCTCCTCTGCAACCATTTTATTATGATTTTGTTTTATCAGCAAAACAAAGCAATAATTTGATCCTGATCTGTATTGTTTTAGACCGAACTAAACAGGTTTTGCCCTTCAACAATATTCCAGATTTTGGCAATAATAATAATGAAGGGCACAGAGTTAAGAAGATTGGTGGGGTCCAAACCTGAGTCAGATGATCTGTCCTTGATGGACCCCATCAGAAGCATAGACCCACTTGTTAAATTGTTTCACTTGACAACCATGCACTGAATCCATTTCCAGAAACTTCAGTCTGTCAAGGGTTTAACAGAGCAGCAGAGCTGTCCACAACTGATTTTAGCGTTACCATCTTAGTTGTCACTGATGTAACAGTAAAATATCTTTAATCTTTACCCAAGGCTTTTACTCATGTTATCAGCAGGAGGTTTCATAGAAGACAAAACTTTCCCATGTTTCTTGCAGGCTTTTTCAACTTTTCCTTTAACTGACGTTATCAGTTCAACTCTGTACAGCACATTGTTTGCTAATGAATTTTAGGCAGGCATATCAGCTTCCGTAAGAAGAGTTGAGTCACCATCCAGTCCAAAATCTGGTACTTCCAGTGACCAAATAAGAGATAATTATCCCCATTCCATTCATGCAAAAACTTCAGGAATTGTCATTCAATTCAAGATTTGAGATTCTAGACTTGATAATGTGGTTGCAATGTCCTTAACAGCGTGGGAAGAAAACCGGAAATCTTGTGGAGATTGACCAAATTCATGCAAATCAGGCACAAACACAAAGTGACAGCTTAACTAATTTTTCATGTTTGGCTGTAGATTGGTTTTAAACAGCTCATTTCAGAGTGGTATGCAATTCCTTGATTTGGATCTGGAGTATCTCATCAGAAAATGTCATTAATGGCATCTCAACAGATATAGAATCACACAAAGGGAATCCATGGTAGGTTTCAAGTATTAAATAATTCCATGTTACTCTTGGATTTTTGTACAACTCAACTTTGGAACCATATTCTTCTACCCAATCATGCAAATCCCAAACCAAATACCAAATTCTTTCTCTGTCTTCTTGCTAATAGAATCTTAGAATTAAGGTTCTGTAAATTCTTTATTCCCAACAAATTTTTTGTGTTCAATACCCAAAAATCAGGGGAGCACCAGAAAAAAAAAAACACATTTCCAAAATGAAAAGTCCCACAACTGGTACAGGTTTTCCAATTAAACTATGTATCCATTTGGTATAACGAATGTTCAAATTCAATGTCAAACTCAAACCACTTTGACATTAGTTGGTAAAAACTTGTCTAAACTGGTTGAATTTCCTTCTTAAAAGAAGCAGTATAACACTTATAACTTTGGTAAAAGTTTTCTTCTTGTTTTGATATGAACAAGTAGATTCGAAGGGTGGAAAAGAGAAGTGCAATTATCTGAAAGAAGAATTAGATTTCTAATAACAGAGGAGTTAAATATTTGACATTAAGAACTACATAAGCATCTAAATGTAACCTTAAACATGAATTGCTTTTTCTTTTTCCTTTTTTAATTCTTTGCTCTTCGGTTTTTTTAATCATTGATACATACAATTGGAGGAATTCGAAAACATAGTTATCGGGCCAAACAGCCCTAAGCTCTGTTCTCTGTAATTGCTGCATGTCAACTTGAATTCCCCCCAAGGTTCTCTTTATTCCCCTTCATTGTCTCTTATATACCTTGTATCAACCAGACAGGGTAGGGAAACAACTTTCAGACCTGGTAAGCCCTGGACCCCGGATTTCGCCAACTTTTCTTGTAGGACTAGTTGGGGTTGATCTTAAACCTCTTGGAGAATCCAAACTCCTCCTAAGAATACTTCTCATAGCAGATATCAAATGAACGGTAGGATCAGGAGGGGGTCCGGAGGAGACAAATTTTTTGCAAAAATTCATGTGCCTTGCCATTGCTTCCTCCGTACTAATAAGCCTCTCCGACCTTATGATCTCATCTTTGACAGCTTCAGCACAAAGGCCACAAATCCATTTACCTTGATATCGTTCGCGTACCCTTTCGATGTATGCTGGGGTACACTCCTCGGTTAGCCCACAGCAATCGCATTTTGCAAACTCAACTTCACTTTGTGCAACAAGTTTTGCTGCCGTTGCTTGAGTTTCCGGTGCTGCTGCTGATACCACCATTGGATCACTGATTATTGTAGCAGACATTGCCAGTAGCCCTGTCAAACCAATACTATAAACGTTAATAACGTCAACAAATACACTTTAAATTGGGTTTCTGTCACCTTTCTGGCATACTTTGGGTTCTATCTTTTGTTCAATGTGAACATGGTGAAAAAGAAGTGAAAGAATAACGTTGACTTGAGATATTACAGCTTACCTAATCTCTAGCTGGCATTTGCATTATTAACAACTAAACCAATAAATTCCCATTGTTTTTCGCAGCTAAAAACAGAGGATTGGGCAGTTTTGCTGTTCTGTTTTGAAACTTTGTGTTCGTTTCTAGAAAGAAATGGTGAAAGACAAATAACATATGGAGGCTGAAACTCACATGGTATATGCCAAGGAACATATTGGAAAACAAGCTAATAATCATAATCTTAATGCAGCTAATAATCCAGAGAGACTGCCAAATTTAAGTTATGTAATTTCATTTTCAGTCCCACATGATCAGTTATCAAATAAGAAGGTTTTTATACAAAGCAAACTCCTAGAAATAACAAGAACAAAAACAACCAACATCAGACAATTGAAAGAATGAGAAGAAAAAGAAGAAAAGAAAAAAAATAAAAAGAGTGTGTTAAGAGAATTACCAGCAGAGAAGCAGATGATTCAAATCTTTTTTGGCTCTTGCTTACAAATCTCCCTCTCTACTTCTGGTAGTATGGTTATTTAGGTGAATTATATGTCTCTTTTTTCTGTTATCTCTCTTTCTCCCACTCTCCTTCTTCCACCTTTCCTGCAGTGAAAAAAATCTCACACATGAAAACCATTTCCTTGAAGCCTCCCTTTCTTTCTTTCAAAGAACTGTACAACAACACTTCAAAGACCCTTCACTTGATTACTTTGAAAGAGCCCTAGAGACCAAATCTCTATATGAACAAAAACCAAGAGATTGCTTTTTGTTTATCGTCCACAAAATTCTCCACTCAAAAGCACTTATAAATGAGAGAAACAGTGGAGAAAGAAGGCTTTTCTTTCTCTTTTTTTTATAAGAGAAAGAAAGAGAGCCCAATGATTGAAACTTCAAGGGGTGGACTCTAATATATTCCACATCAGCAATATTTGCTGTAAGTGAATCATGGCCGTTCATCTTTTGATTGCCAGCTAAGCATTATCAACTTTGGGTTCCTAATTTGTGCTGGTTGGGGCAACGGGAAGTTCTTTAGCGCATTTCTCTTGCATCTCTGGACCAATCCCATGTTGCCACGTGCAACGCCAAAACGTGCAAGGGACAACTTTGAAAATTCCCCCCCTTGGGTATTTCAGGCTTTCTGAGTTAGAAAAAAAAAAAAGACAGAAAAGGAAAATACAAATGCTTTCACATTTGTACTGTCAGTACTTTATTAAGATGATTAGCACTAAATATTGTTCAAAAATTTGTGTATAATTATGGGTTTATACTTCACAATGTTTGCTGTCGTTTTGTTCAGTTTCTTATTCAATTTTGGTAAGTGGATTCGCTGCGTTATGAGCTGGAGATATTAATTATTTTTTGGGTTTGTTTTAATTGATTATTATTTATTAAAATGCTTATTAAATAGCCTTATGTTCACAAACAAACTCTTTTTCTTTGAAATATGTGTTAGGATAGAAAAGTATTTTCATTCTTTTTTCTTTTGGCCAATGAAAAGTAATTTTTTCTTTAATATTTGTTGATAAACAAGAAAAATATTTTGTAGGAGAAAGGGACCAAACAAGGCCAAGCTAGATTCTTAATTAAGTAAAAAGGATTGCAGTACTACAAGCGCCCAGACTCGGGGCCTGTTTCCTAGGGTTATTATCTCTTTGCAAAACTGATGTTCATTTTGTTTGTTCTGTCGCAGATTATGATTAATCAATCATTTCATTCGTATAGAGAATATTTAAGTGATGTTTAGTATTTTATAATGTAATATGATTACAAGTAATGTAATTATAAATAATGTGATTGCAAGTAATGCGATTATAGAGAAAATAACATTACAGTATTTAATATGTAAGTAAAATAATGATTAAATGAAAAAAAGATAACATTGTAGCGTTTGGTTTACAAGTATTTTGTTGAAAATGCAATGTTAATTTTTAAAATTACTCCTATTTATTAAAATGCAAGCTCAATATATTTATATTTTTTATTATTAATTTTTATATAATATCATCTCTTACATATATTTTTAATGTCATATATTTTATTTTTATTTCTTATTATAACCTTATGTATTTTATTTTTATTTTTTAATATAATTTTTTATATTATATATTTTATTTTAATTTCTTTTACCTATATTATATAAATTTTAATTTCTTATATTNAATAAATTATAATATTATAAAATATTTTTAACAAAATAACAAAGTTGAAGTGTAAAAAGTGTTTTTAAGAACATTGTAGAGTACAATGTAATGTGATTGTATTGGTTTTGGACTGTAATCACATTGCATCCCTTAGCTATAATGTGATTGCATTACAATTTTACATTACAGTGATCTGTTGCAAAATAAATACTGTAATATAATTTAATTGGGCACATTACAGAAAATGTATTATTACTTTCCTCATACCAAACGCTATCTTAGTGTATAATAAATATATTGTAAATTTTTTTTGTCAAAAAATTTCATTAAAAAATCATAAAAAATATGAAAAATTAATTCTGTCAAAATATTTCTACAGAATTTTGTTGACAGAATTAATTTTGTCATAAAATTAACATGTTTTTTGTAGTGAAATATGGGGCAAAATTATCTAGTTTCCTCCTGTTTTTTCCTTCATATTGGACTTATATAAAATTTCAGCAGCTAGTCTATACCAGAAAATAAACCTTTCCTCTCCGAGATTATGTTACATATTTGTCATTAGCAAGCTAATTGGGCATTATTATTAGATTGTATAGGTCCCAAGGACCACCAAAAAGTTGCTTTGCATCTAGACAGTACAGTTAGAGGCTTGCAATTCAACAGAAAGTAACGTGCACATTTGGAGTTTTGACATAACTTTCAATTGCTTCGTTTTCCATTAAATAACCTTAAGTTAAAATTAATAAAAAAAAACCATCATTTAATTGCCTTCAAACTTAAGAAATTCATTTTTTCTTTTAATATTTAATTTGGAAGTATTACGGTTCAAATTAAAACAAATATGTTACTAATGAGACAAAAATTCATTGAGAAATTTTTGTCTGAATTAGCATAATAATTTTTTTTTTGGAAGGAAACTAAAACCAAAAAATAAAAATAAAAAAAACACGTGCTAGGCAAGAGCAAGTGGAGTTGTCGCACCTTTAATAATTGGTCAGAATAGCAGTGCAAATTACGCAACCCCTTTCCTTCTCCTAGTCCCCACTCCATTACGTTTTTCCCAGCTTGCTGGCGATTCCTCATGGTTCCAAACCTTCCCCCCCACCCCCGCCCCCCTCCATCATATTCATAGGGGCAAAGGCACTCGTCACACTCCTTATAGGATTAATATTTATTCAGGTTTAATAAATACATGGACCAAGCTTTGCCATAGCTAAGCCAATGAGAGCTGCAGCAGCTTGTGAACAGAAATAAAAAGTTATTGGCAATCGATTGTGATAGAGACTTTCACCTTTGAAAGATTGATTAGGAAGACAAATGACAACCCACCCCACGTTTTGTTCCTATCTTCTCCCCCACATGAAAATCCTCTCGTTCTTTTTTGTATCGCAACAAACAAAGGGGTAGAAAGACTGAAAGAGATCAGAGCCTTTAAGGAAGTGTTGTGAGCTTTGGATTGGTTCACATCGTTCTCATGCATGTTTCACATGCATTTGTTTAAAGCCATTTTCTTTTATATATATATATTATGTTTAATGTCCTCGACAATTGAATTAAAATTTTGTCGATGATCTTAGACTTAGAAACAGCTCTCTCTCCCATATGGTCTTTTCCAGGTGTTGGTTTGAATATTTATGGGGACTTGAATGGAATTTCTACATCACCCTATTGGAAGTCAAACTAAGGCTACATGTTTTATAATTGAAAATGGAGATTGCTGACGAGAATGATGACATTTTGATTATTGATAAGAGTGTGCAGCAGTCGGTTGCAACCGAGCAACCGATTGTCACTGTCGATTTTTGTAACCGACGGTTGCTATTACAATCGTCGGTCATGTCGATCGGTTTCGTCGGCTGATCGACTCTGCCCTCGGGAGGGACTCCTTCCCCCCTGAACCTACCAAATAACTTATCGATGATTGCCTTGATTTTCATGGATAATGAAAGTACAAAAATACCCCTCATTAAATATTTTTCCTTCCGCCCCCATAAGGGTAAAAGAGTAAATTCGCCCTCAAAAGAGCTAAAACTTGCTTTTCACTTCTGAAGACTTTTAGACCCTAACTCTCATATTTTCTCCTTTTCCCCCAACGGCTCGACCCCCCTTATTTTCTCCTTTGCCTTGCCGCCTCCTGCCTCTCCAGCTGAACCCTAAGCCAGCAGCTGTCTCATAGTCATACTGGTGCCTATTACCGATGCTTCTCACTCAAATCAAACTAAGCTCACAGTCTCCTAAAATCGCACCGAAACCGACCGACCCGCCTATCCTAAAAACCGACCAAAATCGATTTTGGGGGGGTTGCGTTCGGTCGGTTAAATTGGTGGAAATTTTTGATCGATTTTACAAAAAATCGACCGCAACCGTCCCACAACCAACTTTGCTCACTCCTAATTATTGATCACAAATAAAAATAAATTAAGTTATATATATATATGTATCGAGATATAAAAATAGATTATGATTATGTGTCATACACTAACCACATTAATAATTAAACAAGCGGTAATAAATTATTATTGTAATTCTTCGAAGATTTGGTATATGCTTTAATCATGTTTATAATCGTATCTTTGATGCTCATGTGACAAAATTAAATCTACTGTTTTAGTATTGTTTTGAGAAAATTAGTATGAGTAATTATGATCTATATTTTAATATAAAGAGTTTCTTGAAACCACCCCTCCTTTTTTTTTTTTCTCTTTTCGATATTTTCCATGCCAAATGGTCATGAGCAAGTGTGGGGCTATAGTGGTTGGAAAATGAAAACTTGGAATGACAATTGACAAATACATGTGTTTTTTGTTTGATTGTTAATTTCTTATGGATAAAGTTGTTTAGGAAAAGCTTTCTTAATAACCACAAAAAGAAGACATCTTGATCCTTTGTAGAAGAATATATAATCATAATTCCAGTAAGATCTAGAGTAATTAACAAAAATTACTACTACTAAGTAGAATTTTCCTTTGATATATTTGAGTAATTAATTAAGTTGGGGAAAAAGTCTTCTGATGCATTAAAAGTTCATAATTTTGATGTGATCACAAAGAAGCTATAATTTTGAAACGGACCGCAAAGAAGTTATATTAATTGAATAACGGGTCAAATCAAACAAAAACAAATTGAATGTTAAATATTTATTCTTATTATGATCATATATGTAGTACAGATATATATTTTGTGCATACCCAGTCCACCTACATGTATATAAAAAAACCATACTACAAAGTTGTTGGAAGTTATTTTCAGTGAGTCCACGTCATGTTGCATACTACTATCAATTATCAAAACATTAAATAGCTTCCTTGAAAGGCAACTCTGGGTCGACTTGCATTCAAGCTCACAGCTCACCCCCCAAAGAGAAATCAGAAAGCAAGATTAATTAATACAATCTCATATCTTTTGATGTGAACTGACATAACATTTGGCTGCGCAAACTAAGGTTTGGCTCTCCATTTATTATTATTATTATAACGTGACCAAATGCCAGTTGGCTTTTGGGGCTTCGGATTTGATTTGGAGTTCCAATTTTGCAACTCTTTGCCTTTCTCCGTCTGCTTTGCTGTGCAATGGCATTCGAGAAATGATTAAATCAATATAAGAGAGGAGACGGGAACCAAATGAATAATATTAGAAGCAAATTGGGTTTTTGCGGCTTTGGCAAC
Organism: Theobroma cacao; assembly: GCF_000208745.1. Taxonomy (NCBI): domain Eukaryota; kingdom Viridiplantae; phylum Streptophyta; class Magnoliopsida; order Malvales; family Malvaceae; genus Theobroma; species Theobroma cacao. The sequence continues at coordinate 20,148,138 of NC_030855.1, forward strand.
TTGTTTTGATTGCTTAATCATCACCTAATTTTGCCTCACGGTTTGGTTAGACATTGTTAAACATATTTTCCCCTTTGTTCCGTCTCATCTTTTTTTGCTACTTGAAGTGAGGATTAGTATCTGCTTCTAAATTACATTATCTAACTATATCTATGTATCTCACTCCTTCTAAAATAAATTAATAGTTATTAACTTAATTTCAAAGTATTTTATTGAAAAGTAAAATTTAAAAAGATGATTTTTTTTTTAACTCTAAAAGACAAAGTGTTTTTGAAAATAATTTTTTTTTTAATTTTAATTATTTTTAATCAAGAGAAAAGATTTTTAAATAAAATTACCCTTAATGAAATCTTCTCGTATTTAAATACATTCAAAAACAATGATACAGAGGTGCAAAAGTTGACGGTAAAATATTTAAATTATAACAAAAAAAAAAAAAAGAAAAAAGAGTCATTATTATAATCATTCTTTCATGCACACAAATTAATAAATAAAGAAAACAAGAAGTGGAGATTAAGTTATTTTAGTTTTCGATTAGTCTTTTATTTTTTTTCCCTTTAGCCTTAATAGCTGCATCTCTAAAAATGTACTAGTAGTATATAGCTACTACAAGAATTCCGACGAAAGGATCAATTCAAAAAACTTAGAAAACTAAGTAACCCTATGAAATTAATCATTTTTTATAATTTTCTCAAATTTAAACGTGTTTATATATATATATATATATTTCAAAAAATAATTATATTTAATTAAATTTATAATAAAAAATCTTTAAAATTTACATATTTAATTGATGTGGACCGATGATAATGGTATATCCACGAATATTCATTTAAGCTGAACAGCGAAGAATGAAGTAAAGATTTAAAATTGTTGATTTTAATCTTTTAAGAATATTTAAGACAATTCACTTTTAAGCCTTTTAGAGGGGTTAGTTCCAAACAATTTGTATCCGTCCAAAAAAAAGAAAAAATTTCGTTTCCTATAAGACTACCTCTGCAGTATATCCACCATGATTCTGACCACTCACAGCTTGCTCCTCTTCAAGTTCCTTTATTAGCTTTTCTATCTGCCTTCTGTAAATGGGCATAAAATGATCACTTATCATGGTTTGAGAAAGCCGCAATTTACTGTACAGCGATCTTGGTGTAAGGAAAATCCCAATCTTAGCCTCCATTGTCCTTTGGCCATTATCAGTGTCGTTTGAAGCGGAAGTACTAGCCTCAGACTCCACTGCGTCGGATTGAAGTGTAATAATATGCATAATCTTTCCTGCAGGGAAAAACCTGTGCACTTCCTTCGTTTCTGGAACAGCGCTATCTGGCTGGCCCTCACCAACCTCTGCAATGGCGGCTGCTTCTTCTTCCCTTATTTGGCTAGCAACATCAGCCTCCTCACCTTCCGTCCTATTGTAAAGCTCGTGCTCTAGTTGTTGCCACAACTCCACTTCATCCATGTGGTCTTCATGTGAGTTGTGGCTTATGAGGTCCTCGCCATCATCTAGATTAGCATCGCTATCATGGTGTGGGTCATCAGAACATGAACACTCAATTTCCGAAGTCCATTCAACTCCTGATGAAGACACAGGAAGTTCAATGGTTTCTATCGTACTTGAAGATGAGTTTCTCTGAGGAGATGTTAAAAGAGGCTCAGACGTTTCTGCTTTGTTGGGGGAAATTTCTTGGGAACTTCCCTCTTCCTTCAAGTTTGATCGAGCAGCTGTGCCGCGATGACGGGGTCCAATGCATGACCAAGAGGATAAGTTTATGGCAGGACGTGTCCATGCTGCCTGAGCCATGCTCTGGGCTCTTCTCATCACAACCTGTCAATAACAAAAACAAATTGAACATAAAAACGTAGTTCATCATAATTAACACCACATCCTTGGGCATTTGAGCTATAATTAGAAGTGCAAACTACCCAAACTCAACCAAAATTTTAAGAGACAATTAAAGGAGATCAAATACAATCAGTGATTTAAGCTCAGCTAAAATTAAGGCCAACAGAATGAGAAAGTATTTGAGCTATAATTAGAAGTGCAAACTACCCAAACTCAACCAAAATTTTAACAGACAATTAAAGGAGATCAAATACAATCAGTGAGTTAAGCTCAGCTAAAATTAAGGCCAACAGAAAGAGAAATATCTTCCACCTGCAAAAGGGTTGGGGTAATTTAAAAGTTATGATAACAAATTATAAGACTAGGGAAAGAAACAACTTTTAAGGTATATTCAGCTTGAAACACTTTTTAAGACCTAAGAACAGGATATACTAATAAGAGTAACTTAATGGAGAATCAAGAACTGGCACATTGGCAATGCAGCTACCTGTGTACCATTAGATACTGGGCGCAAAATTGCTCCAGCCCCAGCAACTTTTGCCTTAGCACTGGCTATGGATGGAAGACGAGAACCCAAAGCAGATGCAGATCGATAAACAGTACTCAGAATTCTTGTGCGCTCAATTTGATTCCTCAGATCATTCAGCCAAGCAGATGCCGTCACCTGAAACAGATAAATTGATTTCTTCAGGATATATCATCACATAGCACTGAAGCAAATAAATTAGACACTGTCCTGAACAACATTTCAGTAAAATTTTAGTTGTGCCAAGCTCCTAAACTTTGTCAGCTACCAGAAAGCAGCAGACCATGTCAGCCAAGTCAAAGTACATATTCAGTACAAATGTTAATGTAATTTGTTTGATTTTCTAAAGGGGAACATCAATCAATTCTGCCCAGGAAGAGGACCATTCAACCACAACACGAGGGTGGAGGTGGGGGGGAGGGGTGGTTGAGGAAGAAAGAGAGAGGCTGACACGTTAAGGTGAGGCCAGCAGAGTTAAATGCAAATGGTTTATTTACTATTAAGGGCTTTAAAATTGTTCTACTAATCTTTATCTACACACACGCAAAATCATTCTGCTACAAGTTATTATTATTCTTTGAAAAGAAAAGGCAGACATATTTACTTAACTAACTCTAACAGCATATCAAGTTAAGCATGTAAGGTACTAATCTACTTCCGATTATAGTTAAAATACCTCGTCATTCTTTCTTATCAAAATGAGAAAGAAATCTAATAGTATGCTTAGTTCACTAGAAGGAATAGAGAAGGAATAGAAAGGTAATAGAATAGCCATTCCAAGGGAATAGAAAAAGAGAAGAATAACTATTATGTAGATTGGTTCATGGGAATGGAATAGATAGAAATTGCTATTATTACTTATTCCATTATTTGGTTGACATGAATAATTTTAAAAATAGTTAAGGAATAATGGGTAAATGATAAAAATATCCTTTATTAAAATTTAAAAAAATTTTAATTAAAAAACAAAAATACTATGATCAGAAAAAAAACTCTTTATTAAAATTAAAGAATTTATTTTGTTAAAAGGTAAAAATATTCTAAGTAATAAAATTAAAATAACTTTTATTATAATTAAATAATTATTTTCATGAACATACTAATATATTTTATATAATTTAATAATATTTTGTATTAGAAGATAATTAAACCTTTTATGATAATTAAATAATATTTAATATTAAAGGACAAAATATATTCTTCATTAAATTTAAATAATACTAAATAATATTCTTTATTATATTATTATATTCAAATAATAATATTAAATAATATTCTTTATAATATTTGTTATAGTTAAATAATATTAATATATTAAACAATATTTAAATATTTTATTTTCCTNATAATTCAATAATATTTAATATTAAGAGACAAAATATATTCTTCATTAAATTTAAATAATACTAAATACTATTCTTTATTATATTTATTATATTCAAATAATAATATTAAATAATATTCTTTATAATATTTATTATAGTTAAATAATATTAATATAATAAATCATATTTAAATAAATTTATTTCCTTTTTTGAAAATGAAGTAAAAGTTTTATTGTGTCTTTTGTGTTTTAAAGAAAGAAGGAGTGAGGAAGAGAAAGAAAAAAAAATAAATTTAATATTTTTTTAGAAAGTAATTTTTTAAATTGTAAAAGGGTATATTTGTCTAATCAATTTTTTTTCTCCTATTCCCAACAATTTGGAATAGCCATTACCAAGGAGGGCCTTGGTAATTGCTATTCAAGCTTCTCTTGAAATGGCTATTCTAAATAATAACTATTCCATTAAACCAAATGAAGCTTTATCTCAAGAATGAGAATAGAAGAGGAATGGCTATTCCATTCCTTCCAACCAAGTATGCCCTAAGTTCCTAATAATAGCTATCAGGAATGTTACCTCAGCACGCAAATCGTCCACAGAGGCAGCCGAAAATGTTGGCACTAAGTCTGCTCCATTTATAACAGAAGTAATAAAATCAGTCCCCGATTCTGCTAACTCCCACGTCATACAAGCAGCTGCATGCAGTATAAAGATATGATAGCACATTATAGATAAGATGTTCCATACATGACCATATAAAGAGGCATCTATTCTTAAAAGCTGGTAGTGAAAACATTTTCTACCAACAGAGGATAGAGAGCACAACCTGGAGCAAATGTGACACAGGTAGTTGTTGATAACTCCTTTTGCTCCCGCAGCACATAAGTTAAAAGTGCACCAGTGCCTCCACCCAATGAATGCCCTACAATCTGTGAAACCAGATAGAATAAATCTATTAATTTTAGCACAATTTAACCAGATAGACTGGTTCCTATTAACAATATTTAAAAAATAACGATATAGTCCTTGATGCTGGATTTTTCTTTATTAGAATTAGCTGCATTCTTATCAAGAAACGATATAGACAGACAACAATAGCCACCAGATGAAAATATGAGCATAAAATTTCAAATCATGCCTTTACCTTAACTTTATAAGTTGGATATTGGCCAAGCACTTTAATAAGACAAGGAGTAGCAAGCTTTGCTATCCACCGAGCAGCTGCTACCATTCCACAATGCGCATAACCTAAAACTAAATTGCTGACTCCTCCCTCTTTTACAACAGAGTGATGGAATGGAACCACAGCCCCAGTTGCAGCTGTCAGAGTATCCTTGATACTATGTGTTCCGCGAATCAATAGAAGAAAACATTTTCTTTTGTGGTCAACTAATATTGTAAATGCAGGCTTCAAAATCTACAGGATGTCAACATATAAGATAATATAAATCATGTTTGAAAGTATGTTGACAGTACAATTACATTATCATGCCTCTGAAATTGACTAATTAAAAATCTATATCACACAAAGAATCCAACAAGAGGGGTAAATCAATAGAAAGATCACAATTTCAAGTCCAGATATGACTTACCCCCGCTTTGGGTTCTTGGAGAAGGACATCTTCCTCAGCATAACCAGTGTCCTCCAAAAATAGAGGGAATGGTTTTTTTGAAAAATGCCAACACAGTGTCAACAAGTTTAATAGATATCTAAGTTCAGCGGTTATATCTGATCCTTTGAGCTCTATGCTATCTTTACCACCAAATACACTCGCAACATGTAAATGTCCCTGAAAAAAATCATAACCATATTGTATGTATACAATGATAAACCAACAGGACAATGAATGATTCAGAGTTTCTTTTTATAAAATAGCTTCACATAAAAATGTAAAAGGACCAATCTGGTGATTTGATTAAAGAATACAAGAAATTCCAGGAGGAGGGAAGATATCAAGTTAAGTTTTACAATTATCTCAATCAGATAAACCACAACAATAGACAGAGTTAAAACTATATCAAAGGGAAGTGCTAGAAACAAAGCGCTAAATCATGCCTGTACTCAGATGCAGCAGGTTTACAATAAAATACTGCTGAAGTGTTAGACATCATACAACTATTGCTATTGTCCAAGGACTTAATTGGTCTTGACTCCTAAGTTTGAAAAAAAAAATACAAAGCTTAACAAGCCACAACACAAATAATAAGATAAAAATAAACTGAAGTCCTCTTTTCACTGGATTCAGCCTTTCAATGAAAAACCTTCCCATACAGTGAAATTTTCACATTAGAGTAGATTTACAAGGATTTAATTACAGATTTGGTCCATGATGGTAGAGGAACAATAACAGGATTAAGAATTCATGATTCTGATAAAGTTAAAATCTAAAAAGCACTGTAATTAACTTGAAAGTTCAATGACAGTAAATATGAACTAACTGGAGTACAATCTAGTAATTTGACAGAAAAAGGAACATTGGTCTCCCATCATCTCTCTTATGTAAATGAAACTACCAACTTTATCATGAGAATATCCCCCCACCCCTCCTAGTGTCCTTGCTTGTGATTTGTATCTGTTCCAGTCCTTAACCTAAGTAAACAAAACCAATAATAATGGCATCTACACAGTAAAGCTATAATAAAGATCAAAGGACGCATACCTGCCTCTTCAATAAGAAGTTGATCCCAAATGCCAAATCTCCAATGGGCCACTTCCCCAGAGTCTCAGAGTAAGTAAACCTAAGAGTTTCAGACAAAGTAGAAATCGTCTCTAACCATGTTGCAGGAGCCTGAATTAATCTATGTGAAACACGCTCGATTCCTAAAGGAGCAGTACCAGACAAATCACTTCCATTTTCATTGTCATCCTCACCAGGCTTATTTGTCTGCAATTTACGATTCAATGTATAATACAATAGAGCAGCTGCACCGGCTGCGGTAGCCATAGTTGCAGTTGCCATTAGTTTATCCCTAAAAAAAAAAGAAAGAAAGAAATTAAAAGCCAATTATAATATCTTATAATTCAATCGAAATTCAATAAATTCAAATTGAACTATAAACAAGCAATGAAGTCAATGTTTTGAGATACAAAAACGGATCATGATCTCAAGTTTACTCTATTCAAGTACTATAACCTCCCGTTTGGTAGCTGTGAGAACTAAAGAAAAGAAAAAGCTTCATCGCAATACAAAGCTATAAACTTTTCTTTTGATAACCATTTACAACAATAACCAAAAAAACAATGAAATCAGAAAAGATTCGAAAAATTATAACCTAAACATGAGGAAAATCTGGAAAAGAAAACCCTAATAATTCGGCCAATCGGTAGATTAAAGATCAACAAACCTGAAGAGCTCGATTTTCGCCGACTTTTTCCAATTTATTATAAGAAACTACCTTCGTTTCTAAGAAATTAAATTGATATATTCCCAACGCATCTCTCCGTAACTTCCGTTCGAAAACTTCAATTTTCATTTTCTTTTCTTTTAAGGGGAGGGTTAATTATTGGAATTTTTGTGTAATTCCGGTCTCATGGAGTACACGTGGGGGAAGTTAATTGGATGAGAGTTTTGTAAACGAAATAGGTGTTCTTAAACCGACCTTAGCTTAAACCGAAGCTGGGTTTAATTATTGGAGGTTCTTCCCCTAGGAAGAAAGTTCGTGGAATTCGTCGTTGTAAGGGATGGTACTTTGAGATTGTTGTGCCTTCAACTGGAAGAAAAGGGTAAGCTTTGGCTTAAATGTACTAGTATTGGATGCAGGATTGATTCAGCCGTAACCGGTCCAAATAGCAAGTTGAGTAGATAACCTTAACTCATATCAAGTTATTAACCTATCTAAAACCTGCCTTTTTAACTCAAATCTAGGCTAACCAAAACGAGGAAATTTTCATAAATTAATCAACTGTTAATTATATAAGTTTATTTAATTTAAAATAAAAATATAAAAATTTAATTAAATATAATAATATAATAAAAGTTTATTTAAATTTTTTTATACCTTGTTGCTTTTTATTTCTTATTTTAAAATTTGAGAATTTAAAATGTAAAATTTGTATTTGAATTTATAAAACAAATAATTGATTGAATCAAATTTTTTGTTTAATACATATTTCATTTCTTTGGAGTACAGCAATCAAATAGTCAACTGAGATCATCACACTATTTTCAAGCTTGATAACTTTAAATCAACCTAGCTAGAATATATCATTTCTTTTATGAAGCTCATTTTTTTTAAGGAGGTATAAGATATCATTTTATAATTAAGCATTTGTAATTTAATTGCATGAGACATCTACATTTACATATATTAAAAGTTGTCTCTAAATAGGTTAATTGGTTGACATTTGTATAGCTTAATTGTTTAACACATTGTGGCTTAACTTGGGTTGAATTTTCTCTAAGATATGTGTGGTATTTTATTATTTGTTAAGGGGGTCTGTTTGACTTTTTTTTTTATTGATGAGGTTTTGGGTATTTTGGAAAATGTTGAGGATGATTTTGTTTGTATATATTTACTTTAACATATTGCTTAATAATATAGATTTTTAAATAAAATGTATATTTTTTTCATATTAATTTATTAATTAAAAGAACATATGGCTGAAACATTTTGCTTAATAATATAAATTTTGTCTGTTTATGGCATTTGTTTGTTTAATTTTTCTTCAAGTCATAGAAATTGGCAATTGGGTTTCCTTCTTTCATTCTTATTTTTTTGTCTATTTTTGTTTTTTAATTTTTTTTAATTTAGAGATTATAGGTTGTATGTAATAAATTTTTGTTTTTGTTCCTCACTGTGATTTTTTTATTTGCTCCTCACTGATGATTATATGTTATTTGTTTTATTTTATTTAATTATCATTATTAATTTTGAAAGTATTTTAATTATGATAACATTCAGGGCATCTTAAACGCGAGACTATAGGAGTATGATTTGTTAGAAAGGAAAAAAAAAAGGAAAAAGAAAAGGTGAAACATAATAGATGGTTTTTTTTTTTTTGAGTTTTGATATTAAATTCTTTACTTAGTTTTTCTCTCTTTTTAATTTTTTGTTATTCATTTTTAATGTTTTTTTTCTTTGCTGATAATATTTACAATTTTATCTCTTTTTTATTTCAAAACAATTGTCATACAAGTAAACATTAACTACCTATTGTTGTTATTTTTTTATACACAAATTTTTTCTGTTTTTTTAAGTTGATTTGGTTTTTGAATTAACTTATTGGAATGCAATTGATTAGTGTTGCTTTATTTTATTGTACAATTTTGGTTTTTACAAGTTTAAGATAACTGCCAATTATAATTGTTTCAAAGGTATTTTATATATTGTCTTTATTTTATTTCTTAATTTCATGATTTTCTATTTATTCAAGTTTTTATTATTTGGGTTATTTATTATTTTTATTCTTATAATGTTGTTGATTCCATATAGATACTAGAAGCCTTTCATCTAAGTTTTTAAATTCTTTCTTTGATTTTGATTAAGTGTATGGTTATACTTTTCTATTGTAAACAATAATTAATTTACATTTTTACTCAAATTGTATCAATTATTGACATCTTTTACCTATTACTCATCTTATCTCATATACATCATATAAGTTTATTTTTAATTATCTTTTGACTAAAAATATGTCTTTTACTGAAAATATTCCTTAATTTATATGTTTGTCATTATTATTTTACTATATGCTTATCTTTCAACTCATTTGATATTTTTTTTTTCGTAATTACTTTTTGAATATTCAAAAATGTCATAGATAAATATATTTTTACAAAATATAATATTAGGCAACCATTCACTTTATACTTGAATATTATTGAAACCATATTGATAGAATATTATAAGTTGCAAATTTAGTGAGTTTTGAGATTAGTTTAGTTTTCTCTCTCTTTTTTAATTTTTTATTATCCTTATTATTAATGTTTAATTTTTTTATTGATTACATTTATAGTTTTATCCTTTTCTTTAGAAAAATTGTCACATAAGTAAATATGAACTACCCATGGTTTCTTTTAGGATTTATATTTAATGCATTGACATAGTATATAAGTTATATACTGTCAACTCATCAAATGTTGTTGCCTCATTAATGAGGTAAAATTAAAAATTTTTAAAGACTTAAACTTAAATATTAAAAAGTTGTTAATAATAAATTATATAAAAACAAAAAAATCTCTTTTTTTCTCTCTCCAACGCCCCACAATGTTGTTTTATTGTTTTGCCATTTTAATTTCTCTCTAACTCCGTCTTCTTCACCCCTTTTTCTTCTATTAAAATTACAAATTCAAATATTTCTTTTTCCCAAACCTCTTTCACTTTTTTCTTTCTAGTTCTTCCACAAGCATCCAAACTAAAATTTTATTAAATTCTTAAGAAAGTGTGTTGTTGAAACCCTAAGAGAGAGAGAGCGAAAGTAAAAAATTTGATGTGAAAATTTTCTTTTTGTTGAGAAAAATAGAGAAAAAAAATACTACTTCTAGATGGCGTAGGCAATTGGCCAATTTGACCATCAATTGTGATAAAAAAAAATCCTTAAATTGTGATGGTAGGGTAGTATTAGTGCTAAAAATTTTTTGGAAAAATTGTCATTATTTGTGTTAGAATTTTTATTTGATATTAAATTGATCTTAGTTAATTACTTTCACCATTTTAATTGGTTTTTACATTATAACCCTAAATCAAATTAAAAGTAAGACCCTAATTTATTTATTTATAAAAAAAACATTTGATTATCACATTATAACCTTAAATCAATTGTAAAAATTATCTTGAAATCTCTTGAAGTTGAACAATTTTGCAAGCTTAGTTTTAATGCTAGAAAAAAAAGGGGAGAAGAAGATAATTAAGTTAGGACAAAACAAAAGACAACAATTGATTATCACATTATAACCCTAAATCAACTGTAAAAATCACTTAAAAATGTAAAAATTATCTTGAAATCTCTTGAAGTTGAACAATTTTGCAAACTTAATTTTAATGCTATAAGAAGAAGAAAGGGAGAAAAAGATAATCAAGTTAGGATAAAAAATAAAAGAACAATCAAAAAACGTTGAGAGGGAGTTAGAGAGAGAAAAGAAGAATTTTTTGTTTTTTATTTAACTAATTATTAAAAACTTTTTAATATTTAAGTTTAAGTACTTAAGATATTTAGTTTTACCTCATTAATGAATTGGCAGCATTTGGTAAGCTGACAGTGTATAAAAACCTATACACTGTCAGTGCATCAAATATTAATTCTTTTTTTTATGGATGAGTTTTTCTGTTTTTTAAAATAATGTGGTTTTTGGATTAGTTTTCAAGAATGCAATTGATTAATATTGTTTTAATTTTACAAGGTTTTTTGGGTTTATTTTTCTAGAATTGTTTGTCCCCTCTTCTTTAATTTTTCCGTTTTAGTTTTTCTCTTCATCACCTTCTTCATCATTTTCTTTGTTTTTCTTCTCCTGTTTCTTTTTATTTTCTCAACTTTTTTATCTTTCGAACCAAATCTCTAATTTTTTTACTATATTTGTTATTTTTATTTTCACTTTAAACTTTTTTGCATGTAACTAATTTATATATATATTTAATTTTTCAACTTACTTTATTTTTAAAAAGAGAAATAGCACCATTTGTGAATTTTGATATGTGTTTAAATACAATAGTAGTCTCCAAGTTAACTCGATAGATAACCATAAAAAAATCTATTGATTTTTGGACATTTATTTTTAAAAATTACAACATAATTTCATGTTTGTAAATGATACATTGATTCACCATTTGTTTTTAAACAATTATCTTTATGGATTTATATTTAATGTATTGACAGTGTATAGAAACTATACACTCTTGGCTTACCAAATGTTACCACCTCATTAATGAGGTAAAACTAAAAATTTTTAAGGACTTAAATTTAAATATGAAAAGTTGTTAATAATTAATTAAATAAAAAATAAAAAAAATCTCTTTTTTCTCTCTCCAACTCTCTCGCAATGTTATTTTATTGTTTTGCTCTTTTTATCTCTCTCTAACTCCATCTTCTTCACCCTTTTCTTTTATTAAAATTATAAATTAAAATATTTCATTTTTTCCCAAAACTCTTTTACTTTTTTTTTCTTCCATAGGTATCCAAACTAAAATTTTATTGAACTTTTAAGAAAGTGTGTAGTTGAAACCCTAGAAGAGAGAAAGAGTAAAAAATTTGATGTGTAGATTTTTTTTGTTGAGAAAAATAGAGAAAAAAGAAGATTGCTTAACAAAAATGCCTAATTCTTTTGTTGGTTAGTAGTGGAAACATATGAAGTGGGTAACTGGCCGATTTGACCACTAATTGTGATAAATAATTTTTCCTTAAATTGTGACTATGGGATGGTATTAGTGTTGAAAAATTTTTGAAAAAATTTTGTCATAACTTCTGTTAGAATTTTAATTTGATATTAAATTGATCATAGTTAATTACTTTTTCATTGGTTATCACATTATAACCCTAAATCAAATTAAAAGTAAAACTCTAATTTTTTTATTTGAAAAAAACAATTGATTTCTTACATTATAACCTTAAATCAATCGTAAAAATCAATTAAAAATGTAAAAATTATCTTGAAATCTCTTGAAGTTGAACAATTTTGCAAATTTAATTTTAATGCTAGAAGAAGAAGAAGGAGAGAAGAAGATAATCAAGTTAGGATAAAAAAGAAGAAAACAATTGATTATCACATTATAACCCTAAATCAATTGTAAAAATCACTTAAAAATGTAAATATTATCTTGAAATCTCTTGAAGTTGAACAAATTGGCAAACTTAATTTTAATGCTAGAAGAAGGAAAAGGGGAGAAGAAGATAATCAAGTTAGGATAGAACAATTGAAGAATGTTGTGAGGTAGTTAGAGAGAGGAAAAAAGAATCATTTTGTTTTATATTTAACTAATTATTAAAAACTTTTCAATATTTAAGTTTAAGTTCTTAAGATTTTTAGTTTTACTTCATTAATGAAATGGCAGCATTTGGTGAACTGACAATGTATTAAAATCATACACTGTATACTGTTAATGTATCAAATATTAATTCTATCTTTATTATTAATGTAAATTAATTTTATATTTTATACATACATCAAATGATTCTATGCTGAACACATAGCACGGATTACACTCTAGTAAAATTAAAGTAGTTGTCCGCTATGAAATCAAATCCTAATTATGTATTTTTGAAGCAAAGATAATTGAAACACACATCATATTGTCAATGAGATTCAGAAGCATTTTTTTTCTTTTTGTTTTTTTTACTAGTATTTTTTTGAAGGACCAAAAGCCAAAATAATGAGTCTTATATCAAGGTCTTGAGACAATATTATTATTAATATTAGGTATAATACTTTTAAAAAAATTCTTAAATTATTTAAAAATATAAAAGAAAAATATTTATTTTTTATTACATTCAATTAAATTTTTTTACATATTTTAAGTTAAATAAACCCAATTGATCAACTCAAGTTTTAAAAAATCCATAAACTGGATTGATTTTATTTGGTGAACTTTAAAATCGATTCGATCTAGTTTGATGAACCCTAAAACCGATTCAACAAATCTTAAAATCAATTCAATTCAACAAACCCTAAAATCAATTTAATTCAACTCAACAAACCCTAAAATCAATTCTATTCAATTTGAAAAAACCTTAAATCATTCAAAAGTGTTTTTTTTTATATTATACTTAAAATAATAACTTGCCATCTCTCTTGGACTGGCGGGCCCAATAAATTAGTAAAGCCCTTTCAGTTTGTTAGAGCACAACCCAGTCTTGAAAACTTAGTCAGACGATTTGTCACTTAAGCCCAAACTTGGGCTTAGGGCACAAGATAGGTACAATCTCATGGGCCATATCCCATCTTTTTTTATATGACGGGTCGATTCCATTTGAACGAGTTTTAGTTTTTTTTAAAGAAGTGAAGAGAAGGTTTTTATTTGTAATTTTTTTAAATTTTGTTTTTTTTTAAGTTATTTATTTTTTAAAAAACTTCTTAAAATCCTAGTTGATCTTATCTTTGCTTATAAAAGATAAATGAACTGCAAAAAAAAAAAAAAAGATCAAACAGATAACCCTACTTGCATCCATCTCCACGAATATCAATCATTCTAATGGCTGCTTTGCATGCATGCACAGGTATGTATGTGTCTGTGTGATTTATGACATCCATCTCATTTTTGGTCTAATCAATAAGATACTCTCAATCAAGATACTAGTCTCTCTGTGTAAATCCTCCAGTCATAATGAACCCGGAGCACAAGGCAAAGGCAGACAAAAGCTACCCCAACAAAGTCAATCTGAAAAAAGCAGTGTCTGTCTTACATTGAGTCGGAAGGCTGAAGTGTGAAACAGAGTGACACAGGCATAGCAGTCCAAGGACAACGAAAAATGGGCTCAACTCTCCAATTAAAACGGATGCCCTACTCTTTCTCCATCTGAAACCCCGACAATACTTGATAAGATGTGACTAGGAGAGCTAGTCCTAGCGTAGATATTGTGGGTCTTGATTGGATTTTTGTGAACGTGATGAAGCAAATAATATTACCATATTATATACGCAATTACATCATGAAAGCCATTTGGATATTTTTTTTATTATATATTTTCCCCAAACTAATACTTTTAATTACCCACTTGCTCTTTTATTCTTATATTTGGGACAGGGTTAGCAATCAAAATAATTAATTATGTTGTCCGGAGGTGGAATGTGATCTTGCTTTGTGCTTGTCTTTTGTTTTAAGCATGAGATTAATTTTTTGTATATAATTTATTGTATTGATATGGAATGAGAGCAATAAGAATAAATAACTATTATTTAAAATTGAAAACCATGCTAAAGGTTATTAAAATAGTGTTATTCTCTCTCTTTCTCTTTCATTATTTTAAGTGGGTGCAAAGAGTCAATTTTAGACACCCAAATTTCTTCTTTTCCTTAGCAACGTGAAGACTTAACAATCAAAAAGGCAAAGACCAAAATAAAGTAACGCAATTCATTTCACATTGCAATTTACAAAGTTAATGTGGTGATGTTTACTTCGCTTTTGACAACTGATTAAACAACTGGTGGCCCATAAATAATGCCACATTGTACACATTTCATCATAGTAATCCACTCCTGTCAATTTTGGAAGCAAGCCACCCCGCAGCATGAAAAAGAGGCTTTAACCTACAGCCTAGGTCCAGAAAGAAACAACAAGATCATAATAGTATATAATGCATGTATGATGTCTCTACTCAAACTCATCAATTCATGCCTGGCTGTGTTGAGGCAATCTTCAAGCCAATTTCTTCTATACATCATGTGGGTCCTCTAGAGTTCTGATATTCCAATCTCGATGATGATCCGAGGGTTGACATGAAGGGAAGTATCTAGCTAAAGCCGTTTTCACCTTTCCTATTTTCAACAAAATGTTTGGCATCATAGGACCACAATCATCAGGACGGTGGTGGTCCTGAGAGTAGCATATTGATTAGAGGCCCCTTCGTATTTATTAGGTAGCCGGAAAGCATGGCAGTAATTTTCTGTTTCATTTTCATGTCAGTAAAGTTCACAGTTCACTTCAACTCTGGAGTCAAGTTTCTTTCGAGGAGGTGGGATAATCGTATGTGTATGGTCCCATGCAAATTTTCATGGGATCAACAGCGGATTATTTAGAAGTTAATTATAAAAGTAATTGTGTTGTTCAAATGCTTGTCAAGTTGGGAATTTAACACTGTTAACTCTATCTTTTCCCCGTAATCAAAGGAAAACAGATCTCATGTTGCCTACAAATTGATGAGTCATGCCGCCATGGCTTTTTCCATAAATTAAAGACTCAAAAGTACGTGGTCAAAGTCTAGCACTGTTAGATCTAATAAAATAGAAAAGAAAAAAGATTTAACATATGGCTTCGATGCACTCCAATTATTTAATTTTAGCACCGGAGCAATCATTTTCTGCCTATGCACGTAGCAAACCCAAATAAAGTATGCAGTAAACCCCAAGCGACTACTAATAAACTATGGTCAATCAAAATGATTAAAGTTAATTAATCCATGTGATGCGTGACAGAACACATTGGAATCCCATGGACGGTTCAATCAGCCACTTCATTAGCAAACAAAAAAGTTATTGATTAGAAAAAAAAGCAACATGAATCCCTCCTTAACTTGCCAGCATCTTATTGGCTCTCGTAGAAGTTATAATTTTCCTCAATGTACAGGATTTCTACCCGAAAAAGTGCATCCGTAGTCGTGTAGTCATCTGCTGAAACACCCACCTCAACACTTCTGCATGTGGCGATGTGTAATTGGTTTTATTTCCAGTTTAAAACATTAATTTCCGAAAAGTCACTGCTCATAACTGCATTTCAAAAATTTAGCTGTTACTTACCACCATCTTCATTTAAAGAACTCTCCAACTCTCTTTCTGATCCATTTTCATTTTTTTTCCCTTTTCAATCCCTACATCCTCCTTACTTATCGGAAAAAAAACCACCATGGCGGGCGAGTTCTCGACGTCTGTCACTTGCGGCATCATGTTATCAAAGCGACTATACTACGGCAGGGGAGCTTCACCGGCGCCGCCGGTGATGTCGAGGTCGTTGTCGTCGACGGAGAGTTACCGTCCGACGGGGGTGATGGCGTACGCTGTGGTACCCGAGCCAGCGGCGGTGGACAACCCCGACGTCCCTAGCTACCAGCCGTACGTGCATGGCCGGTGCGACCCACCGGCGTTGATTCCGTTACACATGCACGAGGTTTCCATGGAAGTGGACTGTTGTATGGACACTGCGTTCGTTACTGTTAGAGGCGCGTGGCGCGTGCACTGTATAATGTCTAGTCGGAGATGTGACTGCCGGATTGCTATTCCCATGGGGGAGCAGGTAGCTAAAGCAAAACCTTTTTTATTTTTAAAATTTAATAATTATAGTTTATTAGTGCATGGAGTAGTGAAAAAGACGACGTTTTTAGTGGTTAAGTGAAATGGTGGGGGTTAGATGAACTAATAATAACAGTTAAATAAATAGTGTGATTTTCTTTTCTTTCGGTTGGCTTAATATATAAGTGGAGAATTTGTTAGTGGAAAAATGGTTATTTTAATGTTTCCAAATCCTCCCCCCACCCCCCTTCCCCAAAGAAATTGCATAGTCTAGAAAAAAAGATATGCAATTGTCTTTCTACTGTTCCTTAGTCTTTTCATGTCTAAATTATGAATAGTGTAGATTCATGTATATTCATAAGTGCCCATATATATCAGATAATGACAAGTTCATATTATTTAAAGATTTGTTGTAAACTTTTTCTTTTTATAGATTCTCAAGATAAACATGATGTGGCTAACAGGGTTCAATTCTAGGTGTTGAGGTGGACGTCTCTGGGAGGTCCTATAATTCGAAATGGGTCACATTAGCTGATTCAAAAGATACGGAAAAAGTTGCCAGAGCTGGAGATGGATGCTTCTTGACACCCCATACATATACTTTCAAAATCCCACAAGTAGTTACTCTACTTTTCTTAATTTATTACTATTACTATTAATTATAATTCTCTTCACAACATTAATATGTTCTTAATACGTGTTAGGTTGATGGAGGGTCTAATGTTTCAATTAAAGTCAGTTGGTCACAAAAGTTATCATACCAGGATGGTCAGTTTTGCCTCAATGTACCTTTTAGTTTTCCGGCATATGTCATTCCGGTTGGGAAGAAAATCCCTAAGCGAGAAAAGATTCAGTTGAATGTTAATTCTGGCACTGGAACGGAACTTGTGATCAAATGTACTAGCCATCCTCTAAAGGTATGACAATCTCAAAAAAATAGTATCTGGCTTCTCGAATATGAATAAAAGGTAATGCTGTTATAACTCTTCTAGGAGCTAACTCGGGAGGTTCGTAAACTAAGTTTCATATATGAAGCAGAAGTGCCAGCATGGTCAACTTCCGACCTCAATTTTGCTTATACTGTAAGGCCTTTAACTGATAGTATTTTGATTGACTATTCTGTTGAAGAAGTTGTTTTGGACTTTTGAAGGTCATATAACATGTGATGGTGATACGTAACTAAGTGATCCTTGCTTAACTGCTGCTGTTGTTTACAGGTTTCTTCGAGTGACATTTTTGGTGGGGTTCTCTTGCAATCTCCACCCTTGCGTGATTTTGATGAAAGGGAGATGTTCTGCTTCTATCTTTACCCTGGAAATAACCAGAAGACGAAGGTTAGTTAAAAATAATCACTTATCAATGGTTTAAAATTCTTCAATTTCTATTTTTTAAGCAGTTCCTGAAAGCATCTTTTCTAGGATTTTGATCCCTTTTAGATGGGTACAGTGATGTGGTTTTTTTATTGGAAATACATCTCTGATAGGTTGCACTTAGTTTCAGACTGAGTCAACATAGATTTTGAATTCAAGCATTGGCTTTTATACTTTCTTTTCTCTTCCAGAGGAGGATTTGCCAGTTTCTTTTTAGCTAATTATAAGGAGAAATTCCACATTCCCCAAGAAAAGGAAGGTGGCTTCACAAAATCAAACAATGCTAAAATGTGGACAATTTTCTTTAGAGGATAATTAAGATGAGTAGAGAACTTATCAATCAGTGTTAAGGGGATTAAAATATAAAACTTTCTCGTAAGTTGTTAAACCTGCCCAACCTGCTGTAGCTTTAATTCCATTTGAATCTTTGAGGTTGCCATAGGCTAGAGTTCTTACCATACTTGTTTAAGATTTCATTTTATTTATATCATGGCAATTCTTATACCATGGAGTGATTCTGATAGGTATTCAGAAAAGAAGTGGTTTTTGTCATTGACACAAGTGAAAGCATGCAAGGACGCCCAATTGAGAGTGTAAAGAATGCACTATCGGCATTGCTCTCCAAGCTCAATCCACAAGATTCTTTTAACATTATTGCTTTCAATAGTGAGATTCACTTATTCTCGTCAACAATGGTGCTGGCTACTCATGGATCAATCCTAAATGCTACTCACTGGCTGAGTAATAATCTAACTGCAGATGGTGGTACAAATATGATGCTGCCCCTTAAACAGGTACCTAATATTTATCAGCATTTCTTAGGTGACTGATCAATACTATCAGTTAATGCTTAATACTTCATACTTATAGCTGCCAAATCTATACATCTTTTACTATTTAATGACTCATTGAAGGATTTTATCGTCTAATTTTGTTATATTGTAGGCAATGAAGTTGTTATCTGACGCAAGCGATTCAATTCCTCTTATTTTCCTTATAACTGATGGGTCTGTTGTAGATGAAAGAGAGATTTGCAATGTCATGAAAGGTTATTTGTCAAGTGGAGGATCAGTTTCTCCTCGTATATGTACTTTTGGCATTGGTGAGTTTTTAGCTGTTTGGAAAATCTTTTCCTCTTTTTCATACTGCTTTGGCCTCAATTGTCTTTTTCAGTTGATTTGGTTTCTCATGGCATAAAAATGGAGTCTTTCTTTACATTGTAATTACGTTTCTATAAATAGGTGCTACAACACTGTGTGTCAAGTATTGAATATGCCATGTGTTCATGCCATTAGATATCCAGAGATCTGGAGACATGATTCATTTCTCCAGTAGTTTACGCTGCCTTGTAGCTAATCTGTATCCTGTGGGCCTTAACACCAAAGTGCTCGGGAGTTCCATTCAGCCTGTTTAGTCTATGCCCTATTTAGACTTTTGTCAGGCATTGGGCAAAGATCAAGTCTACACCTTCTTTCTGAAAAATCTAAAATCTGAACTTTTTATTTCTTGCTTTGTGCTACAACTGGTCTTCACTTTCTCTTCACAGTGCCCATAAATTTGGTTTTTTGCTGTAAAATATATTTCTCTGCTGCAAATAGACATGTTATGGTGGCGGGCTTAGTAGTTTTCCCTTATCTGGTCTCGTTTTGGTGTCTAGCAACCAATGCTTTGTCAGTAACTCTTTCATATTTTGTCAACTTAATCAGCCTTTTGACACATCTGAGCCATATTTGTTTGCCCATTGCATTCTTGCAGCATTATTACTTAAAAAAGGTTTTTGTGTTTAATCTTTTTCTAGGTCTATATTGTAATCATTACTTCTTGCAACTGCTGGCTCAAATTGGGAGAGGCCATTATGACTGCACTTACGATGCAGGTTAGTATGAAAGAATTTGTAGTCTAGTTGAAGGAAACATTAAGAAACTCAATGCTAAACTATTGTGAACAATGTGGTGAGACTTTACGACTAAATTCACTGCCTTTCAAAAAAAAAATGTATAATTAGGGATTCTAGCAGTATCCATTCTGATTTCACCTTTTTGTTGGCCAGATAACATTGAATTGCGAATGGAGAGATTATTTACAGCAGCTACTTCAGTCGTTCTAGCCAATATAACCATGGACATGCCAGGAAATCTTGATTCTCTCGAGGTACATCAGAGCTGTTTGTAGATTTCCCTGCTCATCTTTTTATCAAATATTTGTAAACTGTTGTAGGTTGATCGAAATATTACTGAATATTTTACTACAAGGTCCTTAATATAGCTTGCCCAAATATATTATCCTTCTAGCCATGTCAGTAACATTTTTTCTCTTCGTGGTCTCGCAGTTGTTTCCATCTTATATTCCAGACCTTTCATTTGGAAGTCCTTTGATGGTGTCGGGCAGATACAAAGGAGACTTTCCAGACAATATTAAAGTTACTGGAATGTTAGCAGATATGAGCACTTTTGTAACTGACTTGAAAGTGCAAAATGCAAAGGACGTGCCATTTGATAGAGTTAACTTTTCTACTCCTGCAGTTAAAACTGCTGAACTTTTCAGAGTTTATACTTGATTTGACAACTTGTTATGATCATTTTGTTTACGGCAAGCAGTGGTTAACTTCAGTTCCAAAGAAACATATTTTTAATGCAGAAAGTACCATCTTCTTTGTGCATTTAACAAGTTTGCTTTAATTTTACTTTATTTGCCTGTGCCAGCTCTTACATGTTAAAGGACCTGTCTGTATACAACTTGCGCAGTTTGCTTTAAATTTTCTTATATGCTTAATAGGCCTTCTACATGATATGATTGAAATATTTTTTGTATCCATGTAAAATAATTGTTATCAAATATGAGGGCTGTTGTCCATAAGAGTCAGTGTTGGGTAAATTGATGTTTGACCCCCTTGGTTAATTTTTTGTACTTAACACATCGTGTTTACTCCCTAGGCAGTTAACTTGTGGTTTGATTTGTTATCATAGGGAGTATGGTGTTAATTTACTAATAATAGGACAGACCCCCCGCAATAGTATATATATCTTTTTAGAAAGTACCTTCTAAATATGAGGGTATCTATGTGAACACTCTTCCAGTTGAAGCCTTATTTAACTATAGATCATCATCATCATTAAAATGCAGATATAGAAGGTTGGGTAGTGATGCATCTATTTTTTCTAATTGTTATGTTTGTTGGCAGATGCTTACAAGGAGGCAAATTGATATTGTTACATGTCATGCTTGGTTTTCAGAGAGTCAAGAGCTTGAAGAGAAGGTATGCCACTTCCTGAAACTTCGGTTGAGCTTATATAACAAATCAGGCCTGTCTGGCATATTTAGGCTAAGTTTGACATTGTGGGTGGGTTGTAAAACTATTGTTTGGCCTGCAAACATAATGCCAAACAAGGAGGCTGAGATGGACTTTGTTGTTATGATCATATTCACACCCTGATGAATACATATAACTTACAGAAATTATTAAGCTTTATTTGCCAATCATTCTTGCAGTCTGGTTTACATTTTTGGTCATACACCTAATTATTTTTGAGCTGTTTCTGGTGCAGGTTGCCAAAATAAGTCTTCAAACTAGTTTTCCATCCGAGTATACCTGCTTGATTTTGCTTCAAACTGATAGTGAAAAGAAAGTGCAAGAATCAATTCGCGTACAGGAGGTACGTACTTGTCTAAGGTTCTGCATGAATTATAGAGGCAGTTTCAGCATTCCCCTTGGATTCAGTTTTATAGTAGTAGTTATGACTATAACCCCCTAGCTCTTTAATTGATTACATTGATCTCATTTCCTTTATATCTCACAAGTTGAGACTCACTCTTACCATCAATCATTCTAAACGACATCAGATTAAAATTTGATAGTTTGGCTGTGGTTTTTCCAAAAATTGAAGAAACTTTCTGAATATAAGAATAGAAGTAGATGATAAACTTGCTAATTCCTGTCTGTTATATAGTTATATGTTTAAGGAGTAAAAATATGCCCATTGACTTAGTTTCTTTTAAATTTAACCAGATATTCAAAAAAATAAATATGCCAAAAAAGGGAGATATGAATGGCCAGAAGCTTGTTTTCCTGGGATGCATGGGGGTCGGCTTTGGTAACTTGACCGCAACGGCTAAGAATATCCCTCCAGGAATTGAGGAACCAAAGTCACCCGAAGGTGCAGAGATTTTGGTTCGGGCTGCTTCCAACTGTTGCAGCACGCTGCTTGATCGCTGCTGTTGCATGTGCTTCATCCAGGCTTGTTCCTATATGAATAACCAATGCTCAATCGTTTTCACACAACTCTGCACCGCTCTCGCTTGTTTTGAGTGTGTCAACTGCTGTTATGAGCTCTGCGCTTGTGTCTAGAGGTACTGGGAATGGTAGTTGAAGTCTTAAAGACGAAAACTAAGAGGAAAGGAATATGATTATTATGGGTATTGTATATAGACTCTGTTGCAGATCATGATGTTAATAGCAACATTTCAATCATAGTTACTTATACGAGCTTGCCTTATCCAGAAGTGATGACTCCCACATCATGCCAATGCCATCTTAGTCCTTGGGTGATACTCATTGAAATACGGGATTATAATATTCTATATCCACTGAGATGGAGATGTAGTTGGATTGGAGTATACACACTTTTGGAGATGAAATATAAATTAATTTTCGTCGTCCTCGTCTAATCCACTCATAATTACATGAATATATTCATAAACATTTCAAAAATTAAAATTTTTGAAAGATTGGTAATTTTTTGTTCATCAACATATAACGTCACACTAGAAAAATCTCATGCATTAACTTGATGAAAGTGTAACCATTTTCGAGCAATGATTTCAATATAATTTTTTAATTCTGAAATTTTATTATTTTTAATAAATCTTGGAGCATTATTTTAGAAAAAAATAGCCTTTTAACAGCAATCTTTTTGTTATGTTTAAAAATTTTATTAAAAGCCGATATGCTTTTGTTGGAATGACTAAACGGGATAGTCAGGTAAATTTGTAGTGAAGCAATGAATAGATGCAATGCAAAGAATTAACACGTGATGGACAAAGATAAAGTGAATAAAATTAATTGGGCCAAATCAGGTTAAAGCCCAACCTAAAATCCGGGACGGATGACGGACCATCAGGCAATGACAACTTTAGACAAGCCTTTTCTTTAAAAAAAAAAAACCTTTTTTTTAAGATTTGATTTTTAATTTAAAAGTTATTATGAAATTTTTATGAATAATAATAATTTTTAAATTTAATTTAAATTTTTTTGTTAAATTTATTTTTATAAATTCTTTTTATCAAATAAGCTATTTGATAAAACAACTTATATAAGTTCTAATTTTAGTTAAAATTACCATAAAAGGGTATTTAATAAATAATTTTTTATTAATCACGAATTCTTTTGTTCATAATAAAAAAAAGTTAACTTTTTTTTATTTATTTAAATAAAATTTNAAAAAATTAATTTTATTTTTTTTATTTATTTAAAATAAATTTTTAAAAGTATAAAAAATATTCTTATATAACATAAAGTTTATAATTAATAATAAATCATATAAAAATGAAAACGGATAATGTTGAGATTATTTTAATAGATGAGAACATTTTTGAAACAAAGAGAAAAGTTTTGCTAAAAAGTTGATGTGTTTTTAAAAGAAGAGAAGAGAAAGTTCTTTTTTGGAACTTTTACTGTTTTTTTTTATTAATTATTTTTTCTTTAAAGCTTCTCGAAAAAATTTTTGACTGATTTTTGTTCTTAAGAGATAAATAAGCTGAAAAAAAAAAATTAAACTACTAAAAAATGTTCTTTAATTTATCTTTTTGTTTTCTTTTAGAGTTTTTATCTCATAATTTTTTGGTAAAATTATATTCTACCACATGATGAAATTAGTTATGAGCAAAGATTATAAATTGTGACGATAGATCTAAATTCAATGGAATTAACACTTGTATCCTCTTGAGAGTGTGTAATAAAAAATTGTTTTGGTGAATAAATAAATCTATGAAAACTACTTTTTAGAAAATTATAATTGATAATTTATTTATATTCATTAAGGTAAATATTTGGAAGGATAAAAGGGAAAAGAAATAGGGTTATGCAAGAGATTAAGTACACAGGGAAGAGAAATGATATTAGGCCAAGTAATAAGCCAGGCGGTCAAGTTCGGCCCACTTCCAAGGGGGATTGTAGCTATCCCCCTCTGCCTCAAGCTGCAGTGGAAGATCCGTCATCCGAATGTGCTTGCTCAAACCAAGATGTGCCATCAAAAGAGCAACGTGAGTGAGCAGCTCTTTGCCATGCCGAAGCTGCATTGTATGATCTTTCCAATCGCAATGGTTGGCAGCAGAGACCAGCATCTCCATCCAAACACAGCTGATTATTTCCCATACCTCGTCTTCATCCATCCGCTTCTCGTCTTCCCTTGACAACCATCTCAATCTTTTGGCAAGCGCACTGCCTGCGAAGAACACCGACTTCCCCTGCCCCTTCATCTGAAAAAGGAACCCTCGCCACTCTGCATCGATAGCCAGCAGCGTCGTGGCAGCCAACCGAACGCCTTTGATTTGCATTTCCTGGTCGAGAAATTTGACAGCTTCCCTGCAAGTGTCTCTGTATCTCAGCTCACCAATACCTTTTCGAAGCATAAATGGAGCCTTAACCAGGAGGTACAACATGTAATCGGACAAGTGTTTACTTATTCGGCAGCGGGCACTGAAACTTCCTCGTGGATACCTTCTTCGTTGATCATAGTAAAGAATATCCGTAGCAATATGCCAAATAAGGAGGCTGTGGGTGAACTCTAGATCCTTTAAGCTCCAACCCACCTCCTCGTGGAGTTCTTTGCTGTGTAGCAACTCATAAGCTCCCCCGTTCAGTAAACATGAGAGTGACTTGAAATCAAATTGCTTTTGTTCGTATTGCGTACGTTTCTCTTTAAGATGAAGGAAAATGAAATCCTTCAGTTCAAGGTCCACATCTATCCAATCAGGACGACGCCAATTCTGATCTAATTGATGCAGGGACTTCTCTAAAACTGTGTTTCCCAGGCGAAGTTTATTTGCAACTGTACTAATCGTGGTTGCCTTGGACTTTAGGCAATATTTTAGAAGGCTACTTTGTGCCATGGATGTGATTCCTTTCCCCTTCTTTCTATGCTTTAACCAACGATTAATAACTCGATCAACACATTTAGGAAGCTTCTTGCCGCCTGGTTTGGTCCACTGGCGCACTGTCCACTTGGAGAATAGCTGCGTAACGAGTGCAAGGGTGTCTGCAATAATAGCTACCACCAGCAGCAAGTAAGTTATGGCAACGTCGACACGTGGGTAGGGACGCTTGCTAATGAAGACTGAGAAGGCAATAAATCCTGAAATGCAAGACAGTAAGCTGATGGAGAGGAGGATGAGACCCGTGACAGAGTTAAGGATGCTGGTCTTGGTGTAAAGCATGTCGTACAAGAATTCTAGTTCAATGTCTACCAACATGAAGGCCTCTTTAGCGGACATGGACTTCTGTAAAGTGAAGATGTCATTTAACTTTTTGTAAAACCGAAGCTTGAGGCCTGAAAATAGGGGCACGAACATCTTGAAGGAAAGATATGCTTGATGGAGATATTCAGCTTCTGGTCTTACGCCTTCCCTTCCCAAGTAATCCATCAGTAGCTCATGCTTAGGAAAATCGAATTTGCCCTCGAGCGTGTGTGAAATTTCAGGGGGAGGAGCTCTTAAAACTGATTTTTTGTAATTCTCGAAGCTTGAGACACTGAGAATCCAAATTCGTTCCCCGCACTTGATAATCCCAGCTATGAATATCAACGTAGCTAGAAAATTGAACCCAGTATGTCTAGTTTGGAACCTCCAGTAGACATAATATGCCATCCCAAATTGGATGAGTAGGCCAACCAAGTATCTTACCCACAATGCACTTTCTTCCAAGTAGTTAGCAGCCATGGTTTCCGCATTGCCAAGATGCAAGAGAAGGAAAGGTGCCCAGAGCACTTCAATGGCATTGATCTTCTCTATTTGGCGCTTTAGGAGGGTAGAAAGTGAAGCAGTTGCAACCCAGTCTCCCAGGAAGTATGCTAGCCAACCAACGGGTATGACCCAACGACTTGCTTTTCCCTTAATTCCATGCCCAAATCCAATGAGAACAATGTGCAGAAAGAGGCTAAGTAGAACAAGTGAGCATAGCTCCACTTTGTTCCACAAATCCTTGCCAGCACTTGGGAGCTGACTTCTGTCGGTGGCCCATCTGCTGGCCTCCGAAAAGAGCAGGCCACTGGCAACTGAATAATTCGGGGTAGGAGGAACCAAGGCAAGAAAGATTAAATGAGTCCATGCAAAATGTTACGAGATTACGGATAGATGACTAATACTACAAGACAGAAATCAAAATGAGAAGCAAAATAGAGTAAAACATATTCTAGTTGCAACAAAATCAGCCCCTTAAAATTCTTCTATTTATTTATTTATTTATCTCATGATTGATAGAACATACTTGAAAGTAGCATGGAGTTTTATCTTCAATTTGTGCCCAACCAACTTAAAGTCTTAGGTATGCAGAAGTTTTCCCTGTTGGTGAATGCGTACCATTTCTCCTCCAAAAATATTGCTAGAAGCTGCAGAGTAACAAATTGATTAAAGGAACAAAAACCTTGCATTTGCACTGCTATTTGTTCTGCATGCTATTGCAATGCAGCCAAATGCATTTAAGTAGCAGCAGCGTAAGGAAGAGAAAGATTAAGGAACTGCCAAAGTAGCATGAAAACAGTATAAATTATGGTCTTGAGACAAGGGATGGATTCATGAGAGGGAATGCCCAACTTACCTGGTTCTCCAAACTTTTGGTTCAAGGTATCATTTATCATTACCAAGAACATTTAGACAAAGAATTAATTTGAAAAATTAGTGCCACTGAACTTCTCCAAAAATGGGAATTCTGTTGTAAGAAGCCCCTGCAGCTACAGCTACAGCTACAGGTCTCACAATGATATTTATGGCTTCAAACAGGGGGAAGGCGCTGTGAAACACATGATACCACTTTTTAACAAGTAATCAATACTGAAACATTACGCATCAAATTGATGTGAAGAAAAGAATTTTGTCCCCATCCCATCCGTAAGCCTTGATCGACTTCTTCAATAAAATGAAGTGAGAGAAGGAAAAAGTTATCTAGGAAAGGAAAAGCCACCTCAGTTTTAAGTGTACTTACCAGAAGACGAATAAATGGGTTGCAAAAGACAACACCCATAAATGGGTTGCCTTTGGATTCTACAAAAATCAAAGGCGACACTTCCATATGCTTGTGTCTCACTTTCAAGAAAAAGCAATGCTACTATAACGCCCGGACAACTTGCAAGCTTTAAAAGCCGGTGTCATCTGTGCTGACATTGTCAGAGCCGTAGAAGAGAATAACCACATAAAGGTGAAGGTGCATTGAAGCAATGAATACATGCAAAACAAATGACATTTTTGAACTGACGTGATTAATGGGATTCCATTTGCAAGCAAACCTTTGGAAATATTTCATTAGTTTTTCTTTTTCTTAGAGGTAACTTTTATAATATTAAAATATATCTATACAGTTCAAGAAACTGTAGTGGGATATGAACCCCGATTCACTAGACATTGCCATTTGCCAGGCTAATGATCAAGTTCCAAGCCTTACGCAAAACATTGACATTTGCCAGTTTTCAGCTGACCTCATTGGCCATTACAGCCCAACGCTCAAATTTCAGTTAGGTGGCATTTGTTAAAATTAACTATATTTATTAAAATACAAGTATATTTATATTTTTTTATTATTAATTTTTATATAATATCATTTCTTAAATATATTTTTAATATCATATATTTCATTTTCAATATTTTTTATAATCTTATATATTTTATTTTCATTTCTGAATATAATTTCCTATATATATATTTTTTAATTTTTTTCCTTTAAAAGATAAAAATTTTATTGAGAGTCATCATTTACCATCCAATAGAGAATAACTACTGAGAGTAATAAAGAGATATCATTTGAAATTCATATTAAAAAAATAAATTATAACATTACAAATGCCTTTAATAAAGTAATAAAATTGAAAAGTAAAAATATATTTAATAACATCGTAGAGTGCAATACAATATGATTACATTGGTTTTAAATTATAATCACATTACATCCATTAGCTATAATATGATTCTATTGCAATCTTAAATTGCAGTAGTTTGTTGTAAACAAATATTGTAATGTCAAACATTGCAATATAATTTAATTGCACACATTCCAGTGAATGTGCTTTCATTTCTCTCATACCAAACGCTGCTTTAATCTTTCAAAGGATACATCATACATGGTATATATACATGTTTATACAACAAAATCGAAGAAAAGATTATGAGTTTAGCAAAAAAAATGTTAACTTAGTTAGTAACCGACTTAAATTAGAGTAAAGTTTAGAGTCTTTTATATTTAGGTCCAAAAAGCCATTTTGAACAACATAATACAATGTCAAACAACCTTAAAATTTTCAATTCCCACTTAAATTTGAGTTTAAAAAATGTGAGTTTTCATGACATCGAGATTGAAAATTCAAAATTATTAGGAAAAGACTTTAAAGTTTGTATTAATGTCACTTTTCTTTAAAATTTTATTCGCTTTCATTGTGGTTGGACAAAAGAATTATAAGCGATAAACTTCGAGAATTTAATGATGAATTGTGTTTTATATTGACGAAATCAATCCATTGTGTATTCACTACCATATGACAAAAAAATTATTAAACTCTTATAAAGTTTTTTTTATAGTAAAATAATATTGAAATAATTTGAAAAGAATTTGAAGATAGAGAGAGTGATTGCAAATTATTTCTAATTGATGCATTTTTAAAAAAATTAGAGATTCTTATTTATAAATAAAGATATATCTTTTTGTATAAATACAATTATTTGAATAAAAATAATAGTTCAAAAGATTTTTTTATTTTCATTTTTTCTATGTGAGATTATATATCTCGTTATTATTGTTGACGATATCCAACAAATAGTAAGTTTTTCAAACTATAGTTTTCCCATCCAATCACACAGCCAACACTAAGTTTAAATGAACATATATTCAAAATGAAAGTTATTCGGATTTGTTATGTACACAGAAATTAATTTATATCATGAACACAAGAGTGACTTTAATACTATAAGATATATATTAGATTAATAATCATAGCAATAAAAGTTTTAAAAATGTTGTTCAGTTTACTCAAATAACTTTTTCAGTATAATCTCTTATGCTATACTAGTTTTTAAGCATTTCATACAACAATGAGGCTAAATCTTACATGGATAATAAAAAATGTTTATGGCTGCGTGTTGATTTATTTGTTCACATGTAGTTAGAGGAATAGGTAATATTTAATTTTCCAGAAGCTGCTATATATTTAATTTATTAAAATGCTATTGCTATGTTCTCTTGAATGCTCCAAGATTGTTTTTTTTTCTTTATTTTCTAGAAAAAGTCCTGTTTGGTTTATATTATAATGCCTTAAAACATAAATCAAAGTCATTTTGAGACCATTACACCTTATCATGTTAAGCACCCTGACAGTAGGGGAGAGCAAGTTTCGGTTCGATCGGTTTTTGGTTCAATTTTTTGTAAAATCGATTAAAAAATTAAACTTTTCCAATTGATCGAACCATATTGTGTCAAAAGTCGGTCTCGATCAATTTTAGAGAGTTTCAATTTGGTAGGTTTCGGGTCTGTTTTTGTAGTAAGTTGACTTAGATAATTTGGGATTGACTTGGGTTGAGTTGGGCTTTTTTTTTTTTCAAAATGGTCCTTTTTTTTGTTTGACTTGGGCCTTTTTTATATATTTTCTTACAAATAGTTATTTAAGGTCTATTTATTTATATGTAATATTTTTGACTTATTTATTTATTTTTCAAATGATTAATAATATTAATCTTTATATAATAAATAAACACTAGTTTCAAAAGTTCTATAATTAAATATGATCACAAAGAAATTAACATTAATCTTCATACAATAAATAAACAAAAAAGAGTTCCACAACTTAAAGCTTCACAACATAAATTACTAAATTTCAAAAAATAGATCTCCAAGGCTTCAACTTCAATTTTTAATGATTTTGCAGAACATGCTCCTAAAAAGGTTAAAAGCAAATATATAATTAATGTAAATTTTTGTGGTAAGATAACCTAAATGAATTATAAATGTAATATAAATATTGCACAATACCTAATGATAACATTACTTGAAAATGTTAGTCTGACTCAGGCTCAGACTTAGCTATTATCTCCAATGCAATATTAGTCAACTCTAAAAAATAAAATAACAAATATGGTAAATTGATTTTTGACAAATCAAATAAATTAAATTATAAATAAAACTATAAAATAAATAAAATAGTTACTAAAATCAAGTTTATCAAGCTCGTCCAAATCATCTTCAATCAAATTCGAATCACCATGTGCCAATCCACGTAACCAATCTTGAGCACAAATAAGTGCTTGCACGACCTTAGGAGTCAAATAACTCCTATATGCATCAAGCACACGTCCATCGGTATTAAAAGCGGATACCGAAGCAACTGTTGATACGGGGAACAACTAAAATATCACGAGCAATAGCGGTAAGTATAGGAAACCTAAATTGATTAAGTTTCCACCACATGAGAACATCAAACTCATCATCATCGAAACCCTCATCATTCACAGGCTCAGATAAATATTTCTCCAATTTCGTTTTCAGCTCTTTTGATCCAGTGTTTAACCGGTGCTTCTTGAACCTATCTAATCTTTTTTTTTAGTATGTTTTGTGTCCTTGCCAATCAATGTCGAAGCAACACTATCACTATAACCACCATTAATGCCTTCACCCATGGATGTTTGACATGTTTGACCACTTTCCCCAACATCATGAGCTGGAGGTTGTAACATATTTCTATAACAACGAAACAACTCATCCATTGTTTGTGTCACTAAAAAAAACATCATGAAGCTTGAGTAAAAGGATACATGTCTAGCAAAGTGAATTCAACATAAAAAAACTTTTTCCTTGGATCAAGTATAGCAACAATAAATAACACCCAATTCATTTTGTCCACATTCCCCTAGTACTTATCAAGTTTCTCTTTCATCTTAATTGCCATAGACCATAAATCAACATCATCACCATTTTACCATTCAATTAAAGTAGTATACACATAAGAAATGGAATCCAAAAAAGAATTAGTAGTTATGTAATATGTGCCTGAAATACTCAAGGTCAAATCATAAAATTCTCTTAAAAAATGAGAAATCCTCTTAACATTTGCTCAATCTCTGTCATCGGGCACCCCATCTCCCAACCTTATGAGCTCAGGTATGTAGCTATTATTACATAATTCAAATGATGCAAAAGCCTTTTGAAATTTCAAAGCTGTATCCAACATAAAAAAAGTATAATTCCATCTAGTGCTCACATCCAAATACAATAAACACTTGCTCTCAACTCCGGCATTAGCAGCACACTCCTTAAACTTGACTAATCTAGCAGGAGAATGTCTAACATATCTCACTGCCCCTCTAACACGAGCAATTGAGGTATTCATATTTTTCAATAAAATGGGTAGTTAGACACATATAATTAATTCTTTGTATCGAAGTCCATGTGTCAGTGGTGAGACACATTCTACCAAGATATGATCTTAACAATCTTCTCATTCGAGTTTTTTCATTAGTATAAACCTTATAACAATCCTTAGCAACAGTTCATTGTGGCAGTATACAAAATCTAGGACATGCTTTGTTTATGTGTTTCCTATATCCTTGATTTTCCACAAACTTAAAAGACAATTCATCTAAAATGATCATCTCAACAAAACTCCTCCTAATTGCCTGTTGATCAAACTTCCAACTACCCAACCCATCCCCTCCCGAAGCAAAAACTAATTTCATTTGCTTGTTCTCCTCACTATCACGCACCAATTTTAACTTAGGACAAACTTTAATATGATTGTTCAAAGAAGATATTCCATTCTTTTTTATATCAGCACACAATTCTTTACCACAATGAGAATATTTAGCCTTCTTATTACCTTTCTTATCAACAAATTTGGCGAAGTGATCCCACACAACCAATGTAGATTGAGATGGCTCCCTTTGCTTCCGCACTTTGCTTCCGCACTTTGCTTACAACTTCACATGTTTTGTTAGCTTCAGTAGAACTAGCAGTAACATGAGGTGTGGATGTTGATGGTGTTGGTGTTGGCGTCTCATTAGTTGCGAAATTTGTTTCCCCATTAGTTGACCTCTATTAAAAAAAAAAAGTAATATCCAAATATTAATTCCAATGTTTAATTCTAGCATATTGCCAATCGTTTTAATTAAAAATCTAAAAAATAATTCCCAAACATAATTTTGAATATTTAATTCTAGCATATTACCAATAATTTTAATTAAAAATCCAAACAATAATTCTAAACATTAATTCTCAAACATAATTCCTAATGTTTAATTCTAACATATTACTAATCATTTTAATTAAAAATTTGAACAATAATTCTAAATATTAATTTCTAAACATATTTCTTAATGTTTAATTCTAGCATCAAATCATTTTAATTAATTATCCAAATAATAATTCTAACTATTAAAGTCTTTGAAATGTTTAACGTCAACTAAGGTTGAAATAATCTACAAATTTCTTTCCTGACCTTTTTATTATTTTTTGCGATACAACATTCTGACTAGACCCTTATGAGTTATGAAATGGTAATTTTTTTTGAAAACCATTTATATTATTTGCCTTTTCTAGCATGTAGGAGACTTTTTTTTTTTTAAGATGGATTTATTTATAAGCCTCAGAATCGGGATGCTATGTAAAGCCTCATGCCTAGTTGGCTGGAGACTCTCATAGCATTAAAACCCGATTTGGGAAAAAGGCCTGTAGAGAAGTCACAAAACTGCCACTAACAAAATTTTTTTGTGGCTAATCAAAACAAAACAGGAAGAAGTCGTTGATGCTTTGGAACAAAAAATGCATCGCAACATGCTTAACTAGAGAAGGTCAGATCCTATCCAAGAGACAAACAACAACTATCCTACCAAACTTTAATTTCAAAGGTTCCAAACAAAGAAGAAAGAACAAACAAGAGCCTCTAAAAACCACACATTGGTGAAGCTGTAAGCCAAAGCCCAACTAGAGGAGCAACTGAGATCCCTTAAAAGCCATGCTAAGGAAAAGACAAAGATTCCTACCATTTCCCCATCCCCCAACAAAAAATAACAAATCACAGTTGAGAGAAAAATTTAATTCCCAAAAATTAAAAATCAAACCTATTATTTTTCTAATCCTTTTGAATTATTTTTATTTACACTAAAATTATTTTTTACAAGCAAAAAACGACATATCATACTCATAATCTCTAACATATTTTCTCTCTAGCATGAATTTTAATAAAAAAAATAATATTAATAATCTCTCAAGTTTTCTTTCTCTTGTTATTTTCACAAAATAACTAACAAAAAAAAAATCTATGGTTTACCTTGCTAGAATAGATGACTGGCAGTAATTTGGACTGATAATGAAACACCAATTGAAGAATGGAAGAGAACCAACTTGGTTGGTGGTTGCTGGTTTAGGGTTTAGTATGAGAGGGAAAGGCAGAAAGGGAAGGGAAAATTAAGGGGGTCGAGGGAAAGAATAGCAACAGATGTGCTGCTTTAGGGGGGGTTTAATAAAAGGTCATTTTGTCTTTTCTTCCCAAAAAAAAAAGAGCATGCTGTTTAATCGGTCGATTCGGAAGGGGGAGGAGTCCCCCTCGACAGTCGAACTGATCGACCGATGAGGTCGATCAGAATAACCAACGGTTGTGGTTGATTTTTCGGTTGCAACCAACCGCTGCACTATCTTACCTGACAGACTATATTGGGCTTTATGGTCTTTGAGATATTTTACAATGACTTCAGTATGTCATTTTTTGAGAGATCTTATTAATTCAAATTCAAATTATAACTTAGGAAAATGGCAATTAACATGAAAAGTGGAAGGGGCCTGAGAGAATTCATATGTTTATTCTTCAATGCTTACATAATCGACTTCTGATAAATGAAGAAAAGTGTCGTAGACATCTTACTATTACTTCTTTACGTTTGCAATGCGGTGTCGAAGAGGAGACATTATTCATTTACTTAGGGATTGCCTTAAAGCTAGTGCGACATGACTGTGATTATTACCACCAAGTGCGTATCCCATGTTCTTTAATCTTTCTGCTGTCTAGTCGTTTTTGGCTAATTTAGGTAAAGCTAATGTGAATGATAACTCTATTCATTGGAATATTATATTTGGGACTAACTGTTGGTTCTTTTGGAAATGGAGGAACACATACATTTTCGAGAACACAAAAATTCCTATTGAACGACAATTGTCAATGATATACAGTGTGGTCTCAAGTTTGCAAAATGTTGAGGTGGCAAACATTGAGAATGAGGGACGCTCATCCAATTCTCAAGAAAAAATTTTGGCCAATTGGAAAGCTCTTTCCCTTGGTTGGATTTCATTAAATTCGAACAGTGCTTATAGGAAGTTGATTGGAAAAGCGGTAGCTGGTGGCGTTTCGAGAGATTCAGCTGGTTAATGGAAGAGTGGATATGCAATGAGACTTTGTAAAGGTCTAGCTTATAAAGTTGAACTTTAGGGAGTATAGTTGTAGACACTAAATTATAAACAAGAAAAATTAAAAGATATGAAAAAAAGAAAAGAAAATGAAAAATGAAAAAGAAAAAAAAGAGAAAGGAGAGGTACGACTGGCAGGGTGCGGACGCACCCTACCAAGCACCACCCTCACTCTGCCAGAAGCGAAAAATTCGCGTCTGGCAGGATAGTGGAACTTGCCCCTGGGTGCCCAGGGACAAGGCAATGGGGCGTGCCCCCTCCAAAACCCGAGAATCGAGTATAAAGGAGAGGGGGCACTGTAGCATTTGAAAAAAACCTGCAACAAAAGATCCCAGCAGCCACACCAAAAAGAAATCGAAGTGAGATATCCAAAAAGAACCAAAAAGGAGAAAACGTGTTCAGGGAGAGCCGGCTTTAGCGACGCCGCAAGGAGGAGCTCGCCGGCGGAGAAGGAACCAGACCATTGACGCCGCCAGATCTGCAGCTGGAAGGAAGAGCCGATCCAGGACAGCTGCGATGCCACCGGTTGGGGGAGAGCCGACTTGACCCACGCCGCAAGGAGGAGCTCGCCGGCGGAGAAGGAACCAGACCATCGATGCCGCCAGATCTGCCGCTGGAAGGAAGAGCCGATCCAGGACAGCTGCGACGTCACCGGTTGGGGAAGTCGACCGTAAGAGTTCGTCGGCGTGAGATTTCCTGCAGGTTGACAGCCAAGGGGGAGTTCGCCGGCGTGAGGAGGGGAAATCCGACAGAGGAAAAGTGTAGAGAGAAGTCAGAGAGTTTATAGGTAGAGAGAGAAAGTGAAAGGGAGAAATGGGAAGAAAAGGAAGAATAGGGGGGTTTTATAGTTAGTGCTTAAAGCTAAACGGTGTCGTTTTGGGGAATACGGTTGGGCAGCTCAAGGGCATTCAAAACGACTGCGTTTGGCTCAGGAAGGCTGAATACTTGGGGCATGCTCATGGGCTTTCTGCCGGACTGATGCGTACTGGGCTAAGTCGGGCTTGAATCTTGGGTAAGTTTTAAATATTGGGCTTTTGTTGGTGTTGGTTATGATTATTTTTATATATGTAGCCTTTTTTTAGTAAGATAATGGGAACATAGTATAATAAACATGATTATGTAAATATAAAATAAAAAAATCAAAAATCAAAATCAATTAAAATCATTAAAAATGAAAACAAAAA
>NC_030855.1:20198965-20382919 GCF_000208745.1 Theobroma cacao
TAAGCCCCGATGATGGGATCTTTCGGGGATCCTGCGAAGGCGGATATTTCTCGAAAAGTTCCTTAGGTGAAAAGATGTCCTCGGGTCCCACCAGTATGATGGGAGGGCTCGAGAAAAATCTTTAATAAAAGGCTTTTACCCATATTAGGATTTGCATTCATGAAAAAATATCATTTTAAAAAGAAAACGTATGATGACCCCGATGATGGGAATTAGTTGTTGAATTTGGGAAGGCGAGTTTCTCGGATAATTCTCTAAGTGAGACAATATCCCCGGATCCCACTAGTATGATAGGCAGATTCAAGAGAACGTCCTCGATAAAAGGTTATTCGTTCGACATTTTTTATCTCACGCCATGCATTTCATCTCGCCACTCATTTGCGTTCCATTTTAGGTTAAATAATAAAAATAATAATTAAGGAAATCTAGTGAAATTAAAAATTAAAGCCTAATAGGATAATCTAAAAATGGTACCGTTCATAGAACGGGCGTCCGAGGGGTGCTAATCCTTCCCCGGGCGTAACCGTACTCCCGAAACTAGATCCAGAAAATTGTAGACCGGTTTAAGGTTCTTTTCGGTAGGCTTAAAATTAATTTAAGTTTGCATCGATTAGAATCGAGTCAATAGGTGGCCAATCACACCTAAGTAAAAAAAAAAAAGAAGATTTGGTGGCGACTCCTAGTTTAATTTTTTAGTGAGTTTTCACATTCACGTCTAGCGGTCGGGTTCTCGGACCCGCACGTTACAACAATAGTGAAGGCTTAAATATGCATGAGACTTTGGCTTTCGAAAATAGACTTACAGGTCAATAAAAAGCTAATTGGTCAAGCACTTTCTTCTCAAAAAGATCATTCATGTGCAAATTCAGATTTGTTCAAGTTATTCAAAGTTGGATTCGAAGACATTGGGAGGATCAAATTCGTCATTTGATTTGAGAAGGTAATACAATAGCAGACTATATGACTAATGAGGGATTCTCCATTTCTCGGAAAACTTCTTAGTTTTTTCTAATCCTCCATAGAGAGCTAGAAGTTTATTATTGAATGATGTAGTAGGAGTTTCTTTTCCTAGATTGATGAGGCGATAAAAGTTTATTCTTTCCCTCAAAAAAAAAAATATTTTGAGAAAAATTAAACAATAAAGTTTAATCTATTTTTGATTTTGATAAATTAATAAGGGTTTATTTAGATTTTGTTGAATAGTTAAGGGTTTTTTTGGAATATTAGGTCATAACAGTTTTATGATTGGGTACTGCTGATCTCATATTTCAATTTCACAGTTAACTGTTGACTCCCGCAGCTAATCAGACCAGCCTTCCTGCGTTCGAACCAATATATATTCAAAAATAATTTTTCACCCCGAAATTTTCCAATTTCGTTATTCAATTTTCCCGCCCCCTCATTTTCGTGGCAAAACTTTACCGGTAAGTACCCGTCCGATCTCCCACAAAGCCCCCGAAAATCCAAAAAAAAAAAATGGGGAATTTTTTTTTTCTCTTCTGTTGAACGAACCAACTGTTATTATCCTTTCGATTTAAGTCTTCTTAGTTTTTTATATGTTGGTTGTTAAATTCCTTTGTTAAGTAGGATTAACAAATAATTTTCTCTGTTTTACCTTTTTTCACAGTTTTGATTGTGCAAATGAAAGTTTGCATAACTCAGTTTCTCACCAGATTTCTCTTCTTTTCCGTATTGATAATTTTCAGGTAAATCCTTTTAGTTAATTAGTTAAAGAAAATTGATATATGTATGGTATTTATTGAATATATGCTATTTTAATTTATTCTAATGCTTGATTTATTGATAAAATATGTTAGGTGTTGTTCAAGTAATGGAAGTGGTGAGAAGGAGAGAACATTAGGTATAATAAAGCCAGATGGATTATCTGGTAATTATACTGATAGAATAAGAAAAGTTATTCTGGAATCTGGTTTCCACATCAATAAGGAAATGATAATTCAACTTGATGAAGACAATGCAGCAGATTTTTACGCTGAGCACTCTTCCAAGAGCTTCTTTACTAGTCTTATCAAATACATGACTAGGTTATTACTCTTGTCTTAGTAACTTCATGCTGTCTTTTAATTACCTCGATTATGCCTTAGTTTTTTCCTTTTTTTGTGATTTCATAGACAAAACAATGGATGCATTTTCATACTTTCATATTGTCATTACCTTAATCCAATTGGCTATGTTTAGAATATATCTCAATGATATCGTGCTTTTTCGATGATCAATTCTCTATGCATTTTCAATTTGGTACAACAAAAAGAATGAAGAAGAGGCAGAGATTTTCAGCATGTGAAAAAGCAGAATTATTTGTTAAATACTCCTCTTTATGATTATTTCACTTGATTATTTGAATTATCAAGCCTAATTAGAGCCTGCTTTTGTTGTTTTGAACTTTTGGTACTATTATTTTTGTTCTGTTTTTCAGCTGCGGATCAAAGAGAAGTGTCGATGCAGCATTTGTTTTAATCTTGTCTCAAACTTGAATATGTTGGCAATTGTTGATCTCATATCTTTCGAATTGCGTTTTGATTAACTATATATCATATCAATCTGCAAATTGGGGTAGCATGAAACTCAGTTGCTACATCACAATGGTTTCTATCTCTTTCTCTCACTGACATTTCGCTTTTGACAGTGGTCCAGTGTTGGTTATGATTTTGGAAAAGGAAGATGCTGTTGCTCATTGGCGACATTTGATCGGACCCACTGATGCTGGCAAGGCCAAAATTACTCATCCTCAAAGGTTATGCATGTTTCTTGTTGATCTCATACTTTGTTATTATATTCCTCTTCTCTGTGGTTTTTCTTGTATGATCTACGTAAGTTGAAAAATTGGATGCATGCAGAAACAAAGATTAGCCGTCCTCCCATTACCTCGCAAGATTTAGGTCCCTGCCAACTTTGAATTAGATCTTCTTTCCGTATCTTAATCATAGAAGAAATTTGATTGTCTGATGACATGACTCATAAG
This sequence comes from Theobroma cacao, assembly GCF_000208745.1. Taxonomy (NCBI): domain Eukaryota; kingdom Viridiplantae; phylum Streptophyta; class Magnoliopsida; order Malvales; family Malvaceae; genus Theobroma; species Theobroma cacao. The sequence goes on from NC_030855.1 coordinate 20,201,949, forward strand.
TCAACAGCATTTTATGTTGGTTGTTTCTTCTGTTTCCAGCATCAGAGCAATGTGCGGGGTAGATTTGGAAAAGAACTGTGTTCATGGTTCTGATTCCCACCAATCGGCTCAAAGGGAGATTGCATTTTTCTTCAAAGAGACACCTCCAGGTCGGCTCTTGTTCCCCTTTTCAGTCAATGTAATGATGGAAATATAACCTAGTCCATGCAAATCTATAATATACTGAGATGGGATGATATGTAATAAGTATGGAGTGAGCAAATATAACCTAGTTTCCATTGTGACTTCATTTCCTTATTAGAAAAGAAAAAAATCATCTGAATGCATGTTTTCTAAACAAGGGCTTTATATTTACTTTCATTTTCATATTTGAGCTTTCACAGATGAGGCAGTCAGAAAGCACGATGAACTGTAACTGGCAAGCGCTCAAAGCTGAAGCTATATGATGGTTAAGCCTATTGTTAGAAGTTTGTATTATAGACTTCTCTCTCTTTTTGTCTTTTGTTCTGCGAGTGGGGCAGGGGTGGGGTTGGTTTCAATGACTGCACTACAACAAGGATAGCCTGTCCTCTTCTCATAAACCATTTATCTCTGGTGAAGGCAGAATGCTATATAAACCTCTTCTCTTTGCTTCAAATGTCTTAAAATGGACTAATTTGAGGTTTATCAACAACATTAGTAGCATCAAGTGTCCTACAATCGTTCATATCCCTTTATGGCTTGCCCATGGCATCTTTCCAACATGTTCCTCATCTTTTACCATTTACAAGTTCATTGTCTTGGGTTGTCATGTGATTTGATAGGTTCATATGGTTCATATGTGCCAGGTGATCTAATGTAGGATTCTGTATGATGGATGATTTGTTGCTTGCCCTCCAAAAATGATTGTATGCAATTTGAAGGAAATGCTATAATGTCATAGATAAAGGGGAGTAAGATACTATGAAGAATATAAATTACAATATCTGTTTTGTGAGATTTTAACAATTAATTCTTGCCATTCATCTTGTTACAGCATCATAGAAAACCCTACACTGTGGACATTGGAGACACTTTATGTACGCCATTTGTGTGCATCAGCTTTAGTTTGTAAGAATTTTACGGTACTAAATTACATACTCTCTGTTGTATCTGCAAATTGGTTTGGTTTGTAACTGTAGCAACACTAGACAGCTAATTTTACCGAGTGAATATAACGGTATGTATATCTTCTTTTAAGAGCAAATTAAACATTTTCCTGATATCCTCTCAAGCAACCAAATAGAGAGTGAGCCTTCTGAAATATTTAGTGAACCAAAAGGGGTTATAGTATACTGGGTATATATATAGAGTACTGATACACTTGATATCTACTAAAGCAGTGCAAATGTTGTGTGACAAAAGACTGATAAAATTATAAATATGTAAAGGCTTAAGACTCGTATTGAAAGTATACTCTTCCCTAGGTAAAAATATCTAAAAATGCCATGAATAATAATAAAAAAAATCCTATTTGGAAATAATATTTGCAAATTCATTAATATTATGGGTATGTAAGGTCCTGCTGCTCCTGCATCATTTTATTCTCAAAACATTGCATTCGTAATTGAATAACCAGAAAATTATTGTAAGACAGAAAGTGGGGGTGGGGAGGGGCTGAAAGAAAAGAAAAACTGCAGGAAGCTAAGCAACAAGCAGGAACGCAGATCTGAGTGTAGGGTAGCTACATGTTAAGCGAAGTAAGAAGCCATCTGAGTGAGGTGATCCCAATCCCAGCAAGGCATACACACTTTGTGATCCGTTGGAGGCTTGGTCATGCGAAGATGTTTGCATAAACCAAGATGTGCCATGAGAAGGGCCACATGAGTGAGCAGCTCTCCACCCTGCCCAAGCTGGTATGCATGCTCTTACCAGTCACAGTCATATGCCGCAGAAAACAGCATCTCCAACCACACACAGCTAATCATTTCCCATAGCTCTTCAGGATCCCACCTTGCATCCACAGTGAAAGAATGCAACTGCTTCGCAAGATCACACCCTTTGAAGAATACTGATTTCCCACCTTCACCTCCCCCCTCAGGGACAGAGAAGAAAGCTTGAAATTTAATATTGTCAAGTTCAAGCAAAGTCGGGGCAACTTGAGCCAAGTCTTGGCTATCTATTTTCATTTGCCAACCAAAAAAGTCCAAAGCTTCAAAGCAGGTATCTCTGTACCTTAGCTCACCAATGCCTCTGAAGCATAAACGAACGCATGACAAGGAGGTGCATCATGTAATCAGATAATTTCTTACTAATTTGGTTGTTATTTCTACTACAACTGCCCGGATATCTTCTTTTATGATAATGGAAAAGAATATCCGTAGCAATATGCCAAAGGAGGAGGCTGTGGGTAAATTCTACCTTGGTTAAGCTCCAGTGAAGTTCTTCATAGATTTCAATTCCTTTATCTTTTAGCACGTCGGAAGCTCCTTTCTGTACTAAATTTGAGAGACATGAGAATTTGAACTTTCCATTATCATATTTTTTACGTTTTTTTTGGAGACGAGAGAGAATGAGTTCCTTTAAACCAGGATCCACAAGGGCCCAAGTAGGTCTCACATCCACCCAAGCATGCTTCTGGATGTCCCAGAACACCTTTAAAATCCTTTTGGCGTCGACTAGCTTCTTGATGGCTGCATTAAACTTGTTTACCTTGGCCTTAAGGCAATAATTTAAGAGGCTGTGCTGTGCCATGTAATTTACTCCCTGGCCCTGCATCGACATTTTGAACTTCATACAATAAGCAATATATGGACGGACACACCTAGGGAGGCGCCCCCAAATTGTGGGAGTGGTCAACCACTGCATTGTCCAACCGGATAGTATATGTGAAATGACTGCAGTGCCATCCGCCAAAAATTCTCCAAGCAGCAGCATGTAAGTCATGATAATTTCGGGTGAAGAGTGATGCTGCTTGTGAGCATAAGCATATGGGAAGGCCAATAATGCTCCAGTAGAAAGAAAGAAGTATATGAAGCGAAGGATGAAGCCTAGCAGAACATGATGCATAATAGTCTTGGTGTAAAGAACGTCGAACAATAAATTTAGTTCGAAGTCTACCATGTTGAAGGCCTCTTTTGCATCTTTATTCAGGCTGAAGATGCCACTCAACGTATTGTAAATCCTGACATTGATATCTGAAAAGAGTGGCATGAACATCATAAATGATAGATATGCTCGATGGAGATGCCTAGCTTCTGGAATTATGGATTTCCGGTCTAAATGATCATCCAGCTGCTCATACGACTGCTCACTTTGCCCCCCCGCGGGTTTGGGTTTAAACTTGTTAGGGGGAACTCCTGATAATGTGGAAATTGTAAAATCTTGGAATCGTGAGAACCTGAGAATGCAAAGCCGTTCCAGGCACTTGATAATCCCAGATATAGTTATAGGAATGGCTATGCGAGCCAAGGTGTTGTCGCTTCCCCCTTCGAACCTCCCGAAGATGTAACAAGCTATCCCGATTTGGATGATCAGGCCTAGCGTGTATAATCGGAACAATTTCTTTTTGTCAAAGAAATTAGCAGCAATGGTTTCGGTGCTGCCAAGGTGCGACAGTAGGAAGGGGGCCCAAAAAACTTGGAGTGCATTGACTCTCCCAGATGATTGGCGCTTCAGGAGGGTAATTAAAGCAGCAGTTGCCGCCAAGTCTGCAACGAAGTATCCCGCATGAGTCAGCAAGGCAACCGAAGTTTTGCCTCTTCTATTCTTTATTACATATCCAAGTGCAATCAGGACTACATTTACAGTCAGGCTAAGTAGAACCAGTACATATAGTTGCACTCTGCTCCAACTTTCCTTAACTCCCGGGGAGGCCCAGCTGTGCGCGGTCGCCCTTGCAGCTATCCTACTGGCCTCCGTCAAAATAATGGCAATAACAACTGAAAATTCAGATTTAATTATGTTTATTTTCAAAATTTAAAGTATCAGTGTTAATATATTGACCTTGTCAGAGGTATATATATATATAATGGAAAACTATAACAACAGTATTTGATAAAACCTTTCTAGTAAGCTTATTCTCTACATGTTTTAAATAATGGGTTTTCTTCTAGTAAGGTGACCACAGGTTTTTATTTTCAGATCATATATAAAATATAAACTTTTTTTTTTTAATTTAAAAATAACTCTAGTAAAATAGAACCTCTTGACTGTTTTCACCTCAACGTGCAATTTAACCATCAATATCAATGAATTATAAAGCTATTTTTAAGTTTAGTTAATTAGCCAGTATCTTATGATTTGTTGATGAACATCGATACGGCTTACATAATATATAATTTTATATAAATTTGTAAAAATTCTCTTTAAAAAAGTACTAACTAAATGAAAATTTAAATATTCAATGTCTAAATCTTTTTGTTTTAAACAAATTAGACACTTGCTAATTTACAAACATTTTGGCAACCTCCACATCGTATCATAAATCTAATGGTAATTTATATTAGTTTATATTATGATAAATTGTGAGTGTACAGTTTTGCAATTCCACGGAACATATCAAAATTTATGATTAAAGATGTTTTTAGGTCTAGGGATGATAATTGGTACCTTGTTAAAGTGTACTTGTGGATACCTCATCCACTTATATAGGATTAGAGTACTCTATAATCGAGTTTAGAACGAGTTTCGGTAGTGATTTCACTATTCGTGTGAAGTTTGGGTATCACCCATTAGATACCCGTTATCAAAACTCGATTATCATTTATAAATATTTTATTATTTTAATAATTAAATTAAAAATATACAATTTTTACCAACTTTTTAAGTAATTCTTTTTGTTAAAAACTAACAAATATGTGAAAAATATGGTTACTCTAATTATTAATATGATGACATTAATAAATTTAAATTAAAAAATTATTAGATTGTTAACTATGTTTAAATAATAAGAATATCAAATCATATTATAGAAGAATATAATTATTATTATATATATACTTTTAATATAAATGTATTTACATTTTGTTTTGTGTTAACATTACCAAAATTATTATTTATAAAATTATTAATTATAATATATATACCATTGTTTAAATTAATTGATAATATATATTTAAAAAGAGCTTTTGAGATTATAATAGTTTTGGAATTTAACTATTTTTTTCATGAAATTAAGGACAAATTCATATAGTTAATTAAATTAATTTATGAAACTATTATCATTAATTAACTTGTAATGTCTTTTAATATATATAGTTTATATGCTGTGTTAATTTATAAGAAATATAATTACTATTATATATACTAAAATATTTTTAGTATATATATACTTTAAATATAAATATATTTCTTTTCTATTTTGTGTTAACATTACAAAATTATAACTTATAAAATTATTCATTATAATGTATATAACTTTGTTTATATAGCACCCGAGCATTTGGTTCATTGATTGATGTATAATTCTCTTACCTAAAGAGCAAGGTTTAAAACCTCCATCCCCAAATTATAAAAAAAAAATAACTTTGTTTATATAAACTTATAATATATAAACCTAAAGAGAAGTTGTGAAGTTAGAATAATTTTGAAACCTAATTATTTTATTTAATTATATGTAATCAAAGACAAATCCATATAGTTAATTAAATTAATTCATAAAACTATAATTATTAATTAACTTGTAATGTCTTTTAATATATATATTTTATATATATTAGGTTGATTTATAAGGAATATAATTACTATTATATATATTAAAATACTTTTAATGTGTGTGTGTGTATATATATATATATCTTTATTTGTATAAACTTATAATATATAAATCTAAAGGCAAGTTGTGAGATTAGAACAGTTTTGAAATCTAGTTACTTTTTTTAATTTCATGTAATTAAGGATAAACTCATATAGTTAATTAAATTAATTAATGAAATTATGATTATTAATTGACTTGTAATGTCTTTTAATATTTATACTTTATATACATTGAGTTCATTTATAAGAAATATAATTACTATTATATATATTAAAACACTTTTAGTATATATACACTTTAAATATAAACATATTTACTTTCTATTTTATATTAACATTACAAAAATGATAACTTATAAATTAATTAATTATGTTTGAGATATTTATTTTTGATTATTTAAATTTAAATTTTATTATTTTTATATTTTTATTAATTTAATTATTAGTAAATTATATGAAATATGTAAGAGAAATATTATTGTATATGGATACGGGTACGAATTTAGATTTGGATAACTGGGTGTCCATGAATAGTATTTTAATAATTTTTTTACATTCTAAACGGATTAAAGTAATTATAAGATAGTGATAATGTATTAGGGTTAGGGTTACAGTAGTAATTTTAAAAAATATTCAGATAATTAATAAAGTTCAAATAGTTTATTTCCTATAGGGTAAGGTTTAGGTACCTCAAAATTAACAAGTAATCTACCCGTTGACAACTTATTTGGGTCGGATTAGGTTACGCTTATTGGACCTCTCTTTCTTAAAATCAAATTTGAGCTTGACCTAGCTTGCCTATTTAACTATATTTATTATATTTATTAAAATAATAATTTATATTTTAATACTTTATATATTGAATATATTTTAACATTAAAATTTCCTCATAATATAATATTTATTGATAAAATAAATTAATCAAGTTGGGCTTCAACCTAAAGCCATGCTCAAGCTCAGTTCATGAGGGGCTAAGCCCACCAGATCTATAGACACGTTTACTTATTGTCTTTTCAAATAAACATTTATTATTCATAGAGATTTTAGAAACTTCTCAGGAGAGATGACAAGTTATACATAATTCTCAATTTGACAGTATATTATGAAATTACTATTGATGATGTATTAAATATAAATTCTTTTTTTTATCACCGTTATTCAATTTAACTAAAGCTTGATGTGCTCAAGGACTTAATGAATTAAATAGGATACATGGTGAAGTTTTAAAATGGATAAGATAGACGGTTACTACATATCCATTAAGGTATGTTTAAAAAAAATTAATAAATTAATATACATGAGTAGCAATGTTAGAAAATTTTTAGATTAACGAAAATGAATATTTTTATTTATTATAGATATCAATAAAATTTACCCAATTTGTAAATTAGAACATAATTGCATTAAATGATTACTATTTTGTAAATAAAAATTTTAATTGCATTGAATGGTTTTTATTAAAAATATATAAAAACTTACATATTAAATATTTTAATTTATATTAAAATTTTAATTTTAATTTTAAATTAAAAAAATTAATTTTATAATTTATATTACAATTTTAGTTTAATTTAGAGAGAGAAGGAGATGGGTAAAGAGAGAACGAAAATGTGAAAATGAACAAATTACATCTCGTATAAGAGGATAATTTTTAAAATTGATGAAGAGTAATTTTATACAATTGTAATTTTTGGTCTATTCTCTCATATGTGAAATAGCCATTATCAAACCATTCTTCAAAACAGTCATTTCATGAACCAAATGCTAGGAATAGGGGCATGGTTACTCTATTCCCCAACCAAACATGGTGTTAGAGTTTAAAAACTTCATAGAACAATGTATAATAAATTGCATATTCAAATTTAAGGGTGAGATAATTTGTTTAAATTTTAAATTGATCTGTCCTAAAAATTATTAAAAGAAAAAAGAATTACCTTTGGTCAGCATCACAGGCTAGCTGCCGTTGACCAAAATGAGGCAATGATCTTAGATGCAGCTGCCACCAACAGTGTAGGCAAGGAGCTTGAAAACCGATTGCAAATGTAATTCAGTTTTGTGATGGTGGTGAATGCAAAGGCAGGGTAGGGTGGAAAATGGTTTTTATAGTGAAAAGATGGGATTCTTTTTCTTCAATTCTTCTGCCTTGGTGTAAATTACACTGCTCTATAAAAGCTAACGCAAAACACGGGAGACAAACAAATGCCAAATTATTGTGAAGGGATTACCCTTTAGCTTTCAGACAATCAACTCAAGGGCCATTTTCATAGGTTTGCCTCCCACTTTTGAGGATGAAATGGAATGGAATAAAATAAAACGATGCCGTACGTGGATAACTTGTTAGCTTTAAAAGCTAGTGTATGGCATAACATAGTACGACATATGTAGTAGCAGCAAAGCTAGGAATAGATGCAAAGAAGAGAAACATGAATTTTACGCAAACAGAATGGCAGTGAAAAGGCAAATTATCTTCCATAAAAGTGTAATTAGAGAGCTCGATCGGCTCAATTCCACATCTTGAGAATTTTTGAAGTTTTTTGTTTTTTTGAAAGGCTGAAAATCATTCATTTCATTTCATTCAACAACTTTACAGAAATAGAAGGTTAAATGACTCTCTATCCTCATTCAAAACCAAATCTGCAAGCACACAAAAACAACCTGTAGACACATACCCTGAATGCCCACGAATATCAACCCCAAACAGAAGGCAAACAGACCTTAGCCAAAACCAATCAGCAGTATCAAGACAAAAGAAAAAGAGAAAAACCACTGTACACCTTTGACAAAAGGCAGAAATTCTCTGCACTCGTCTGTCCCTCGCCCTTTTCAGCACTCACTGCTACGGGAATATTCCAAGGCATGATCACGATCCTTACTTGAGTTTGACTAAACAAACACTTAAGCAATGAGTTCAAGTCCGAATCGGTTGTCCAATTCCCAACGTGTAAGATATATCCATTTTACCATTTCTTTTCCATGAAAGAAAATGAATTAAGGAAATAATTAAGTTAAGCTCTGTTATTAACAACTAACTAGTGCACGCATGGCAAAAATGGGACACATGTCATTGGTCCACGTGGTCAGCTGGACCTGATATATAAAATTAAGCATGTAATTGAAGAGTATAAAATTTATTTATTTATTGTAAATAATTTGGTTTTACAGTTCTTTTACATTTTTAGCCTTATGTATTGTTTAGAATTACAAACTATACCAGCAATATAAATAGCTGGCTTCTGACTATTTCATTTTGAGAAATATAGATGCAGAATATTTTTCTCATTCTCTATTCTTGGTTCTTCGATTCTATGAAATGACAGATTCTTCACATGGTATCAAAGCTCCAATCCGGGGTTCTTGGACTATTTTTTCTTTGATTTCTTGAAGGCCCATTCATATTTCTTCTTGTTATACAGTAACAATGCTTATCTCAAGGATTGCGATCGGCAATTCAGCCATTGGGAGAATCGATCATTTGTCGTGTTTTTTGGTAAATTATTTAGGGTTTTGTGTGTGAATCAGTTTGTCAGATCAATCATTCCAGATTCTTGATCTAATCCTTCTTATTTCTTGCAGATTTGCTTGGGAATCGATTGTTGTTAGGGTTTGATTCTTTTTACTTAGATCTGTATTTCTTGAGGATTTTTTTGACGATTTAAATTTTTTTTTTAGGTTTAATTCTTGTGAGAAAAATATCTTCTTAATGTGATTGATATGGCCGAGTCAGCACATGGGGGTTCTCCTTTGGACGATCCACACTCGGCTTACTTTGTGCATCACTCAAATCATCAAGGTTCAGTCTCCATTACTCCAAAGCTTAATTCAACAAATTACTCAGCATGGAGAAGGTCATTTTATCTTGCCTTGTCCATATGCAATAAGCTAGAGTTTATTGATGGTACGATTCCTCAACCCTTAGTTACTGACAAATTGTATATGCCATGGATAAGATGCAATAATTTGATTGTTGCCTGGTTGCTTGAATCTTTAACACCATCAATTGCTTCCACTGTTTTCTATATGAGTAATGCTGCTCAAATCTGAAAAACCCTAAAACGAAGGTTTTCATTGCCAAATGATGTTAGAATTTATAATTTGCAGCACACACTTAATGGCATTACTTAAGGAAGTAGATCAGTTGATCTGTATTTTATTGAGTTGAATTCTATTTGGGAAGAGTTGCGTAGCTTTCGCCCCCTACCTAAGTGTACTTGTGGAGGTTTTTAGGAATTTGTTGATCAGATGGCTAAGGATAATATCTTTCAATTCTTAAATGGATTGAATGATAGCTTTTCTGCTCTAAGATCACAGATTATAATGATGAAGCCTTTTCCATCTTTGGATGAGGTATATAATCTTGTTTTAAGGGAAGAAAATCAAAGGAATTTTCATGTCACAGTTCAACCATTAAGTGAGATTGTTGCTATGTCAGTAGTTACTGGTGAAAAATCAAAGGAAAAATCTGATTTCTTATGCTCACATTGTGTAAAGAAGGGGCACTTAAAGGACAAGTGTTATCGACTGATTGGATTTCTTTGTAGATTTTAAATTCAACAAGAACAAATCTAATGGCAATAATAAAAGGAGTCAATCTTATTCTGCCAACAATGTGATTTCTGTGGCCAAGTCTGATGAAGCTGGAAATGAGGGTATCAATGGTTCAATGTCTCAAATCAGCCTTTCTAAGGATCAAATTCATAAGCTATTGTCTCTTATCAATGAACAATCATCAATCAATCAATATGATACTCCTACAACATCCAGTACCAGAGTAAGACTGCTTTGGTAAATTCAACCGTGGGAGGTAAGTTTTTCAATCATGTTTATCATTCCTTTAATGATTCCTGTTCATATTCCTTTGTAAATAGTATAGTTGCTTCCATGAGTTCATTTTTGAATAGTGATGCCTGGATACTTGATACTAGTGCTACTAATCATATAGCTTGTAATCTTAAAAATTTTACTTCATGTAGGAAAGTTCATGATGTTTCTGTTCAATTGTCAAACAAAATAAATGTCTTGGTATCCCATATGGGCACTACAAAATTAGGAGATTTGATTTTAGAGAATGTTTTGTGTGTACCGAGTTTTAAATTCAACTTGATTTCTGTTAACAAGTTAGCAAAGTGTCAAAAAAAACATTTGTTTTTTACTCATTCATACTGCATTATACAAGATCTAGTTTCTTGGAAAGTTACTGGGGGTGCTAGAGTGAAGGATGACTTATATCTCTTACAAAAGGAGTTGGATGTACAACTAGTTGCACAGTTTCAAAAGGATATAAATACAATTTTTCATTCTGTTAATTCTTGTAATAGTTTGTCTAATGTTTTTGATTTGTGGCACTTTAGATTAGGGCACATTCCACCCAAAAAATAAAACAGATTCATCAACATTTCCCTGGTGTTTCTTGTACAGAAAATTTTTTTTGTGATGTACGTCCTCTTGCTAAATAGAAAAGGCTTCCTTTTCCAATTCATGTACCTTCTGTTACATTTGCTTTTGAACTAATAAATGTTGATATTTGGGGACCATATGAAGTTTCTACAATTTTAGGACATAGGTTTTTCCTTACCATTGTTGATGAATACACTAGGTTTACATAGGTATTTTTAATGAAATACAAGTTAGAAGTTTCCATGATTTTACCTGCATTTTATAATATGATTTTGAATCAATTTAATGTTTCAATCAAACAAATAAGGTCAGATAATAGTTCAGAATTTAATCTCACTGATTTTTTTAGTTCTAAGGGAATTGTGCCCCAACTTTTTTGTGTTGAGACCCCCCAACAAAATGGCATTGTTGAAAGAAAGCATCAGCATCTTCTAGTTGTAGCTAGATCACTTTTATTTCAAGCTAATCTTCCTTTAAAATTTTGGGGTGATGCAATTTTGGTTGCTGCTCATATAATAAATACGGTGCCCACACCTGTTTTACATGATCAAACTCCATTTGAAAAACTTTTTCATAAACCACCTTAATATTCACACCTTAAAGTATTTGGTTCTCTATGTTTTGCATAAACTTTATCACACAACAGAAAGAAGTTTGAACCTAGGGCTAGAAAATGTATTTTTTTGGGATATCTAGTAGGTATTAAAGGTTACAAGCTTTATGACCTAGTTACACATAGTATCTTTGTTTCTAGAAATGTTATATTTAATGAATCAATATTTCCTTTTTAGCAACATCAATCAACTTCACGTTTTGTTTTTGATTTGTCTTCTTCACATGATGCTTTTTTACCTACCCACCCTTTAGTTGTTCCAGATACACATTTTGTTGATATTCCTTCTCAGCCAATATCTGACAATAGTTCTGTTCCTGTTGCTGATAATTCTTTTGATTCTGTTGTTGATACTTCTGCTTCTATTTCTAATATGGATTTGCATGATTTAAATGCTAATCTGCCTGAGTTGAGTGAACCTACAGTTCTACTTGCTGAAGAACCACATCTACATAATTCACCATCCAATATTAGAAAAAGTACTAGACAAAGACACCCACCAAAATACCTTGAGGCTTATCATTGTACCTTTCCTACACAGGCCAATTTTGTTACCAAATATCCCATCACCAAATATTTGTCTAGTAATCAACTCTCACCTGATCATAAAGTTTTTACAGTAGCTTTGACTCATATACCTGAACCCACTTATTATCATCAAGTTGTAAAACATGTTCAATGGAGGGAGGCTATGTAATCTGAATTAGATGCTTTAGAGGCAAATGAGACATGGACAATGGTACTTTTACCTCTTAATTCTCATGCTATTGACTGTAAATGGGTCTACAAGGTTAAGCTAAATGATGATGGCTCTGTTGAGAGATATAAAGCCCGATTAGTAGCCAAGGGTTATAATCAAAAGACAAGATTTGATTATCAAGAGACAGTCAATCCTGTGGTGAAATATACCACTGTTCGGCTATTTTTAGCATTGGCAACTATTAAAGGCTGGTTTTTGACTCAGCTTGATATTAATAATGCTTACTTGAATGGGGATTTAAATGAAACTGTTTTCATGGAGCTGCCACAGGGGTATTGTTTTAAGGGGGAGTGTCCTACCAGGAGTAAGATGGTGTGCAAGTTGAATAAGTCATTGTATGGACTTAAACAAGCATCATGACAGTGGAATTCGAAATTTACCACTTGTCTACTAGCTTATGGTTTTCAGCAGTCCAAAGCAGACTATTCTTTGTTTACCAAGACTACTCAAACAGGGGAATTCATTGCATTGTTGGTTTATGTGGACGATATTGTAATTGGCAGTACTTCAATAGATCTTACTAATGATGTTAAGGGCTATTTGAGTTCTAATTTCAAGCTTAAAGACTTAGGGAAACTTAAGTATTTTCTTGGCTTAGAAGTGGCAAGATCTAGTAAGGGAATTTTTCTTTGCCAAAAGAAGTATACTTTGGACATCGTAACAGAATATGGTTTATTGGGATCTAAACCAGTGTCTACACCGATTGAATATCATCATAAGTTGACAAAGGCCACAGATGAAGAACAATTGAAAGATAGTACTATGTATAGACAGCTGGTTGGAAGACTATTGTATCTTACTTTTACAAGACCAGATATATCATATGCTGTTCACATACTCTCTCAGTATATGGACAAGCCAAGTGAGGCTCATTTACAAGCAGGTTTCAGAGTAATACGATATCTTAAAGCAGTTCCTGATCAAGGCATTTTAGTTTCTAGTGATTCTGATTTATGCCTACAAGCATATAGTGATAGTGATTGGCTGATTGCCTAGATACTAGAAGATCAGTTACTGGTTTTGGTATATTGCTGGGAAACTCATTGATAAGTTGGAAAGCTAAAAAGCAGAGGTTGGTAGCAAGGAGTTCTACTGAAGCTGAACATAAAGCAATGGCAGCAACTTGTTGTGAAGTGATTTGGTTACTGCATTTACTTATGAACTTCAGTATTGAACATTCATGTGCAGTGAAATTATTTTGTAACAATCAATCAGCTCTTCATATTTGTCGGAATCCCATATTTCATGAGCGCACAAAACATATTGAGATGGATTGCCATTTCATTCGAGAAAAGGTAGCTGCAGGTCAAATTGATCCATCTTATATTCCTACCAAGTCCCAGCTTGCAGATCTTTTCACCAAAGCTTTACAACCTGGACCATTTCATTCTCTATTGCGCAAGATGAGTATTATTAACATACGTAATACTCATCTTGAGGGGGAGTGAAGAGTATAAAATTTATTTATTTATTGTAAATAATTTGGTTTTATAGTTCTTTTAGATTTTTAGCCTTATGTATTGTTTAGAATTACAAACTATACCAGCAATATAAATAGCTGGCTTCTAACTAATTCATTTTGAGAAATATAGATGCAGAATATTTTTCCCATTCTTTGTTCTTGGTTCTTCAATTCTATGAAATGGCAGATTCTTCACAATAATCACATTTGTAATTACTCTGATCTGGTAGACATTAATTAACCTCTAGAAAATAGTACACCAAGCTTAGGTTGGGGAGGGCTTGTCCTCCTATTAAACGTAAGTAAACAAACAAAGTCCTAGTTAGCGGCCAAGAATGGAGGACTACTTTTTCGCTTTATTAATTATTGAGAACAAAGGGCCGTACTTTATTACCATCCTGTTAGTAAGATACAATACATGGTGTATCTTATTCTAGCAGCTTCTCGTGGCCTTTCTGCCAACACAGAAACATTTGCTTAATCTTTTAATGCATTGGATTAGATTATAAGTGAAGATCCAATAAAAGGCGAGCTAGTCAAAAGCATGATGGCCTCCACCTCCTGGAGGATTGAGGTCCACATCACCGCAGGCCTTAGTTTATGTTAGCCAATGTTCCTAACCATTCCAGAATTAGTAAGCTTTGCAAATTTTAGTTTGGTTCCTAAACCCTAGACATCTAGTAGATGCAATAACTCACATGGCTTTGCTATCTTTTTTATTTGTCTTGGTGGGAGTGCGTCCTTGAGTTTTGACACCCTTTTCATTTCCTTATCACATGCATCTCGAGGTCATTCATTTTTCTTTTCTTTAAAAACATATTAGTTAAACCGAAAACCCTTTAAGCAGCATTACTGTGACGAGTTTGGTGACGACACAAGGTCTTTAGGCTAAGATATTTTTCTTTCCATTCGCTTTTCAAAGGTTTCATGTCCTTGCATTGGTTTAGCAATCTAATTAACCAAAGAACACTACACATAGCTCATTGTGTTCTTAATTATACTTAATTCAATGCGATTAGCCACGTAAATTCATATAAACTACACAATTAGTCAATCTGAGTTTGATAATTCTCCTTGCATGGAAGCCGGCACGAGCGCTCATGTAGGTTTTTTATTTGTGGTCCAAAACTTAATTCGTATCAAGTGATAAAAATTAGCTTAGATTAATATAAAATTATTTTTTTTAATCTTATTATTTATTTGTTAATTATTATCCCTGTTTATCTCTAGTTTAATTACTACTATCTTGGTTTGCCTTGGATACTGTTTGAATCAATTGATAAATCGATTGGTATAATTGAAGTACTATGTATGACAAATCATGGAAACGGGTTTTCTAATGGCGGGTCTGGGGAATAAATGGATAGTCGAGGAAAGTCAACCCGACCCCTTTGGGACACGTGTTGGACCGACAGCAGATGATGGGATTTCACTTTGTCCTTGACTGTATGACACGTAGCCTACTGCTGTCACCGAACCTAATCCAAGCCTTTTCGTGACAGCCGCTCTGACGTGGCAAGAACCCCATCCGGTTTTGTGCCAATCACGTGATTGGCTCTTGCCTAATGGGTCCTAATTTTTGCCTAGTAGAAAATTCCTAGTGGCATTTGATTGGAGAAATTTAACAGTCATTGTTGCGGGTAAATTGGAGGCACTGTGCCCCGTCCCGGGAACTTACTGCTCAGTTTCTTGCCTGGCTCTGTCTAATTGTCTCGAAGATACTCCCATTTTTTTTTCTTTGCAAGTACAAATATTTAAAGCCAAAAGGGGAAAAATTATACTAGAATCACCAAACTTTGCTTGAGTTTGTAACTTTATTCATCAAAGCAAAGAATGAATGACATGTAAACTAGCTTTGCTCTTCTTAAAGATGCTTGTACTAGAGTGATCTTGCTCAATCAACGTGGGGATTTGCAATGGAATTAATTGAAGTTTCCATTATTTCTCATCTTTAAGATAGATTTGATCGGCCCTATCTATATTTGAACAGTATTTTGCAAGGAAGTTTCGTTTTCTTTAGTACAAAGAATGAAAACTAGAATGTACCTACATATACTTAGTTTCAAGTCGACTTAAGCATTTCGGGTGTTAGACATGAAAGCCTGAAAAATTAAGTGAAATAATTTGGGACGAGATGAAGAATGTAGCTCTTGCTACTGGCCCTTTCTACAAAAATCCACCCTGCATGATTGCACTACAAAATGTTGAGCCTCTTTTTCGATTTAAAGTGAAAGGAAAAGACACAATTGATGTTACAAAACTTTATTACCAACACCATACATCTGTTACATGATAGGGAAAAGGTTTGTCTTCCCAGTGAACTTTTTTCTCATCTAGTAGCCAAATGCTAACATCCTTTCCCCTTGAAGTAACACATGGCTTTATTGATCGTGGTAAAGCATTACTCTTGTTTGTACTAAAATTGCTGTTGGTAGTTGTCATATTGTTCATGGAATCAAACAGGTAAATGGTCTTGGTGGGTTTAAGGTGCCCTACATTCAGTAGCAGGTGAGATTCGGGGACTGATTTGGTGGGTGAGGGGGACATTCCCACGAGAGAGTGGGGCTTCTTCTCTCAAAATGTTTCCCCAGTGAGTCCAAATCTCACCACCCTTAACTCCTTTATTATAACTCTGTTGCTCCATGCTTCAATGTTTGGTTAGCTGTCAGAAAATCAGTTTGGTTTTCTTTGCTGAATTTACATATAACTACTTAATTCCACTTCAATTTAACAGATACTATATATATTAGTAAAACAGAAACTACTATATAGAGAATGATTCCAAATACAGTCTGATGATAAATAAATTGTCTCTTTTACTAATTTTATCTGAAAACTCATGGCATAGCAAATCAAATTATGCAAGAAAATATAATTCACATCACACTCAAGCCCTGTGCATATGTATCCATGCATGCTTTGTTTGACAATCCACCATGTTTTGACAAGCTGCCTAACTCTCTAAATAGACAACATTTTCCTTTACCTTTTACAATCGAATGAGAGGGTTGAAATAGACAATAATTTTTAAGCAAGGTATTGTTTTAAGTAATCTCTTCAACATAGGTTTTGATAGCTTCTAGTTTATAACATGTGAGAGCGTAACATCCTAGTACATGATGAAAAATTGAAAATATATATAGTTGATCATGCAAGTTAGAAGGATCATGAAAATTATGTTAACATCAAAAGGGAACAGTGATAACACAAGATTTTTTGTTATATCATATGACAAGTTGTCGTTTAAACCTTTTTTGCAACAAGATCTTCAATAACCTTCTTGTGTCACTCCCACAACCGTTGGATAATTTATAGAGATTGATTCTTGCACTTTTACTAGAAATATTGTCTTGAAATCAGCATTTTCGCGATCTAATGGACTAACTGGGGCCACGAGGGCCCCTGCAGCCGGATGTTCCTGAAGCCTGCCCACGGCATCCCCCGGCTCACGTGTTCTATACATAGATATGGACATACATGCATAGATTATATATTCAGAAGAGAATGTCTTTAAGCTGTAGTGGGGGAATGGGTATATTAGTTGTACAAGGTGAGAGGGTAAGAGGTTAGGAGCTTACAGAAGAAAAGGTTGAACGCTAAGAAACAAAAGGTGGGAAGGAGGGATGAAACTGCAAAAGGCCGCTGTTTAGGAACTTGAACCAATAGAGGAATGGTCATGAAATTCATCAAAACCAAATCCATATATTTATACTTCCAAAGCTCAATTCTCATTGGCTTTTAAGATCTGCAGTTCCACACCCCAGTTCTGCAAATACATTTCCACCACCTCCACCAGCACCTCTGTTCAAATATTCATTAGAAATCGCTCCCCAGTTTCATTCCTGGAAAGGCAGATTAGTTTCCAGTACTACATCTGAAAATGAAGGTAAGTTTGTTTGCTATGTTTCTCTACGCCTGCGTTGTTGAGAAAGAAAGTGAAGATTAATATTTCAATGTGATGAATCACTGTATGAGATCAAATTCACATCTACAAGAGGAATCCACCACACAAGTTTGATCAAGCTTTTGACATGTTTGATTGCAGTTCTTTGGTTGGATGCAAAATAAGCTTAATGGGAAACAAGGGAGCAGTAAACCAAATACAGTTTCAGCTACTCGTAAGCATTCTTTGTCTTCTTTTTGTTTCTTCTAGTTTTAAGACTTACTTCATGCATGCACTCACGCATATATATTTTCACATTTATCGGTATATATTCTTATTTTGTTAATTTGAAGTAAAAGTTTTCTCATTCCATCCCTCATCCAAGCCAGTATTAATTAATTTCAAGATATAGAAGAAGCTAGCTAGCTTCAATTTGGCTTGAATAATGATCATAAATGAAATATCAGGGTGTCTAAGAGATGTCGTTTCCACAAACACTGTAGTCACTAGTGTAATTAAGCCTGATTAAGTTTCAAGCTGGAACACTATTCCAAGTCACATGAAATGTTGTTGAGTAATGTAGGTTGGCCTACATCTCTTGTTTACCAGTGGTCGATTACTCATGCACTTCCGCAAGTAAATTCTTCATGTTTGTAAAAACCGAAGAAAAAGGGACAGGGGATCTAAGTTTTTCGCACATGCATGTTCTTTTGTCGTTAAAAAACTGCACCATGGAGACTTGAAGAGCCTGAAAATGCGACAGGACAAGTGGGACATGCTGCACATGTGATCTTCAATCTAGATCAAACAAAGCTAAAATAAAAAAATAGTTCTACTCTTGAATTAATATCGGGTTTCCTGTTCCTTTTTTCTTCTTCTTGTTTTTATGTAGGTCGTATGAAACAAGAGCCACGAGAAGAGTTCAGTGATTGGCCTCATGGATTGTTGGCAATAGGAACTTTTGGTAACAATGACCTTAAAGAAAACCCTCAATGCCAAAATACCATTCAACAAGATCATCCGTCCGATATTCAAGAGGAACCATCTTCCTCCGAGGATTTACGAGAGTTTACACAGGAAGAAGTTGGGAAACTACAGAAGGAACTAACAAAGCTCTTGTCCCGAAAACCGACTTCCGATGTGCAAAAAGAACTCGCAAATTTACCGTTGGATAGATTTCTTAATTGTCCATCCAGCTTGGAAGTGGACAGGAGAATTAGTAATGCACTTTGCAGTGATTCAGGGGACAGAGAGGAAGATATTGATCGGACCATTAGCGTTATCCTTGGCAGATGCAAAGACATCTGTGCGGAAAATAAGAAGAAAGCCATTGGGAAAAAATCAATTTCTTTCCTTCTCAAGAAGATGTTTGTTTGTGCAAGTGGGTTTTCACCTGCTCCAAGTTTGAGCGATACACTACAAGAATCAAGAATGGAGAAGGTATAAGCACAACATGATTTATTAACTGCACATTCTGTCTTTTCTTCTTTGATTGAATTTCTTTTGTTAATCAAAGATTGTCATCTACAGCTTTTGAGGGTAATGCTTCACAAGAAGATTTACAGTCAAAATCCTTCTCGAGCATCATCCATGAAGAAGTACTTAGAGGACAAACAAACACCAAAACGGCAAAATAATCAAGATGAAACACGGGAGAGAAAGAGTGAAGATGGATCTAAATGGGTCAAGACAGATTCTGAATGTAAGTCATTTTTGGATTTTCATGATAGAATTTTTTTTTTGGTCAAAAACCAACCAATCATGTTTTTTAATTACTCCTTTTGACTACTTGTTTTTTCCATATTGCAGATATTGTTCTAGAAATCTAAAATCTACCTTTATATTTGAAAGCACCAAAGCTTGCAAGGTAAGAAGAATATTTTTTACAAAAAAAAAAAAGAAGAAGAAGGAAACCCTTCGTTAATTTCTTGCTATAAATGCTTCCATGATTAGTATTCTAAAGTGTTCATTCATTTCTAACTAACTTCATGGAAATCAAACTCTGCAGCTTCCAATGTTGAAATCTAGGATTCAAGAACTTGGAACAGCTGCCTTCGTTGGTTCAGAACAGGAATTTCAAAGGAGTAAAATCTACGAATAAATTTGATGCGGTGGCTCGAAATTACAGGACCAAAAAATGTATAATTCAGACAGCAATGATCTCTATTTTGTGCTAGCTGTGCTTCCCCCACTTTTTTTTCATGGTCGTAACTGTGAATGCAGTGCAACCCATGTTCCCAGATACCTCAGACGGATGTCTGTATTAGCACTGGCACAGCTAGACATTATTTATTTTTATCCTATTTTATTTCACCCTTTTTCTTTTTTATTTGTTAAAGCTTCACCTTTTGTAAGATGAATTTGAGGTGAATAATATTTTGATTGACAAGAAATTATTGAGATGCGGGAATCTTGATTATGCGAATAATGTTTCTTGAGTTCCAATCAATTGGTCTTTTAGAAGCCAAGTTTAGATTAATCTCATTTGTTGATGAAAACTTGCAAATCCAGTGTCGATGCCTAATGGGAAATTGTTAGATATTTGACATTTTGACTCAAATTTTAATTGTAAATCAGTTTGGGTTTTGCTTGAATTTTATTAAATGAGAATTATTTGATGATTTAGTTTATTTAAAGAGTAAATATACTTAATGGATATAAGATTTCTTAATGCATAGGATATGGAAAATTGCTAAAGATTTTAATGTGAAAAATGAGTTTATAGGAAGGTTTCACAAAGTTGTAGGGATGGAAGAAAAAAATGAAAAAAACACCGGATTATGTGAAATAAAAGGTTCTTCACTAGCTTAAACACTACAAAGGGTAGAAGCTGGATTTGATTCAAAACTCGAGTTTAGTGTTTTATTTTAAATGTTTTGTATTTATTGTAATTTCTACGTTTATAATAAATTAGTTTTCTCTCATTTATAGATATAGAGAATGGATGCTAATCATATTAAACATCACCTCTTCTGTCACTTATTTTTATGTTAACATCGGTGTTGAATAACTTTTACTTGAAAATTTTGATAGAAATAACATCAAAAGTGAAAAAAAAATATGTATCTTGAAAATAATGTAAAATTTTGGAATTTTGTGGATGATTGAATTTTTTTCATGGTTTATAATATATATATATATATATATATATATTGTGGATACTCCAACAGCTCTAAATTTCCAAGGCAGGGTACTCCTCATTCAAAGAATCCTTGTTTACTTTGGCTTTTATTCTAACAATAATCATTCAAAAAAGAAACAAAAAAAGAGAGTATGTTAGTGTTTTTAACATTTAAAAAAAAAATCAAAAGAAGACACAGAAAACTATCTTCATTTGTGTAATTCAATGAACAAACAAAAAGTCAATCCTCGATTGTTTAATTAATTAAGAAATGGTATTCTTAAAAAGAGTAATAAAATGAGCACATTACCACTTTAAAATAAAACCAAAATTTTGATACTTATCTTTTAAAATTTATAATAATGCAAATTGTCAACTTGGCAGTAGAATACAAAGAATTCTTTTGTCAAATCACCAAAAGAAAAAGAAAAAGAAAAAAGAAGAGTGCCCCATTGAGGCATGAATGATCCCTAGCTTTAGTATTCTTGGTACATCAAATATTGCTTTGGATTAGCTCATTAAAGCATTAATCATCATTATTCTTACCTTTGTTCTCTTTCTTCGGTAGTCTTTGTCACAAAGATTGTAGCCTTTTGTTGATTAGAGCCATTGATTGCTTCTCAAGCCTTTTTCTATCATTCAAGACCTTCAATTAGTCTTCTCACTAATGGATGTTACCACTAATCATCTTAACAATTAAAAGACAAGGGAAAATAAATACATCAAAATTCCAATAGTGTTCCATTCTTTGACCAAAGTTTCCATCATTTCTCAGTGGACTTCGCATCCTACCAATGAGCTTCACCCACGTACTCACATCCACGGTTAGTTCCCCTCGTCTGATCACTTCCACACTTCCATTAAGGATGGATATATTAAAATATAAAAATATAAACAAAAATCGAATTTTTTTTCTTTTTATTTCTTGCTTTTAACCATTCTATTCCTTTTTCTATCAAAAATACAAAAAATGAAATAGAGTTAGAAATGGAAAACCCTACAGCAAAATCTACTCAAATGTATCCAATTTCCGCCATGTTAGACCCCAAACCCTAATTCCCAATCCATTTCCCCTCTTGTTCTAATTTTCCCGCATTTTATTGGGTTTCCACTTAATTTTCTCTCTCTTCCGGCACGATTGGATCTGAGTGCTCTTGTATTTTTTTCCCCAACCCCACTTAGTCCCTTCAAACCGGAAGAGAAAAAGAGACCCAATTTCCTAACTTTCCAGGGTTTTTTTAAGTTAGAGCTTTTTTGGATCTAGCAGTATAGAATTGTGGGAATTTCTTCGGGTTTTTGGGTAATTCGTGATATTTACGTCTCTGGGTTGCTTCCTTTTTTTGGGAGAGGTTTTATATTGCTATTTTTATTTGTATTTTTGGAGTTCGGGGTTAGATAAAAAAAAGGGGGAGAAATTTGAATAGCCAATGCCATATTTGGGTAATTGGTATTTGAAAGCTGTATTTTTTTCGGTGAATTTTTTGGAGAGACCGAAAAATAAGTTGATCAATGTCTTGGGCAGGCCCTGAAGATATCTACCTTTCTACTTCTCTTGCCAGTTATCTTGACAGTACGTTCTCTCTTTCTTTCTTTTGTTATTGCTGTTAAATTAATGGTGTTTTTGGATTAATATTTTGCTAAAAAAATCATGTTTTTTTGGCATTGGCTGTTGAGTTATTTCTTTAGTAAGAGCAATTGTCGCTGTCCTATGTTTACATGCTTATGGGGTGTTGAATTTGTTGTTGTATACTTAAGCTCATGAGTCTTCTTAATTTAAACGTTTATGGTGGAAGACTCTACAATCAACTTTAGATATTTTTTAGTAGTGTCTTTTAGGATGACCCATGTATTAGTTAATAATCAGCATATAGTTAGGGGAAGTTATCAGTTTGAAGTTTGTTTTGATTATGTAAAGTGTTCAGTAGGATTGGAAGATAGATAAGTTTTCAGGGTTTATTATGGAAGAAAATTGAAAATTTTTCAATTTTCAAGGGATTGGTCAGTTGCATGATTATTGATAGTCTTTCTGGTCAACACTGTCTAAATTATGATAGGCTGCTGAACTGTAATAAATCATGGTCATATTCTTGCTTAACTGTTATATCTTTTCTGGAGCTTTCTGATATTGTTACAAGGTTTTAGTGTGTTAAGTGACATCTCTTTATTTTAATCATCACTTTCAGCAAGACATGGATCTTTTGTAGAGGATTTAGATGTGATGTTTGATTCAAACATATGTTTGGAGCACTATTTTTTGTGTTACCAATGGTTGGCACCTCACTCTACTATACATGATGCAGAAAAACTTTTAGTGCTGCTGCGGGATGGTCGAAAGCTAATGGGAACATTACGTTCTTTTGACCAATTTGGTACCAATTTCTTCTTCTCACCTAAACTTATTTGACTTCACATGACAACATTTTATTCTGGTCTCTGAAATTTTTTAAATTTGTCTCAGCCAATGCTGTTCTTGAGGGTGCTTGTGACAGAGTTATTGTTGGCGATCTTTATTGCGACATTCCTTTAGGTCTATATGTAATCCGTGGGGAGAATGTTGTCTTGATTGGTGAGCTGGTATGACTTAGCTAAGTTATCTTGTTTCGTTGACTTACTTGAGTCTTTGCTTTAGTTTGTTCCATGCTTGTCCTCTTATTTGCATTTGATGTGTTAGGACTTGGAGAGAGAGGAACTTCCTCCGCATATGACTTGTGTTTCAGCAGCAGAAATTAGAAGGGTAAGTCTTTCAGTCATTTTTTTGTATGCCTTACTATGTGTTTCCTTTACCAACAGAATTTCCTTTGAGACACATTTGGCTCTCCTAAAGCTCATCAGCTCTTCTTCTTTTTTTTTTGAGCATCTGCAATTTCTATGTGGACATCTATCACTTTTTAAAATGTTGCCATGTAGAAAAACTAGACAGAGTAAACCATTGATAATCTTTGAAGTCAATAAATCCAGATGCTTTGATACTTCAAAGTTTTAAGCATTTACATGGATTTTGAACATGAGGATGGTGGAGAAAGGGGTGACATGATGAATGATTTTAGTGGTCATTAATATGGGTCAAATGGAGAACATAAGCAGTTTTTTCTTGTGAATTTGTCCATATCTCCTGATGTTTTGTATAGGAAGAATAAATTATGGAAATTTTAACTATTTATAATAGGAAAACATCTTTTGTGGAAGAAATTATCATCTTCACAGATAATAAAAGCCAGCTGTTTGTGCTTGTAGCCTATATCAATTCTTTGAATGGCATGCTTATTAGTACTTGGTTTACTAATTCAATCATAAGAAGTAAAAAAGGTTTAAAAGAAATTGGCTGTGCCAGACCTGTTCCCTCAACCCAGTTTCTTGGGTAGGAATGCATGTTTCGTAATGATTGGAGTGAATCACCAATTATGTCAGCTGCATGATTTCATATGCCTAAGATGCAATTATATATATACAGAATCATTTTTTCTAGTCGGTTCATTTCTCTTCATAATCTGGAAATCAACTGCCTTACCTCTTACAGAGGCTACTTTGTTGAGAATGGTTTGACATATCAGTTAAATGTTTAAACACAATTAATTAAAATAAGTTATGCTATTTTGGTAGATAACTATATTTTGTCTGGAATGTAGTTGCACTGTTTTGTTTAAAGATTTATTTTTTTTATTTCTATTTTTTTTTTTTGCAAAAACTAGTTCATTGCATGCATATATGTTGTGAAGTATTTATGGAACACACTTTTTTTTTTTCTGGAATGATTGGTGGTCTATAGTTTCCCTGTTAAAAATGCCCTTTTGTTATTGGATTTTGAGTTTCCTTGATAAATAGCATTGCAACTTATGCAGGCACAGAAAGCAGAAAGGGAGGCAAGAGATCTGAAAGGTACAATGAGGAAACGAATGGAGTTCCTTGATTTGGACTAACTTATGTTTCCTGCAACCTGTTTTGCAATCCGCAAGTTTTATGGCGGTTGGTGTAGGAGATGTGTAGGCTAGAATCAGCTCCATCATCTCTTTGTTTCTCATTTCCCTTTCTGCATTAAATTCTTGTAACATTTGCAAACCATGTATCTGACAAAGCTTAGCTGCGATTTACGGGTGGTCTAATTTAGTTTTTTTTTATTTTTTGGCTTTTACTAAATATTCGGAGATTTAACTTGGAACTTGGAAGTCTCCATGTTATCTTGAATTCTCATAAATAATTGCTTTGCACTGCAGTAAACACTTGTTTCTTGACATTGATGCCAGAGAGAACTTCCTTTGCGTGTGGATAAAATAGAAACAGGGAAGTACAATGGAATTCAAACAGAAGATATATTGTGACAGGTCCACAATAATCAGAGGCTCAAACCCGAATCAGATAGCTGAAAGGCACTTAATGTTTAAAATGTGTGATAGATCATCAAACAGGGGAACAAAACTAGAGGCTATTGATGAATTGTGTGTTTTCTGACACCCAAGAAAAGAATACAGAGATGTAAGTTCTGTATTTAAAGGGAGACAAGGTTCCTGTGAAGAATTGTTGTGGGAGTTTTTGGGCATTTAAAATCAGAGTACTGATGACTGGATAGGAAATGCATAATTCTAGCACGTACCCAGGCATGGCCCATGGGCATGGCCTATGGCTCCTAGCCCTTGTTAAACCCATTGCCGTTAGCTTTATTGACAAAAACTGGGGAGTGGGTACAAATAAACCGACAGTGTTCCTACTTGCTCTATCAAGTAAGACCAATTCTCACTTCTATTACTATTATCATTAACTAAGCATTAATCTAAAGCACCGCTTAAGGAAATTCAATGATGATTAGCCTTTTTCTAATCTTACATTATACCCAAAAGTCAAATATCCAACGGTCAGGATTAAATCATCATCAGCTTTGCCAGTTTCCCCCGTACCTTATCATGCTCTCATTCTTACTTGAAATAAATTCTAGTTACACACGGTTTACTGGCCCCTTTTACTTTGGCCTTAGCGTTTAGCTCTCTCCCACAAGAAGAAGGCTTCCTTTCACTCTGCAAATCAGCAGATCCAACCAAAAGCTCCATCTTTTCTTTCTATCTGACTAATAGAACTCTGGTTGGAAATGCTGAAGCTTCAAAATTCTCTATTCCTTCTATCCCTTTTGTGTTTCTTCTGCGTTTTTATCGGTGACGCTTCAGTTCATGAGTACAATGGAGAGAAATTCGTCAGTAAAGGCAACGCATTCGTCGTCCATGGCGGCAGCGAAGGCATTTATTCTTCTTTTCCTGACCCCCACAATGTAACTGCCGTCGGTGGTGACTCTTACATCCGGTAATTTTTACTTTCCCATTTTTTCTTCACAATTGCCATGTTGTATGTAAGTATATATTGGTTTTGGCTTTTAGATCTCTTTATTTTCTTGATGGTTTTAGTGGCCTTATGTTGGAAATGTGTGGGATTTGAGAACTGTTAGGATCTGATACTGAATTAGAATTGGTGGCATGACGAAATTGGCTAGAAACAGTGGTAACAAATTTAAAGTGTATGTATTTTAAGTAAAACGGACTAAAAGATCAAACTTTTTTCTACCCGAAGAGAATAAAATATTAAATTTTCTCAAAAAACTAAGATTCCTGCTGATTTTCTTTAATTAAGTCAGTGGTCCGGTCAAGTCAAGTTAAACAGAGTACCTACGTATTAGAGCAAATAAGATTTTCAATGTGGAATTAATTTAGATGTTTGAATACCTGAGAGCATTGAAGATGTTTCTCTGTTTTTTTTTTTTTTTTTTCATTTTGAATGCCTGATCTTGTGTGGTAATCTTGAACCAGTTTTGAGAAGATTTCATTCCGTAGACCCAAAGAATTTGCTAACTTTAGTTCCCAGTCGATCCAAGCAATTGTTTTTGAGGTGGAAGATAGAGAGACAATTGGAGGTTCAGCTTATGGGGGTCAAAGAGCTGTTTGTTGCACGGCGGATCTTGCAAAACTGGGTGTTTGTTTGGAAGGGGAAGTTATTTACCGCCCTTCCACAGAGAATCCTACCTGGCCCAAAGTGTTTGGCATTTCATTTAATGGAGATGAGGAGGTTGCAACATTGCCATCAAAGTCTGTTCAAATTACTAAAACTGGGATGTATAATTTGTACTTCATTCACTGTGATTTAAATCTTAGAGATTTGACTGTGGAGGGGAAAACTGTATGGAAAAATCCTACTGGCTATCTACCTGGTAGAATGGCACCACTGATGAATTTCTATGGGTTCATGTCCCTTGCTTTTGTGATCCTTGGAATCTTTTGGTTCTCACAATATGCTAGATTTTGGAGGGAGGTTCTTCCTTTGCAAAACTGTATAACATTAGTGATAACACTTGGCATGCTTGAGATGGCTCTTTGGTATTTTGATTATGCTGAATTCAATGAGAGTGGAATCAGGCCCGTTGGGATCACCATGTGGGCAGTTACCTTTGGTACTATTAAGCGTACAATTGCACGGATTATTATTTTGATGGTTTCCATGGGTTACGGTGTTGTGAGACCTACTCTTGGTGGGCTTACATCAAAGGTAATCATGCTTGGTGCAACCTTCTTTCTGGCATCCGAAGTTCTTGAATTGGTGGAAAATGTTGGTGCAGTGAGTGATCTTTCTGGAAAGGCCAGACTGTTTTTGGTTCTTCCTGTGGCCATCTTAGATGCCTTCTTCATTCTTTGGATCTTTACTTCTCTGTCTGCAACTTTAAATAAACTTCAGGTATTTTTTTCTTTATCTTTGTCAGTGATGTCAAGTTAATAGCAATATTTGTTTTTTTTCCTTGCAACTCATTCATGTTTAAGAGTGAATTCTTTAGATCCTCTATGATAAAGATGTCCATCTTCACCCTTTGCAAGTGGATATAAACAAGTGATGATTGATACTGACAGCATTTGATCATATGAATAATTAGAATCCTCACAAAAATAGGAGAGGAGATCCTTATAAATTCCTAGATGTTTAGTTAATATGAAGTAAATGGAGATTTTTATAAGTTCCTTCACGTTGTAAGTTAACAGCCTCCTGCAACAATATTTATTATAATTAAATGGAAAGAAACATTGAATTTTCTGATTACGAACTTAAATAAAAAAAGCTATCCCTTGCATATTGTGCCTTCTACTGCTTTAAAATCCAGGTGCATCAATTTGTTTCTAGTAATATAAATAATTGAAGGTGTAATAAAGAATGTAATAATAGGCATGGTTCCTAGATAATATTTGCTACTTGATCTGTGGTCTAACACCTGCTTATGCATGCATTTCATTGTCTATTGAGTTTTGGCAAATTCTATGATGCAACTTAACAACAGTAATCACCCATATTTTATTGTTTTTTTAACATTAACAGTGATGACAATTGAACTTTAAGTAAAATATTTTGCAATTTTTTCTCACTAATGGGTGCAACAGGCTAGAAGGATGGTGGTAAAGCTGGATATATACAGGAAGTTCACAAACGCATTGGCAGTAGCTGTTATTGTGTCCGTGGGCTGGATATGCTATGAGGTAGTCAAGTCCTTTATCTTGGATGCTTTTTTTTAGCTTCTTTAGCAATAGACTTAAGTTTAGCATGCAATTTACAAGAAGATAAAGAACACGAAAGCAATTTAATTGTGCAACCTTGCATCTTTACTTTAGGAAGCATGAAATGGATTAATCAGAAACTCCAATGTATAGTGTGAGCAAAATATAAATTAACATTTTAGAAATGGCATGGTTGTGTAAAACCTCTTGCATCTTTCAACTTTTGTAACTCTGTTTTTTCAGCTTTATTTCAAGTCAAATGATGTCTACAATGAGCAGTGGCAGAATGCTTGGATCATCACAGCCTTCTGGCAAGTCTTATCTTTCTCTCTGCTATGTGTCATCTGTGTTCTTTGGGCACCCTCTCAGAATTCAATGCGGTAAAGATCTAGCTTGTTGAACCCTAAGCTTCTCTTTCTGCCATCCCTCTTCTAATTGTTTAAAGCATTTTATGGACATTACAAAAAAAATTCATGCTATCAAATTTTTTAAAGTATTTACTAATGTAAGTCAAGGTAATACCCGGAACTTGAGATGACTTTATATGCTTGATTATAATGTGTTGGTCAGTTTTATCCGTGTTACTGAGATTAGAGACTTTTAGCTGTGCTGCATTGTGGCTCAAATAAAGTTCCAGCATTTTTTTAATGGTGGTTTGGTGCTTGGAGATTTATTTCAATGTCTTTACAACTTCTTGTGCACTCACCATTTGGTTGTTCTGATCTTAATAGGTATGCTTACTCTGATGAAGCAAATGAAGATTTTGACAAAGATGATACTACTTTGACACTCATAAAACCCTCTCCAACACCTTCAAAAGATTTTAGAAGTGCACCAGAAGCTAGCCCAGTGCAGGGCGGTAATAGGGCATCAAATGGTGATTTGGAAGAAGACAAGACAGAGTGACTTAAGCTGTGAATCTGGGATGCTTAGAACTGGGTTCAACGTTCTGATTCACTTAATTGGAGGCCTTGTTATTGTTGTAACGATGATCCAACTTTTCTTTGGACCGTAACGATATGAGGGTGGCAATCGTTACAACCAAAAGTCAGCCCTTGAGCTTTTTCTTTCACTTACCCTTTTCTCACTCTTTTTTTTTTTTTTGCTTTACCCCAAAGGGCATATTGTTTCTTTGTATTTGTTAAGTTAGTCATTAAATTGTTCATCAGTTAGTTGTTATCAAGGGAACAGGCAATCCGTGCAATGTCCTCGTTGAGATTAATATAGTTTGACATGTTATTTAATTAGCTTCTTTATTATCATTATTAAACAGGTACCATCTAAGATTGGAGAATTTTCCAAAATTCTCTTGGAAAGTTAAGAGTTCATTCATAAAGAAAGGATGTTTATGTACATGCACAAGTGGGTCAAAGACTGGAAAGAGCAGTCTTAGCCCCTCTGATCCCATACTGGTGGACAAAAACACCAGTGACCAACCCTGCCCTTCAAACTATTCACCTAAGCATTTACATATAGCCCTTAGCCAACACTTCCCACCAGCACAAAAGATTAAAAACCATAGAAGAAGCCAGTAAGACAGGGAAACATAACCAGTGTGCCTGTTTCCTTCTCTTGCTGCACCAAGCAAAAACTTCTAGAACAACAAAAATCAAACTCCCAGATTTACAAAGACCAAAAGCCCCTTGTTCCCCACCCAATCAAAAGTGAATCCTTGGCACCGAAGACCACCACCAGCAAGGCAGACTCTAGGACCACATTAAACCCCTGCACGCACAGATCAAGAATCTTAAGCAGTGAGAAGCCAGCCAGCTGCGCAGGCCACCTATATCTTCCTGGATGTTATTTATTTTCGAGTTTAGTTAGAGCTTAATCCCTTGTTCTTAAAGTGCATTTTTTAACAAGGAGGATGTGATTTATCCTCCAGAAAGAAATGGAGAGGACATCAACGATGTTACATATTTTTTTGATCTTTTTAATTACAAAAAAAAAAATTAATTTTTTTAAAAAATAAAACATTATGCATTAATCAATAAATCAATTCTCTTTATTAAAAAGGCATTTATTTCTTTATCTGATTGGTAACTGTTCGTTGTTTTCTAAATTGCACGTGACACTGACCCTCCTTTTTTGTGTTTCTTTTGAGAAATTGTGCAACTTCCTGGAAGAATGTAGCGTCTCTGACCAATACCAGATCCTTTTGAGAGTCACTAATTTATCCATGAAGGGTAAAGAAGGATGAAAGGTGAGGGAAGTAAGTATCCTTCATTTCAAGTATCTTATGCCACCAGAGCCCTAATCATTTTGCATGCTCATCTATTCATCAATTGTAAAGCAGCCTTTTGACCTTTTCCACTGTACTTTTGTTTGGATGATCAAGGAGAGGAATTTATTTGCATGCCTATAAAGTAGTGCATCGGCAGGACTTGATTTGACCTAACAGCCATCATCTGCTTGAATTTCAAGCGAATCGCCATTCTCGTGGCCAATTATTTTAGCTAGTGCATACGTCAAATACCGATCCACCACTTTGAAAGAAATCTTCATCGATAACCAATTGTAGCAGTTGGAGTGTGAATCGTAGTCATAAATTCGCCCTAAATCTCATAAGCAGACACATTAACGTAAACCAAATCTTTTTATATACTATAAAGTTGAATATTAGAAGATAAAAACCAGAGAAGTTGACTTGACAAATGACAGGCCAAGTTCCAGGTTCCAGCATCACATTTCAATTTAAGCTTGTCCCCAGTATTTGTCTCCATCCATATATGTAATTGAAGGAAAGATACCGCCAATTAAGAATGCTTACCTTAAACATCAATGCCTATGATACTTAGTTACTTACCTTTCTGGGAATACGCAAATCAAAGGGGTACGCCAACTTAAAATGTGGCAAACAAAAAAAATGCTTCTTCATATCATACCATTAATAATAAAAGCAAACACACATATAAAATTACAAATGCAACAATAACCGTATGAACAAATGGAACAAAATCTAGAATGTGGTAACAAAACCAACATGATGCTTACAGTGCAGAAAGCATTCAGGCTCCGGATCCTGGCTACTCTGGAATGCTAACACCTGATGTTCCCAAACAACTTGTTGCTTTCTCAACGTTAAAAAATAATTCAATCAACCATTATTAAACAGATTGGAGAGCTCAGGTCAGCCCAGATTCACCAGCTCCACATGGCCCAAATACCCCCACAAAAAATTGAAAGAATGTCTCCTAGTTTCTACCATGGCAAAACTCAACTCAACTCAACTCACCTCCACTCCTTTCACTGAGATCTCCTCCTCAAGTGCTGAGACACAGGGTTTCCCTCAAAGAAATCCAACACAGCGGTTTCCAAGTCTTCAACTGAATACTTGATGTAATTCTCTGGGTGCTTTCCACTCTCTATATGACTCCTAAACCGCCCAAGAAACGACCTGTAAGCAGGGATCAACTTCTCGGATATAGAAATCCTTAGTTCCTCCCTAAGCTGAGCATCAGGTATCAACCATGTTGCTTGAGTCCTATGAACCTCCTCAAACATAACATTGAAAGTCTTAAACCTTTCCCTCAATGCACTCTTGGACACCCCAGAAGAAAAACCCCCACTCACATGCAACCCTTCATCTCTCAGACAATACAAAACCCTCACCCAAGTAGCTCTCTGATAACTCGTGGCGGCCTGCCTAAACTTCCCTGTCAACTTCCTCAAATAATCATCCCCAATCATTTCCCTCAACTCGGGCGACCCTTTAACCTTCTGAACAATGTAATGAACATTATTCATTATAAACAAATGTGCCAAAGATGCATCTCTATAATGCTTAGACTTGCCATCCAAATTGAATTGCAAAATAACAATAATCCAAATCAAATGCAAAGCTAAAGGGGTTTTGCCTTCCAACTCAGCAAACTCCATATCCGGGGTGGATGGATCACCCGAATACCTCGAACCCGTAGATGGTTTCGACATTATAAGCTCAATCAAAGTCTGTTTATAATCAGATATCAAACTGATATAATTCATAACATACCTAGTCAAAGGATGGATCGTCCCACCAGGGACAGGCACTCTCGACGGCTCTCTTAAAACTGCGTTTTCGAATTCGGACAAAATCCCTCGTGCCGCCTCGGCCAACCTGGACAAAATCTCCGCAGCCTGAACTCGAATCGAATCCGATGACTTCGAATTGAAAACCGCCTCAATATCAGGCAATAAATCCATCAAAGCATCGTGTAAGTCAAGAATCTTAAAAAGCTTTTCAGGAGATCTCCTACTTATACTTATAGCTTCCGCGAAGTTAAATAACTGAATTGCTGGCCCTTTAACCGTTTCCATAAAACACGCGTCATCGATATCCGTTCCAACACACTCAAAGATTTGTTCGCAAAGCTTCTTCTCGCTCGCAAACAAAATCCTGACGCAAACTTTCGCCGCGCGAATCCAACGCCGAATTTTACTCTCCAAAGCTTCCCATTCAAGCCTTTGGATATCTCCGATGCTGAGCTTCTCGATTCCGAGTTTCCGAAAACTCGAGTCAACGGCGGTTTTCCTCACGCTCCCGTACACTTGAATACACTCACGCAAGTAACCAGACGAGATCATCCTCATCGCAATCGCTTGTAAATCGGAAATCGCTTCGGTCGGCATCAGATCCACTTCTCGGATACTGCTCGTAAATCGGTAACTGGAACTATCCGAAGATTCACAGTGCTGAAACTGGAGAAGGTTGTTGCTACTGTTACCGTGGCTGCTTAAGCTGTCGTCTTCTTCGAGCTCGTGAAGAGACGGAGTTGATATCGAAGACGACATGGGATCGAAGAGAGAATCGGTTTCCAAAGCGGATGTGTGAGTGATAAGAATATTGCGGAACTCGTCTTCGAGACGAGCCATGGCGATCTGGATTGTGGTGTTGACTTTTGACTGGTCATCGGCGGCGTTGTTGGAAGAGGATGAGATTGACGCGTTGGATAAGGACCGTTGGATTTCATCGACGGCTTGGAGGTAAAGATCGGCTTCCTGACGATCCGTTTCGAAGATCATTCTCTCTCTTGCTTCTTCCGATGCCGTTGAATCCCACCGTAGAATTATTTTCTCCGCCAATTCGTAGCCGTGACTGTCCTTATTACTACTCTCCGGCGGCTCCATAAGTAACTTTCAGAAACTAAAAATATCGAAACTGCAGAATTTGCAAAAAGAGAAAAAAATCCTTTTTTGGAATCTTGGGAAAGGGTTAAGGAAAAGCAAAAGACTGAATTTGTGTTCTTTTTTTGTTTTGTTCTTACAAATATTGGAAAAGTGGCGACTGTTATGGCGGAGACGGAAAAGATGGTGGTGGGGTGGGGCGGAGGTTTTATTTTTTTTATGGAGAGAGGAAGGGAAAGGGGAGAGAGATAGAAAGTTAATAATGAAATGTAAAGTGGGCGGTCTAGTAAGGCAGCTGATGGGATTTTTGTCTGAACGTGAATTTAGAGAGAGAGAGATGAAGAAAAGTTGGTCTCTTTTGTGGAATTTTGAAGGATTATTATTGTTGGACTTTTAGTTTTGACACTTTTGACTTTTTTTCTTTATTTTCTCTTCTAGATTTTCTGCTCTTTTTCTTGCCATAATCGCCCCGATTGGGTCTTTCGCCGTCGAACCTGCCGCGAATTTTGCTCCTTCTGCCTCTTCTGGAATCTTTATTTTTACTGGACTTTCTTCCGCTTTTTCCTGTTCCCTCGGAATTCATTTTGTTGAAAAACAAAATGAATTTTGTTAAAAATAAAAAGAAAATTGAGAATTTCCGGTGGGTCGCTCTCTGCTCGCTAATTTGATGGTCCCGATTTGATTGCCCAATAGGATCAAACCCGGGCCTTCTCTTTAAGGTTTGAAATGGGTCCAGGCCCATCCACATTCCTTGACGATCGGCTACCCTTCTTCCCCACATGTTTTTCTTTTCTCCCTTCCTCTGTTTTTTCAGTCATTTCTTCTTTTTTGTACAATTAATGAATTTCATACAATAAAATCAGCCATCGTTCTATCAATTCTAGATCATAGCTCAATTTGTGCTGCTTCCACACCTTATTAATTATAAATTCCAAGCTGCCTATACATCAATTTTTGCTAAGTGGATCGTTATTTCCTAATTCAATTTGTCAATTGTAGTATTTTTATTTTATTTATTAATGCCCTAAACATAATTCAGAAATTTCATATGCATTTCCTGGTGGCCCAGCCAAGCTGCACCTTAATATGCTGGAAGCTAGGCTACTCCCTAATTAGCATATATTCCTGTTCACCCTTGCTGCCCCTGGCCACATACATAACATCTTAAATTAATCAAAGATTTAAATGATGAATTAAATGAAGTCAACTAATCTACTGCCAAATTAGGCCTACATTCACGTGCATGCATTCTTTGCACGTAAATTTTTCGATTTACATAAATCAAGTTTTTAATGACATGAAATATGTTGGTGTACAGTTTATTTTTATAATTAATTTGAGGATTTTATGATGAATCTTGATTAATATAGTAATAATATAACAATAACAACAATGAAGAGGAGAGAGGAATGGTTGTTAAATCGGGAGCTGCACGAGTGGCTGGCTGCAGCTTCCTTGCTGGGTAATCAAGATAGTGGAAGAAAACCTCAAGAGTTTTGTCTTTTCCTCGTGTACTTCTTCCCTGTGGTAATGCTCTTCTGGCACAAGATTTTTAAAAGATACAAGTTGGATTGATAGGTACTACTAAAAATTTATGTACTAAATTTGTCTCATTAGGGAGAAGCCACACTTGCACTGCTGCTAAGCACTCTTGAATTTTTCACTACTTTCTCACTACATTCTCTATTTATTGACTTGAATTTCACAATTGACAGTATATTTAAATTTATGTCAATAGTTACTATAAAATTTTCAAATGAGCTCACTGGTTTTTTGTTTACTGTAAAAAGCATGGCTGTGAGTCCTGGTATGAGTTCACTATTTATATGAACTTGAAGGAGGGGAAAGCATGAAAATAGCCATCAACAATATTTTTTGTCTTGGTCCTACCTCTTTTATATAGGTGTAAAAAATTTGCACTTCTAACCCATGCATTTAGTGAAAATTCCAATCGATTATAATAAGCCCAAGAATCACTGTCCTGGTTCAATGTGCAAGTATGGGAGCTTGGGAAGATGTTCAAGTTATATAATTCTATGGCAAACGTATGCTTATTGCTGTATGCCAGCTGTATTGAGCTATATGATGTAGAGATGAGTTGACTAATATAATGTTTTTAATCTGTCAGAAGCAGAGTGTTAAGGCCAAACAGTTAGGCTTGATATAATGCAGAAAATCCCAAAAATCTTGGTTTAATCAGAATTTAGATGAGACAGTGAAGCCAACCTCTATCACTTTACAGCAAAGGCCTTTTTGGGGGTTGGGACACCACCGCTTCTCCTCGACTTGCTAAATGTTGAACTTGTTGGGAAAATCTAGAGGAGATGAGCTTCATATTAGTCGATGAAAATGAGATTTTTGGAAAAAAAAAAAAAAAACCCTTTGATGTCTGGGATGGGATATTGTATTGATTGTACAGCTACAAGCCAGAACATCCTGTTTATAGAATTAATTTACTGGCATTTGCTTCTTTAATGAAGAGTTAAGGTTCAAATTTAACCTCTTTCCTTGCCCATCCTCATTTAGAGTTCCTACTAACACTAGTTTAGTGGTAGTAAACATAGTTCCTTAAGTTGTTATTCAAACAATATAGAATACTTATAAAACATGTTTCAGCAAAGTTAAAACAAGGAAAGTTATAGGCTTGAAGCAATTGGAAAGCGCTACGCTTAGATTTCAACATGGTCTTCACCCTTGTTCGTATTTAACTTAAAACCTAAAACTTCTACAAGAGGGGCCTAGAGATCGTTGTAGAAGCAGCTGGAACTCATTCTCTGTTGAGAATTAAATACAGACAGTTTCCACATCATAACATCAATACTTCTCTTTACATACTTGAGCACGTAATTGCTTTGTAGCTGGCTAGTAGAAGGCAAAGACAAACTCACCATCACGACGCCCTGACCTATCTTCAAAGCTTTATGGTCCATGTCCCGTTGTTGCGTGCTCACCTTTCCCTTCTAGGAAACTAGATGAGTTACTATTTGCTGCATCTGGAATTCCATCTCGAAGAGATGGGAAGACTTCAATTGTTCTAGCGTGAGAGTGAAACTCTATGCCTCCCTCTACCTCTATCTCCTCTATCATTCTAATGGCTTCTTTCATGTCTAATCGCTGGTCAGGACTATTTTGAGTGCAAAGTAAGCCTATATGGAGGAGCTTCTCCATGCTAGCAAGTGAATTTTGGCAGCAGGCAATCTCTGGATCAAGCAATTCAGCTTGTCTTCCTTCTGAAAATGCAGATGTCACCCATTGGACTACATCAGTCCCACCTTTTCCATCGCTAAGATATTGAGAAGGGAATTTCCCTGTAAGGATCTCAAGAATGATAATTCCTAGGCAGTATACATCACTTTTAGGGGATACCATTCCATGTTGTAACGCTTCCGGGGTCTTATATGCAAACAGGGCTTGTGCCCCGTTAGTGTTTACTAATGGCCAAAATCCATAGTCCGAGAGAAATGGATGATTATCAGGGCCGAGCAGAACATTACTTGATTTCAGATTTCCATGAGGCACATCAAGAGAAGCAAGTTCAGTGTGAAGATAATCTAGTCCCTGGGCAATTCCTTGCACAATCTTTAGTCTGGCAGGCCAATCAAGTTCAAGACAGGACGTGCCATGATCACCTGGAGAATTATATGTTTTTATCAGAATTCATGGATGATACAGTATTGCGTATAAGGACATAAAACATATATAGGAATGAAAATGCTGAATGAGTTCAAAAACGACAGCAGATTGGAGAACATTTATGCAATGATTGTGAAGCTAGAAAATGGAAAAAGCTAGTCGGTACTCCTCTAATCGACAACTAAATGACTAATGAACCACGGGGCATGTTCAGGTGTTAAGAGCAATATCACATATCAATGTCCTCAGAAACCTCTTCATCTCATTTCCCATCATGCTAGTGAACGCATCCTAATATGGATTCTCAGCCATTTTTTGCCAAACCGGAAACAGGGCAAAAGGCAAAATTCATTCATTTAAGGATTGGAGACGAATATAAGAAACAAGGGCGGAAAATATAAACTTGAGGGGAAGATAATTTTATACCATGCAATAGGTAAAGCAAACTGCCTTTAGGAAGGTACTCATAGACAAAAAGTTTTTCATCTTTCCGGTAGTGGTAAGCTAGAGGTGTCAAAATATTGGGGTGTCGTAGCTTTCCAAGCTTTCTAACATCTGTATCAAACGCATCTTTTCCTAACGCATTCATCTCCCTCATCCTTTTCGCCACCACCGCGACTCCATTAGCCATCACGGCCTTATAAGAAGATCCCAACCCTCCAACACCAAGTACTTCTGCGGCTGCCTTCATCAAATCTGGCAACCCAAAAACACCCTCTTCATCGTTTACCATCACTAGTTCAGCTACAACACCAGCACTGCCCTTTGCATGATTAGACCCTCTACGGCTAGAGCTTGCATTCTTCCTGCTTTCTTCCATTTCTCTTCTAGCTGGCACCGAAACCTGCACCGAAACTGCTCCGTCAGGGCTTCCCCTTCCAAGGACATCGGAATCCCCTTTCTTCTTTTTCCTCCATCTAATTGCAAAGAAGAGAATCACTGAAAGTAGCATCACCCCTAGCGTTATGATTGCAGCAATGATCTTCTTGGAATCATTTTTACGTCCATGATCCTGGACAACTGGCGCAGTATTTTCTGGACTTGACATTGGTCCCGGGGATCTATCGATTGCCTTGCTACAGTCAACACCGACCTGTTCTCCGCAAAGACC
The DNA here is from genome assembly GCF_000208745.1 of Theobroma cacao. Classification (NCBI taxonomy): domain Eukaryota; kingdom Viridiplantae; phylum Streptophyta; class Magnoliopsida; order Malvales; family Malvaceae; genus Theobroma; species Theobroma cacao. The sequence continues at coordinate 20,240,258 of NC_030855.1, forward strand.
TGGATTTCCCGCAAATGAATTTGCATTGAATTTTGACAAACTAGAAGGAATCTCCCCTACAAGCTTATTGTTGGACAAATTGACAGACTTCAAACTTGGGGGATTAAAAGCCGGAATATGTCCACTAAATTGATTGTTTTCGAGATGTACGTCAATGAGATGAGGCAACTGACCCAATGAATATGGAATGTTCCCTGTAAATTTGTTATGTGATAACCAAACTTTCTTCAATGACTCCATTTTGGCAAAGTACTCCGTTGGGATTTCACCCGAAAACAGATTCCGTGACAAGAATAAAGCCTTCAAAGCACCCAAACGATTGATTTCAGGAATGGTACCCGTAAAGGAATTGTTAATAACACTGAAAGAACGCAAACCCTTAATCCAGACCAAAGCATCAACATCAATATTTCCTGATAATCCCATCCCTTCAAGACGCAAACCGGTGACAATGCCATTGTGACAAAGCAGTCCGTTCCACGTACCTTCTTCATTGCAAGGGGCCGAGCCTGGCACCCAAGAATCCAGAGCACTAGCATTGGTAAAAGACTTCTTGAGCTTTAACAAGGCCTCAGAATCTGATACCGAAAATGTCAATGGCAACAGGACCAAGAATGATGACAAAAGGAGAAATGGCCTGAAAAGCCAAGCCACGGCCATTACTTTAACCGGAAACTGAAGGCCTCAGGGAGGATTTTGGCAACGTATTTTTAGTAGTCGTATGATCGGGGAGAGTTATTGTTGTGCTAAATTTTCGTATTGGCTTAGATTGTTTTTGTGTTTTCCTCATGGTGTCGGTTTGTCTGTTTTCTTTTTTTTTTTTTTTTTCTGTTTGTTTGGGTGAGGGCAAAGAGAGCCTTAGAACGAGGGAGAAGGCGCAAGTTTTGAACAAGTCAAGTAGACAAAAAAACCGTTATTACAGTTAACATGTACGGATTGCAAGGACCATCACCCCCTCAAAACTTCGGCTTTCAGCCTATACTTTTGCAGTAATAAAACAGTGTCGACCTGAATAAATGGGTAGGCCATAAGCCGAATCGCGTGGAATGCTTTGTTTGGTGTTTACTTTCTACTCAATTCAATTGATGAGATTTTCACAATCTACAATTCTCTTCCTACAATATCTATCTTATTAGGCAATGTTTAACATTCCTTTCTTCTTCTTTTTTTCCCTCTTTTAATAAATCTTATTAAAACAAGAAATGAGAGATTAAATATTTATAACATAATATTAATTAATATCTTTTTTCCTTACAAAAATAAATCATTTATAGGGTTTTTTCTTCTTTGTTTTTGCGCATGAATTTTTTTAATGATTTAACGCATATTACTGTGAGTTATTTTTATTTTTGGCACTTGTGTATATCGTGGGCTCGTGGGGCAGAATGTTTGGGTTTGGGTGGGAGGGCAGAAAAAGGGTTTTTTGGCCCAAAATTCATCATTGGAGCAATTTGTAGTCCATGTTATTGGGTGTTACGTGGATTTATGACCCAACAATCAATCTGGAGCTAGGTTTTTAAGCTTGTCAATCTAAAAGTGGTCGGCATGTTTCTTGGATCAAGTAAAGAACTAAGGACTGAGGACCATGGTTTGACTTATGCTTACCCTTTTTTGATACCGAATCAAGAAAAACTATTCGACAACGGGGGGAAAGGTATCCATTAGTACAAGCTCAAGGAATCCAAACTAGGAATCTAAGAACCACGAGCCATCGACCACAATCCGAAATAGTATAAAACAACTCAATTATGAGCTAAAGAAATAAAAGGATGAAATGATGGTGAAATGTTTAAATTCTGAATTTAATTTTTGTATTTTATTAAATGTTGGATTTAGTTTTTTTATTATAATTTGCATCAATCGAGTCTTTGTATTTTAAATTTTATTAATATCAATCCAATTATTAACCCTAGATAGTTTTGTGTGACTTTTATCACTTTGACAAAAAATCTATATCTTTTAGAGTCTAATATATTCAATGATATTAGATTCTTACACATATTTTAAAAATAGATCACACCATCAAAAGAGTGTACAACCCCATCAAAAATTTTAACTCTCACAATTCCAAAACCCATGACTATCATAGTTGAGTTATCAGCCAAAGTCAAATATCCGACCACCATTTCTTGAAGCAAAATCAAAATATCTTTTTTGGAGCACACACGAGTGATAGAAGCAAAATCTAAACATCAACTACCACTAAAATATCTTCTGAGATTGTAAGGACAATACAATCATAATCGTAAGTAACAAAAACACATTCAACTTTGATCCTATTACTCTCATCCCTTTTTGTAGGACAATGCCTCTAAATATGTTCATACCTTTGACATCGAAAATATTAAACATTGTTGGATCTAAACTTATCACCCTTAAATCTTTTACCAATTGAGTTGGACCTCTAAACCTCAACCACTAATGTCGAGTCAATTGAATTGAATCTCTACCCTTTTATTTGTTTTAAGGTTAGTGTTATTGGCAAAATAATGAATCAAATGACAACAAAAACTAGTTTGAGGCATGATACATTGTCCTTAAGGTTAATTTCGGCCTCTTCAAAGTATGAAACTCGATACAAAAGAACTGCAGTGGTTATCTTTAGGATTCAACAGACTTTTCCTGATTAATTTGCACAAACTATCAAGGCTATCAAGAATAGCAGAAAAATTTAAAACAAGATAAAACCCAACAAAATAAGGAAGTGAGGGAAGTAGAGAATAGAAAGGCAGGAGAACTGAGAAGCAAAGATGAGAACTGAGGTGTGTTAGGAACTGAGGTGGAGGTAGGTATTTATAGGCTGAGGATAGAAAAGAATCAAGAATAACGTTGTAGAAAATCAAGAGAAAATTAAAAAAATTATAATGTTATACAATGTTCTATAAGACTAAGTCTATAAGGTTTTATAACATTTTGAGTCTATAAGATTCTATAACAATATAAAATGTTCTAAAAGACTGAGTCTGAAAGAATGATTCAATTAAAGACTAACTTTTTACCATGGTAAAAAGATCAAGTCAAGTAAGGGAAAAAAAAAAACCACCAAGGTACAAAATATCACTCGGGCATAGCCCACATGTACACTCACGTGTAAGGGAAAATTTGTAATTTTTCAAGGCTTGGGCCGATCTCGTGTGAGCGCAAGCCTACTTTCTTTTCTTCATTACAACAAGCCCCTAATGGGTTTACTTATATAAAACACTAATATCTTTTGTACCTTGGCAATATGGGAAATTGAAACCTTATGAGATACTATAGGTCCAACAATCACCCACATATTTTATAAGGTTTCATAATAGAAAGTTTTTACTAAGTCTAATCTCCCTCAAGTGTAATACTTCGAGACTGATACTTTTTAAGCTATGAACTAGGCTTAGAAAAAATGAAACATAAATCATAAATTTTTGGTAAGCTTATAACTTATATAAACAAAAACTTATTTATGTGAAATATGATTTTCATTAATCACATTACACCCCCATAATTTCTATTATTCAACACGATTTTGCGAGAATAGGCCATGTGTGTGCCTAGTTATTCATAAGTGCTCTAAAAAATTTGCACTGTTCTCACAAAAATGACTTCACTTCACACTTTTATAGGCATCAAATGTATACTATAATTTAATACACCACCCATAAAGAATATGAAACTCATTAAGAGTTTACCTCAACCTCTCTTGCATTGCAATATTGCACTATTCACACATCATATGGGGACAATAATTTTAATAGTGTATAATTTATCAACAAATAATTTGTTATTACCCATATGAACTTAATTCATGGGATCGCCACTCACATAAGTTGGGTTGCCATTATTGTTGATTTTTCTCAATTGGTTTAAATCCCATTCCATCCAATACATCATTAATTAATTTTCTTTCCAAGGGTTTAGTAAAAGGCTCGGTCAAATTCAACTCCAACTTCACATAATTAATGGGCATAATTCTATCTCTAAGCAACTGCTTTACCACATTATATTTTAAACGAATGTGTTTATTCTTACCATTAAAAATTTTATTCTTTACAATGACTATTGCCGCTTGGCAATCACAATGCATTGAAACAGAATGTATTGGTTTCATTCCTAATGAATTATTTGATAAGAGGTTTCTTGATCACTTAGCCTCTTTGCCAGCCAACTTTAAAGCTATAAATTCTGATTCCATTGTAGATTTAGAAATTATTTTTTGTTTGGCTGATTTCTAAATTACAGTATCTCCACCAAAGGTGAATACATAACCACTTGTGAATTTTGTCTCATTTGAATCAATGATCTAGTTAGCATCACTGTACCCTTCTAATATAATGGGAATTTATATAAAACACCATAATTTATGGTACCTCTCAAATATTTCTTTATTTTACTCAAGGCAATCCAATTTTCGCAATTGGGTCTTTGTGTATATTTGCTCAGTCTAAATACAACATAAACTATATCAAGTCGAGTATAATTCATCAAATAAATTAAACTCCTAATAGTCTAAGCATATTTAGATTGAACCACACTATTACGTCTATTTTTCTTTAATTGAATATTAGTATCATAAGGAATACTTACAAGTGTGACATTAAAATTTTTAAACTTTTTAAGTAGCCTTTCAACGTAATGCTATTGTGTTAGAATTATACCACTGCCACATCTTATGATTTTAACACCCAAAATAACATTGGTTTCTCCCAAATCTTTTCATATCAAATTTAGAAGTTAAAAAACATTTTGTTTTATTTACCAAAACAATGCATGTACCAAAAATGAACATATCATCAACATACAAACTAGTAATCACACATTCACTATCAATAGTTTTTGTATACATACATTTATCAACTTCAACAATAAAAAATTCATTATTAACAAAAACTTAATCAAATTTCTCATGTCATTGTTTTGGTGCTTGTTTTAAGCCATATAAAGATTTAATCAATTTACAAACTTTGTTTTCTTAACGAGGAAGAACACATCCATCGGGTTGTGCAATATAATTTTTTTTTTTTAAATCACCATTTAGAAAAACTATTTTAACATCCATTTGATGAACAATAGGTTTGTAAATCGAAACTAAGGCAATTAAAACATGAATAGATAAAATTCTTGTTATTGGAGTAAAAGTATTAAAATAGTCAATATTTTATTTTTGGATAAAATTCTTAACAACTAATCTAGCTTTGTATTTATCAATAGAACCATTAGGATTAAATTTCTTTTAAAAATCTATTTACAACCAATTGGTTTAGCTCAGGTGGTAAATAAACTAATTTCCAATTTGATTTTGTAAAATAGAATCAATCTTATTTTTTATAGCTTCTTTCCAAAATATATTTTTTGTAGAAGAAATTGCATCAATGTAAGTTTAAGGATCATTATTTATAAGATAAGTGTAAAAATCATTACCAAAAGAAATTTTTTTCTTTGGTCTTTTACTCCTTCTTAAATTATCATTTTATATTTCAAATCATTTTTACTGAAAGGAGCATTAAAAATTGTATTAGTTCAATGGAAAAATATGCTAAAAAAATTCAACATTTTTTATTTCAACAATTGTATTATTATTAAAAACATCCCTTTTTAATATAAGAAATTTTTATGCAGTACTATGTTCGGCATAACCAATAAACATACAATCAAATATCTTAGAGCCAATTTTTCTTTTCTTAAAATTAGAAAACATAACCTTAGTACAACACCCCCACACTTTTAAAAATTTTAAGTTTAAAGAATAGCCTTTCCACAATTCATAAGGTCTCTTACTAGTTTTCTTATAAGGAATTCTATTTTGAATATGATATGTAAATTATAAAGCTTCATCCCACAAATTTTCATGTGCACTAGAATTAACAAACATAGAATTTATCATTTCTTTTAATGCTTTATTTTTCCTTTTAGCTACATTATTTGATTCAAGAGAATATAGATGAATAATTCCAATTATTCCTCTTTTTTCACAAATATCATTAATTGGTATATATTCACCCCCTCTATCTGATCAAACTCTTTTTATCTTTTTATTCAATTGATTTTCTACTTTAGTTTTATCCTTAAGAAACATGTCAAAAGCTTCGTCTTTATACCTAAGTAAATAAACTTTAGTTAATCTAGAGTAGTAGTCAATAAATGTAACATAATATTGCTAACTACTTTTAGTTATAGTTTGTTTCAAATCTCCCAAATTAGTATGAATTAAACTCAACAATTTAGATTATCTATTTATTAAAATCCAAGTTTTCTTAGTTTTTTTTTGTTTCAACACATGTTACACATTTACAAAAGTATGCATTTTTAATATTAGAAATTAAACCTAGTTATAACATTTTCTTAACATAAGGAATGCTAACATGTTATAATCTACCATGTCATAAATCAATAAAGTCAATCATGTAAGCAGAAGAACTAGCATTTTTATTCATGACATTTGCAATGTTAAGTACAAAAAGTCTCTGATTACATTATCCCTTACCCAAAAACATATTATTCTTTGTCATTATGATCTTGTCAAATTCAAATGACACTTTCACCCTAACCTTGCCCAATAAAGCCACAAAAACTATATTTGCTCTTATATTAGGAATAATGCTCTTATATTAGGAACATGTAGAATATTATTTAGAGTTAGGGTCTTGCCAGATGTGAGCTTAAGAGAGACTTTTCCTTTTTCAAGAACTTGAGCAATTTGAGAATCACTGAGATATATTATTTCTTCTCCTTCCTTTACTAGAGTATAAGAGGTAAAGACGTTTTTGTGTGCATAAATATGCTTGGTAGCACTTGAGTGTACCACCCATTTCTTCACATTGGCCACCATATTGGCTTGAGAAATGATCGCAAAAATTATGTCATCAAATTCATATGCTTTAACAAAGTTGACTCTTGGATTAGCTAGTTTATCATTTCCCTTTGCTTTCTTCCTGCATTATGCTGCATGATGCCCTAGCTTTCCACAAACAAAACAAGTATCTTTCTATTTAAAGGTAGGATGAAGAGCTTTGGGTTTATAATCGAGTTTATTAATATACCTGTTTTGGCGATGCTAGATTTTGCTTTGCACCAGATTGGCTTTGATTGTAATCTCTTTAGCTTTGGAGACCTTAATCTCCCTTTGGGTTCTATCTTCGATGATGATGTGCACAATCAGGTCTACAAGTGACAATTACTTTTGCTTATACTTTAGTTGTTGCTTATAACCATTCTAAGATTCTAACAACTTCTCAATTGGCAATCCAATAACAGATTCTTTTTGCAAGTTAATGTTTTTTACCTTCAAGTCATCCATTAGCTTGTGATATTCATTGATCTGACTCTTAATATCCTTATCATTTGTCATCTTCTAATGATAGAACTTTTCAATCACGAATTTTTGTTTCCCAACATCTTTAGCAGTATATTTGGCAACCATTGAATCCCATATTTGCTTTGCTTCTTTGTAAGGACTGTAAACATCAAATAGCTCATTAGAGAGCATGTTAATAATCGTATGCCTAGATACCTTATTTGCATGCATCCATTGTTCCAGCATTTTGACATCGTTAGGCTTAGAATCGAATAGTGCGAAAGCCATTCCATGAACATTAAGAATGGAAAAGATCGTTTCTTGCCATCTTTTAAAATTATTGTCATCAAACACCTTGATTTTGGATATGTCAGGAAACGGTTTTACATAAGACATTAAGGACATGGCAAGAACTGACAAGGTAGCGAGAGTTAGGGTAGAACCATTGGTGACAACGGTGGCAATAGGGACAATGACGGCAACATTATCAGCATGAGAATCCATTATCCTTAAGATTGTTGGCAAAATAATGAAGCAAATGACAACAAAAACTAGTTTGAGGCGTGATACACTGTAAGGATAATTTTTACCCTTTTAAAGTACAAAACTCGATGCAAAAGCAATATAACGGTTATCTCCCAACATTCAACAAACTCTTTCTGATTAGTTTACACAAACTATCAGGATCCGAAGAAAAAAAGTTAAAAATAAGAAAAAAACCTAACAAAACAAGCAAGTGAGGGAAACAAAGAAGAGGAAGGCAAGAAAACTAAGAAGAGAAGATGTGAGAACTAAGGTGTGTTAGGAACTAAGGTGGAGGCTAGTATTTATACGTTAAGGATAAAGGGGAATTAGGAATAACGTTGCAAAAAATCAAGAGAAAATCAAAAAATTTTATAACGTTATACAACGCTTTAGAAGATTGAGTCTATTAATGTTATATACCATTCTGAAAGACTGAGTTTGAAATACTGATTCAATTAAAGACTAACTTTTAGTTTGCACAAACTATCAAGGATACCAGAAACAATAAAAAAATTAAAAAAAAACCCAAAAAAACAAGAAATTAGGGAAACAAAGAAGAGGAAGGCAAGAAAACTAAAAAAAGAATATGTGAGAATTGAGGTGTGTTGGGAATTGAAGTGGAGGCTGGTATTTATAGGTTGAGGATAGAGGAGAATTAGGAATAACGTTACAGAAAATCAAGAGAAAATAAAAATTTTTTATAATGTTATAAAATGTTCTAGAAGATTAAGTCTATTAACGTTATGAAAGATTGAGTCTGAAAGACTGATTCAATCAAAGATTAACTCTTTACCACGACAAAAAAACCGAGTCAAGTAAGGTAAAAAATAAACCATCTAGGTACAAAATATCACTTGGGCCTAACTCATGTGTATACTCGTGCACAGAGTGGGAAATTCACATTTTCTCAATGCTTGACCCGATCTTATGTAGGCGTAAGCTCACTTTTCTTTTTTTTCCTTACAATAAGCCTATAATGGGTTTGCTTATATAAAGTAATAACATCTTTTGTACCTAGGCAATGTGGGATATTGAAATCTTATAAGATACTATAAGTTCAATAAGTTTATCCTTACCACAAATTGGAGATTTCACAAATAACTCATATGTGTCTGAAAGCAACGCAAGGAACAATAACGTCTTTTTCTCTTCTTCCACTTTCACTTCAACATTCTTCAACCGATTAATGATCTCGTCGAACCCATTCATATGCTTTATAAGGTTTTCATTCTTCTTCATTTTCAAGCGATACAATTTTCGCCTAAGTTGTAACTTGTTGAAAAATTTTTTACCAAATAATTTGTTTCCAACCTTTCTCACAACTTTATAGTGAATTTATCGTCAATAACATAGTTAAATACGTTATTCTTGATACAAAGTCAAACAGTACTTATACACCTTTCCTCTAACTCTAGCCATTCAACATCTAGCACTTTGAGAAATTCGTTAAGTAGTAACTTTACATATTCTTATTGAATCTTAATCTACTAAACTCTAAGCTCTAATGCTGGTTTGTTATTAAAACTACTCAAAAAGCAGCAAAGATATAATCTAAAAGAATCAAGTAAAAAAAAAAAAACATACAAATTTATATAATTCGACCTCTTACTTACATCCATTGAGTAAAATAGATTTTCTACTATTGAGAAATTAAAGAACAATATTTGTCAATGGTTTCCCAAACCAATCTAAAGACCCATTGTACACCCTCTCTCAATAGTCTCATATGAACACTCACTCACACTCACTGTAGTTCCATGCACCTAGGGCACAAGATGGAATTACAAGGTATTCCCTCTTTAGAGCTTCCAAAAGTATTACTACGCTTTTAAAGTTTAGAGATTCACTTTTATAATATAAAAAATTAAAAATTAAATTAAAACTCAATATAGAACAAAAAATTTAAAATTATACAATAACTCAATGTATACACAAATAAAATTGTTGTACAATTACACCTCTTTGATTGTAACCATTTCGAATTTAAACCTTTTGTTACTGCTTTTTTTTTTTTTTACTTGGTTGTAACTTTGAATACAAGAACCCAAACGAGAAATTGTGAAGACTGATCTTTTATGCTTATCAAGATTTCGAAGCTTTGCCATACTTAATAGCTATCTCATTGCTTAGTGCCTCATCAATCCTTTCTTCATTTCTGCTTAGGGCTATCAATTTTAACAATGCTAGAAACCATGCATTCAATAAAGACATCGTTTTCTTTATTCTGTTTAATTGTCTACTGAATGGAAAAAGAAAAATAGAGAGTTAACCAAATTAAGCACCCTTTTTAAAGAAATCCTCCCTTCGTTACTTCGGCTCCCTTAGTTTTGGTTCTTTACTTAAACATCTAGGAGAAGAAAAAAAAAACTGGGAAAAAATGTATCTTGAGCAAAAACTAGTTGTGGATCAGGGGATCAACATGACCAAAATTTACAATGCCTACTCTACCATATAGAGAATATACTCTGAAAACATTCTCATGAATAAATTGAATCCATAGACATTTTTCATCATCTCAATCTCAATAGATTTGATGCACGTATCTTTTAGTTGAAGGTGAGCTTGTTATCTAATTACCTGCATGCAGAACTTCCCAACATTTTTAGACGTACTAAGCAACAAAATTAATAGATTGGAAAATAATCCTTCATTAGGGTTTCATCTTTTCATTTTTGTAATAATTATGTTATAAGATAGGGGTAGCATTTTCCTTTCTATATTTCTCAAATTAATTACACGTAAAAACAATCACCAAAAATTTCTTATAATTACACTTGACTGGACGACATGTCGGCATTTTTCATCTGGCTCTCAACACTGGCAAGTTATAAAAGAAAAAAGAGAAGTGAGACCAAACCGAGCGATATGATAACATTTAAAACTACATGATGAAAACGAAAGGGTACAAGTCTCCTTAACAAAAGCAACGAGCAAATTCCTTTTTATTTTCTCTTTATCCTTGTCATGATGGCAATTCTAACGTGCATTACCATTAATTAATGTGCATTCCGATTTGAGAAGTGAATTCCAAACCAAACTGTGGTCCAAAGTTTTTTGTTTCTCTCTCAATTGGTCCAAAAGTTGCATACTAGCCAGTGGTGGTAATGCTTAGACAAGTCACCTCAAGAACTTTGAATTTTTGTGGATGTGATGGGAGGGAGAAGACTCGTGGATTTACTTGAATGTGTACTTTAATTTCCCCAAAGGCAGACGCGTTCAAAATAATGCTTGCCTGACCGACCAGCTGCTGGCTGGAAAGATCATCAATTTGCTTAGACACATTATCATCGTGTGAATGTGATCGTCCCTTTCCCATTTGACCTTCTCCTCCATGGGTAGTTTTCTCCATGCCCCTTAGTCAATTATCAGCATCTCTTACCTCTCTCTCTACATCTCATCTACATCAAAAACGACACTCAACCAACAGTAATATCAAAATTCAAAACCCACGTTTTATAAAAGGGTGATGACTTTCCCTGATGTGCAGATGAAAATAACACTCTAATTTAATTTAAATTAAAAGGCAAAAATTTTTAGCTAGAGAAGATAACAAAAGCAACGACGACTGAGCTCCATCAATAAAATTATTGATGTCCACATAAGTGATTCTGAGTTTGAATTTTCTTTGTTTTTACTAATAATTTGTGTTAAGGCAAAGGTTTCATGTGGGTTGTTTGTTCACTTCAAATATCGTAGCTTTCAATCAAATATTTCCTGAGCTTTTATTCTAGCTAGCGTGAGATTAACTTCGTGTCCAACGATTTCAGTAATGGATTCCAGGCAAACAGGGACTCGTATTCAATTTCTTTTTCCTTTTGTCCGAACTACCAACAAGACTTGACAGCCTGGTCAATAATTTCATGACGTCAGAGACAGGAGAGTAAACAGAAATTTGAAGGCTCGGCCTTTTATTTGGAAACGAATCATTTTTCATTGAGATTACGTGATTGAAAGAACATGCATATATCTCCCCGTTGAAACGTCTTTTCTTGGTGCTTTCTGTTTGGCTTCAATTAAGAATACAAGAGCGGTGCCCCGATTCATTATATTTTTTATTAAAAATAATTTTAAATTACATAATATTATAAATAAAAATAATTTTAAATTTAAAAACATTATAAATAATAGTAATAATGATAAATTAAAGATAATTATTTTAAAAAGTCATTATTTTTAAAATATTTTCTCATGTCTAATTAAGTAAAATTTTTTATTTAAATAATTTTTAAAAAAAATATTTGATTTTTTATATCTTAATATATGTTAATGTTGATATAATCATATTTTGTTAATTACGTGATTCTAATAGTGAAATCAAATTCATATTGAAAAAATATAATATTTTAAAAGTAATTATTGCTAAGCTACATAATTGATACAATAATATTATTAAAATAAAATGAATAGTTTTTGAAAGTCAAAATAAAATGAATGTTAATTACACTTATTAAAAAAATTTTAGTTTTAATGATGAAATTTTCTAAATTATCTTCAATTTTAATTAATACTTTCTTATCTTATATCTTTATAATTATTTAGAATTAATCCATTTTATGATTCCTACTATGTCTCATTAAAAATTAAAAATTTGTTTCACTTCAATTTTGAATGAAATCCACAAATATCCACCTCAATACTTTATTTTATAATATATATATATATATATATATATTCCCTGAAGGGGACAATAATGCACATAGTAAATCTGTATGAGTAGTAAGAAAAGAGATCAACCCTCACTTTTTTATGCAGCAAAATACAACCAATCACTTACCAGACTATTAAAAAATAAAAAAAAACAGACAAAAAGTCCACATCGTGTTTCAGGCGAGTGAACAACACTCTCTAATTACAACCCAACACTACCCGTGACTAAATAAGGAGGCCCAAAAAAGTATGTAACAGACTAAACTATGAAACACAAACCTCTTTGTACCTCTCTTTTGCTTCCATATGTTTTTTCTTTCTTTCTATTCTCTCCACGTGGCAAAATGAGAAAAGAGTAAAAGAACAAATGATGGGAATGGGCAAAAAAACACCAACAGGGTCAAAGCAAACCCTCCACACACTGATCATCCAAGGATTCACTTACAAACGTGGGCAATTTGGGTTTTCTTTCATAAGCCATACTAGAGATTTCAAGCCCCTTTGTTCAAGCCTGGCCGTGGCAAAGGTCTAAAACTCTTAACTTGAAAACGTGCCTCGATTGACTTATAGACAAAAAAGATTTCAATTTGACTCATGGGCAAACGTGGCTTGACTGACTCTTTTGCAAAGTTTGGCTGACTCATGGGTTGGGAGACTGACAAGGTGGCCAATGATTTAGTTGACACGTGGTTAAATGAAAAAGTCTTTTTAATATTTTTTTTAAGTATGTAATAAATTTATGAAAAAATTTTAAATATAATATAAGAAACTTAATTTAATAATTTATGATTCGTACAAAATTGAATTTTTTAAATTTAACAAGGTATTGAAGCTTATGGGATATTATGAATTATTATTATTATTGTTATTCAAGATTTGTATGTGATATATGAAGGTGCCAATATAGAAAAGTCGTTTGTTAATGTTCATGATTGAGTTGGCAATTTAATGTTGAATTATTTTATAATTCTTATTTAACAGTTTAAAAAAAATCAACTATTAGTTATGAATTTTCAAATCAAGACCTAAGTTAGGTACGAAAGCTCGATATGTTAGCTATTCCGGCCCCTTATGCATGAATTTGACTGACATTTTGAGTGTTGATTTTCTTAATATTATTCATACTTTAAACATTTAAATTTCACAATTATCATTAGATTTACAAATAAAAATTAATTAATAACATGAAAAGCACCTATGTACTATACCACAACATTATGGTCATTTATTTCGTGAATCGTGCTTTGACATATTAATGTATATTTTAGACTATTTAAATTTTCAAATTATGTGATTCACACGTTTCAAATTGTAGCTCCTTATAAGGAAGGCTACTAGATATTATCAAATTATAGACTTTGGTACTTTACATATTTTGCTCTTATTCCTACATATGATGTAACCTAGGCTTGCATCATGGCTGCAATTGCTGTAATACAGTAAATGTGCAAGGGGACCGTTAGGGATCGGAAATTACAATTAACCAACACATTTGTGACATGAACACTGTTAAATAGAATCCAAGCTTGAACGTAGGCCTTAACAATTGTTACTCCTCTTCGGTTTTTCTATCTCTTAGCTTTCTCAAATGTACACTTGATATATATAATGATAAATCATAGACAAGATATTTAAAAAAATTAAATTATTTAAAAAAATTTAAATGAACCCTTTTATTTTTATTGTATTTAATTAAGTGTTTGTAGTTTTATTTTGAGTCAAATAAATTTTTATATTTTTACTTTGAGTCAAAACAAGTCTTTATAATTAATTATTGATTTAATCAGAATGTCATTTGTCATTTTATGTTATGTAGCGCTGACGTAGCATGCTAACATATCATAAATAACAATGATAAAACATGATAACATATTTTAATTAATGACAATATGACATGCTAATTTGGTATAATAACATAATCATGCAACATTTTTCACCATCCACATCAATGCCATATCAATGTCATGTGGATATAAAATGACAAGTGATATTTTAACTAATGACAATTAGTCAATCATTAGTTATAAAAGCTTATTTGACACAAAATAAAAATATAGGAACTTGATTAAATACAATAAAAGAATAAAGACTTTGAATTTTAATAAATAGTTTAGAGACTTTTTTGAACATTATACCTAAATTATATATATGCTTTATCATATTTGGTATTTACTTGAAGAAGAGGTAGAATAAATAAATTAAGCATAAGATTTTATATACACCAAATATAAACTATATGATAATATTCTCTAATCTTATGCCTACTTAGTGTTTAACTAAATATACTAACATCTGTTGTTATATTTAATCTGCATTGAAAAATTTAGATGAAAGAGACTGCATATATAATAACAAAGACTATACATTTTTTAAATTTGTTATTAAATGTGAAAATGTTATGAAATATGTGAATATCCATTGTATTTCATAATACCCAATGTATCTCCCGATATCCAATGTACATATTTATATTGGTACATCCATATCTTCTGGTTACATCCAGTGTATGTACATTCCTATCTACTAAGTTCATTGTATGTACATTCCTATCTACTAAGTTCATTCTCTCTATTTATGTAAATTCATTCCCCTTCCACCTATGTGTGCCTATAAATAGAGGCATCATAGATGATGGTAGATATACTGAAATAAGAAATGAAATAGAAGATCTTCTTATATTCTTACTACTTTTTTCTAATATTCTCTTTCAAAGTTATATTTCATAACACGTTATCAGCATGAGGCTCTAACCAACTAAAAAGGTAATTTTTTTATTCTTCAATCACTTAGATTTTAATTTTGTATACTGTCCAACCGGCCTGAAGTTGATAACTGCCCTTGAGCCTCCTTCCGTCCCTTGAAGTTAGGATGGGCCCCTAAGACACCTGAAGTTGTCAATACAAGTGCAAATAGGAATCATTGAGAAAAAATAAGATGTTTGTTTGCTTGATAGTTCAACGACACATACCATACTTCGTAGCAAGCATTTTTTCTCAAGTGTGACATTGCGTAAGACAAATGTCCATACAACATCAGGTCTTATTGGGATTATTAATGGCTTTGGAAATACGACAATTATTCTGCCAAATGGCGTCACCTTGCATATCGAGGATACATTGCTAAATAGTAGATCGAAGATGAATTTACTTAGCTTCAAATATGTACGTCGTAATGGGTACCATCTTGAGACAATTTCTAAGCAAAATAAGGACTATCTCTACATCACTTATAAGATGGGCCAAAAGACCATCCATGACAAGCTGGAAGCTTTAACTATAAGATTGTTTTGTGTCACTATTAGAGTTGTTGAATCCTACTCTATCATGTCCTAAAGACTAGTAAATCTAGATAAATTTGAACTTTAGCATGATAGTCTAGGTCACTCGGGAGCTACGATGATGCGTAAGATAATCCAAAATACTAGAAGACACCCTTTAAAGGATAAAAAGGTTTCGTTGTCCAAAGATTATATGTGTGAAACTTATTCACAAGGAAAGCTTATTACTAAACCTTCTATGACAATGGTAAATCTTGAATCCCCTTCATTATTGCAAAGAATTCATGGTGATATTTGTGGACCAATACAATTGATAAGTGGGCTGTTTCGATATTTCATGGTATTAGTGGACGCATTTTGCAAATGGTCCCATGTTTGCTTGTTATTTATGCACAATGTCGCCTTTGCACATTTACTTGCGCTGATTATAAAGCTCCGAGTACATTTCCCTGATTATCCAATCAAGAGCATAAGGATGGATAATGCTAGTGAATTTATATCAAAGAGCTTTGATGCGTATTGCGTTTCACTAAGAATCGAGGTTGAGCACCCGGTTTCACATGTTCATACTCAAAACAGATTGGCAAAATCCTTGATTAAGCGCATCCAAATCATAGCTTGTATTGTATTATTAAGAATAAAGCCTAACTATTCAGCATGAAGTCATGCTGTTTTGCATGCGGTTGCACTAACTAGATTGCGCCTTACTGCTCGTCTTCTGCAATCTCCTATGTAGTTGGTTCTAGGCTATGAACTAGACATTTCATATTTACACACCTTTGGTTGCACTGTGCAGGTGCTTGCAACACCGCAAAAAAGGACTACAATGTGTCCTCAATACCGTTTGGGCATTTACGTTGGGTTTAATTCACCATTTATTATTAGTTTCTTGGTACCAACGATGGATGATCTTTTTACCGCTAGATTCGCGGATTGTCATTTTGATGAAATAGTGTTTCCATCGATTAGAATATTTTAAAGCTACCATAGCTAAGGAGCATAAACCAATTGAGAATTTTTCCTGAAATGAGAAAAACCTATCCCATTTAAACCCAAAAACTCTTGAATGTGAAAATGAGATGTTGCATATAATCCATTTATAGGCAATTGCTAATAGACTTCTTGACACATTTAATGATGCTATCAAGGTTACAAATTCTTATATTCCAGTTGTGAATGTTCCAACTAGGATTGTTGTTCTTGAAGAACAGGCTGAAATGGATCAAATTGGCTCTGCTTAAAGCGTGGAAGACCGAAAGGATCAAAAGGCACTGCCTCTCAAAAACAAAAGGGAAAGAATCAAGAAACCATTCCAGAAGAGCCTAGTGTTGAGCTTGCTCCAAAAGCGCTTATTGCCCCTAAAAAGGCACAAATCCATGAAAAGATCATTAACTTTAGGAATAATGAGATTTCCATTACTTATTGTAATGAGATTTGGGATCGAAATGAGATAATCATTGATAACGCTTTTGTACTTTTAGTTACTCGTAAGATTATAAACGATGATTATGAATCGTAATTTATTATCAAGCATCGTCAAAAGCATGATTGGCCCAAGTGGAAGGAAGTAATTCAAGCTGAATTAGCTTCCTTAGCTAAACAAAAGGTTTTCGGGTTTGTAACTCAAACTCTCGATAATGTAAAGCTTGTTGGATACAAATGGGTCTTTGTTCGAAAACGAAATGAGAAAAACAAGGTTGTGAGGTATAAAGCTTGACTAGTTGCCCAAGGCTTCTCTCAAAGACTTGAGATTGATTATAATGAGACATATTATTCACTTGTGATGGATGTGATTACCTTTAGTTTCTTTATTACCGTGGTAGTTTCTAAAAAATTGAAAATGTGTCTTGTGGACATTGTGATAGCATATCTATATGGTTCATTAGACTCCTATATTTATATGAAAATTCTCGAGGGATTAAAAATGCCTGAAGCATACACTTCCCACAACTTATTCTTAATAAAGTTGCAAATATTTTTGTATGGGTTAAAGGAATATGGTCACATGTGGTATCGGCATTTAAGCAAGTACCTAATCAAGGAAAAGTACCAAAATGATCTTATTTGCCTATGCATGTTTATTAAGAAATAGGATATTGGATTTGCTATTATAACAGTTTATGTCGACGATATGAATTTAATTGGAACTTTAGAAAAGTTATTTAAAACTGCTGAATATTTGAAAAGGGGGTTTGAAGTTAAAGATTTGGGTAAAACCAAACTTTGTCTTGGTGTAAAGCTTGAGCACAATGAAAATGGAATAATTGTCCATCAGCTAGCATATATTGAGAGGTTGCTTAGACGTTTTGCCATGGACAAGGCTCACCCATTGAGCACCCCTAGGGTTGTAAGGTCTCGTGAACCCTAAAAGAACCTATTTCATCCTAAAGAACCTGAAAAGGAGATAATTGGTCCTGAAGTACCATATCTCAATGCAATTAGGGCTTTGATGTACTTGGCACAATGTACGAAACCGGATATCGCTTTTGTGATCAATTTGTTGGAACATTTTAGTTCTAAGTCAACCCCGAAGACACTAAAATGGAATAAAATATATCTTTCGTTATCTCAGAGGATCCATAGATTTGGGATTATATTATTCCAAAGATTCCACTAACTCTAGTTTAGTTGGATACGCTGATGCGGGATATAAATCTGATTCGCACTAGGCCCACTCTTAAACCGGTTATTTATTTTGCTATAACGGCACTGCTATTTCTTGATGCTCTATTAAGCAAACGCTAGTAGCTGCATCCTCCAACCACTCTAAGATTATCGCTCTATATGAAGAAGAATAGAGTGTGCTTAGTTGAGATACATTATAACGCATACTTATAATTCTTGTTGTTTAACACAAGTTACAAATTCTCCCACTATAATTTATGAAGATAATGTTGCTTGCGTTGCATAAGTCAGGAGAGGATATATTAAAAGTGATAGAACCAAGCATAACTTGTCGAAATTTTTCTACACTCACGAACTCCAAGAAAATCAACAAGTTGACATTAAACAAATTCAATCCACCAATAATCTTGTAGATCTTTTTACCAAATTATTATTGAAGTCAACGTTTGATAAATTAGTATATGGCATTGGAATGCGAAAAGTTAACAAGAAAAAAGATTAATTTGCCCCAGAAGTGGCGATATGGCTTAAGTAAGGGGGAGTGTTATGAAATATGTGAATATTCATTGTATTTCATAATACCCAATGTATTTTCGTATATCCAATGTACATGTTTATGTTGGTACATCCCTATCTCTTGGTTATATCCAGTGTATGTACATCCCTATCTATTAAGTTCATTTTCTCTATTTATGTAAATTCATTCCCCCTCAACTTATGTGTGCCTATAAATAAAGGCATTGTAGTTGATGGTGATATATTTAAACAAGAAATGAAATAGAAGATCTTCTTACATTCTTACTATTTCTCTCTAGTATTCCCTTTCAAAGTTATATTTCACAATAGAAAAGTATATATGTAGTCAAAAGTTCAAATAGCAATAGTTTTTTAATTTTTGTTATATACCAAAATATGTTACAAATAACATGTTAGATATAACCCAAATTTGTTAATCTATATACTTTTTTGATCCTATTTTACTGCAAATATTCATCAATAGCAACTCAATAACTTCAAAGGCCTAAAATTAAATATTCAAATGAGACATTTTTTATTGAAATTAAGAAATGAGGCCTTTTTTTTATTAAAGTTAAAGGAAGAAAGAGCAAATGAGAAAATAGGAGAAATAGTTGAAAATTCATAGCATTGTGGGAATGAGAAGTGATTAAAAATGAGATTTATTAGGCAGATAATTAAAGAAATTAGAGAATATGTCATTTTATTAATTATTTTGACTTTTATTAATTTTAATAAAAAATTATATAAATAATTAAGAATTAATAAGATGAGGAAGTGAAATAAAATAGATATTTATTAATCATAAGAGAATACATATATATTTTATTAATTATTTTAATTTTTATATATTTTTAATATAATTAATTATATTACTATTATTATTATTATTATTATAAAATTATGAGATTTATGAAAATTTAGACCCTAAAACCCTTGTTTTAGTGACTTTACCCTAAAACCGGTCTTGATTTTCATTGTCCTTTAATGCATGCTTATCTTATTATTTTAAATGTACTTAAATTAATATCGTCAACCTATTTATAAAAGTAATAAATAAACCCAAACCTACCCACTAAGTTCACAGAAATCCACAAAACCAAGAGGTTTTAATGCAAACTCATAATAGAAAAAAAAAATAAAATCTCATATTTTTCCTACAAACGAAAGGGAAAATTGATTATTTCATTTTCCTTTTCCATGCATGTGATGCTAACATCAAACATAGTAAGTTAACACTTTTCACCACTCAAATTCACATTTGAATCCTCAAGTCATCATTGCCATTTATTGTTGTCCACATTTGACATGGAATTCTTCCTATTTTGAATGGTAATTGGAAACTTTTTCCCCTCCTCTCTTATATATATATATATATATATATATATATTTTGTTAGGTACATTGGGCTGGCCAGATGCAAATAGGGAACAAGGATCCTGAAGAAATAAATCTGGTCGTTGGGTCCAAATTGAAGAATTGGCACGTGATAATACTTTAATACTCCCGCCTTTATTTTTACTCTTATTATACAACAATTGGACCGCTGGCATATCTACAAAAAAGAAATGTGGGGAAAAATGCATCTGCCATACATTTATGGGAAGACCGACCGAATTAGGTGGGTTAGGGTTTGATTTCGAAGCATGGCGTTACATTTGAACGAAATATTATAACCTCGAACTTTGAATTTTTATAAATTATGCTCGGGGGGTCAACAACTCTTCCAAGGTAGCCTAAATTATGGAATGAGAGAAAATCATTTCACGTTATGTAATTCAAAACTTAATGAATCTTAATACGTAATGAAAAAAGTATTATTACATTAACTATATCTATTATTTAATGTGAAAATATTTTAGTAAGAAAAATGATGTAACTATAACTAATAAACTTAGCGTGAATCCATTTAGATTATATTTGGCCTTTGATTTTATTTATCAAGAATTAGATGAATTTTGTAAAATTTTCATCCAAAATAAAAATGAATAAATTTATAAAACTCAATAAGCAGATTAATGATATGTAAAATATGTAACTTAAATACGAAATCATGGAAAAATTATATATGGTAATATACACCTATCTTTAGTTTTATATATTTTTTGTTATCTGATATTATCTTATTAGAACTTATTAAAAATCGAGAATTAATACGTCTAAACGCAAGAAACACAGTAAATCAATAACTTTGATGCAACAAATGGTACTGAAACACTGATGCTCAGTATTGGGGAGCCGCAGGTGTAGTCTGCAGATTGCTTTGATGATCTGATGTGATATTGGAACCTATCCCTTCTTTTGAACTCTTTTGTTTTGTAGACCTTAGGTGAGCAACATGTAAAGGAGATGAGCTGACTTAGTGGCTTTGTTTAGGGTTCATTTTGCTTTCTTTTGTCTGATCAACGTTTCTTGTTTCATCTTAAAGTGGTTGATTGCCGCAGCCCTTGTGTTTTTGAATGTTGTCATGTTACGGTGCTTGATTTTGTACAGAGACTTACACCCTTATTCAGCTTATGAATACAATCATACTTACTTTGTCTCTAAAAAAAAACTTTTATATAGAAAAGTAGAACAAATGTAGATATATAATAATAGTATCTTATTCCTATTTAAAGAAACAGGAAAGGGGCACTTCGATGGGGCAAAAAAAAAAACAAGGGAAAAGGGGAAAAGGTACAACACGTGAATTGTATGCGACGCTACATCTTGAGTTGGGGAATCAACAAAAAAAACCCTTACGATCCTGCCACGTGTTATATGTAAAATGACAGAATTGCCTTAATTTGTGCTTCCACGGTTCGACCGAGGCGAATTGTTTAACACGTGCTGTATTCGACTCTACACAAGTCAAGGGAGAGAATATCAAAGAAACGTGAAGAAACCGTTTTTCGCTTTTATGAAAGAAAAAAAAAAAAAAAAACAAACTTGACGCGCGTGGGGCCTAAGTGGCTGTCTGCCTCTGCCCGTCTGTCGGCATATAACGCCACCTAACTAACACCGTCAAAAACCTCCTAACTCCGTCTGAGTCCTGAAAAGTCACCACAGTCTCATGATACCGACGCTCCCCTAACAGGCTTTAATTACCAAAGTACCCTTTGACTAGTATTCACTCTACATATATTTATTAAAAAAATGCGTTTAAAATTTTTAATTTAAACATATAATATTATTTTAATTTAAAAAAATAATAATTTAAATTTAACTCTTTGATGCAAAATAATTTATTTATTGAACAAAAGTGAATGTCGTTAACTTTTTGTATCAAGAAGGAAGAATATAAGGAGAGCACATTATGCCATGTTGAGTATGAATCGGAGAAATGGATCATAATTCTAACGTTATTCATGAACATGTTACATTCACTTAAAAGAATGAGTTTTAATTACGTAATTGAATTATTGCATGATTTACATATAATTTCCTCCGTAGATTTTCATTATTTTTTAAAAATTATTATAATATTACTCATTTTCTTGTTCATGTTAACTCATATGAGAAAACACTAAATTTAATTAAATTCGTGAATACATGCCATTAAACCCACAAGACTTTTTTGAACCTAACATATAAAACCTCATAATGTTGAACTAAAATTTAATGCATAGTTGCAAAACTCTGAAAGATGACAAGTTATCTGAAAGAGATTGCATTAATTTAATCATTACTAATGCACATATTAAGACCCAAATTCAATGATCTTGCTTGTAGCATGAAAAATGTGCAGCCAAAAGTGTGGACTCGGAGTTGGACCACTGAAATTGCAGTTTTTCTCCCTTTTCTACTAATTTTAAAAATTGTTCCAAAAAAAACTTGGTCCAAACGAAAAGGGCAACCGTGGAAGGAAAAAGCATTGAAAAAGGTTAGGTAGGCAATTGCAAGGAAGCCACATCCCCTTCCGCAATTGTGTCTCCAACTAGCATTTTCTCTTCCTTAACTTTTTCCCTAATGCAAAAAAAACGTGCGTTAACTAAAATAATTAAAACATAAATAAATTTTTTAATAATTTCCAAGATAAAGCAACCAGGACAACTCATAGCTAATCAGGTTCAGAGAACATGGTGGGATTTGGAGAAACCTGCTTCTCCCTTATATTTCATCCTGTCATACTCTTTCAGCAGTGATCTCTCAAAGTGGCAAAAAACTTAGATAAGACCCTGAAACTTGATGTTTCACTAGATTTTCTCTTTGACAGTCATTTCATTCCGCTTTTGTAAGAATCTTGAGAGTTTTTAAGAAGAAAAAAGAAGGAAGCAATGTCCAATTCAGGCCCAAAGTCCGGTAAGGCTACTGAGAGAGCAAGTTTCGTCAATCTTCTTAGCCAGTACTTGAAAGAGAAACGAAATATTGGAGATATCAGCGTTGGGATGACCTCAAAACCTGAAGCTAAAGGTACCCTTTTGCTTTCTTTCTTGGCTTCTGTTAGTTGCTGAAGAAAGGGTTGCAGTAAAATTCTGAGCTTCTGTTTCGGTTTCTATGGGGGTGTTGAATAGCGAGAATTTATGATTGGTTGATATAGCAAAGATTTTTCTTTTTCCTGTGGATGCTGTTGGAGAGAAAAGTTTTTGGATTTGGAAAGAGGGATGACTTATATTCTTTTTTTGGTGCTATTGCAGGGCTTGAGGCATCTAGGCAGCAAGCAATGCCAATGAACTTTTTCCCCAATATGGATAACCCTTCTGATAGTTCAAGACCAAATCTTGTGGCATCTACATCAAATGTGAAACCTTCTGATTTCTTTCCGGAGATTGCCAATTTTGGTGCCTCCAGTTCCAAGGAAGATTCCACTAACAAGACTGATTTCAGGTGTGTATTCTTTTTTCCCTTTGATCATCACAAAATATTTAGATGCTCCTCATTTTGATCTTTTGGAAACCCCAACCTGGAATGCTTCTAAACAGTTTGATGTTTTATTGTATTTACGTAAATTGGAAGCATTACGTGCTTAAGAGTTACGGTGACTGCAAGTACAATCTAGCTGAGGAATTGCTACCACAAGTTTAATGCCTTCCTGTTTAAAAGTTAAAACAAAAAAGGGTCATGAGAAACTACTGAAATACTCGATATTATTGACAAAAAATTGTTAAAAGTATCTATGAACTGAAAAATATTGTTTTTCTTGGTTTAGGAAACCAGCAACGGTGGAGCCAAAGAGTGCCCAGCTGACCATATTTTTCGGCGGCCAAGTGCTAGTATATAATGACTTTCCAGCAGAAAAGGTCAAGGAGATCATGGCCTTAGCTAGCCAAGGATGCTCAACTGCATGTGGTGGTGTTGTTACTGACTCTGGCATGGAAAAAGTAAATTCTAACATGGACAAAACTAACTCTAGCAATTCTGATATTCCTGACCTGAACATCGCCTCCACGACTGGAAATAGTCCTGATCAAGACCCTTCTGTTGAGCGGCGCCAATATGGTGGTTCAGGTAATTGATATGTGACCTTGAATCATAAATCAAGGAAGTTGCTGTTGAAAATTTTGAAAGCTTTTTATTGACAAATTCTAATTTGTTTGCATTTTCTTTGTGCTTTACAGATTTGCGTATTGCAAGAAGAAATTCACTTCACAAGTTCTTTGAGAAGAGAAAAGACAGGTAAAAAGGTTTAGCCAGCACTAGAAAACTTTTGGATGCAAAGCTTCACAAAAGCTGTTTGGTTTCTCCAGATCTTAGGAAATCATGATTTTGTGGAACTTAATTGGATTCTTCAAAAACTACAGATCTCATATCTTGTGACAAATGAAATAAAACTGGTGCCCCTTAAGTTGCAACATGTTTACTTGACGATAAAACGAGAGATAACCCTTTTTACTTTTCATTTGATGCATCAAACACCGGATATAGGCTCTGTAAATATATGAATTCAGGATCTGCATATATGCTGGTTTTCAAGGTGGCATTTGGACCACCAGATCAAAGACCTTAAGTTCAGATTTAGTCTTGTACTTCATTGAATGATCACTAAATTCATCCTTGGCTTCATTTTCAGGGCAGCCGCAAGAGCACCATACCAAGTTAACAACCAACGAGGATCTCCTCCTCCACCTAAACCTGATGAAAGCAAGTCATCTCATGAAGCAGGTCAATCATCAAAAGAAGCATCAAGAGATCTTGACCTCAAGTTATAGGAATATTGGTCACTTCATTGTGTTGTAACTTAGGATACCTCAGTGATACAGGCTTAAGATCTTAACTATTGTTTTTAGGCATTTTATACTTCTATCAATATATTTTTTGTAACCAATCTGTTACAATTAAATTCAGATCTGAATATTTTTTTCATGTAAGTTTGATCAGTTGAGAGTTTAAACCCCAAAAGCAGTTCTCTTATCTTTTTCTGGATGAAACATGTTAATTTGTTATCCTTGGCAAGTAGGGAAGCAGGCAGACAGCAGATGGCAAGTTCATTAAATGGTTTAAAATTGATGAATCATAAAAGGGGTTGATTGCTCAACTACTCAATGTCAGAAAACCAATAGTGTCTCTCCTGAGTTAATAGAAAAAGGTGTAAAGGAGGGCGGGAATCAAGTTTTGGTTCCTATCGTGCAGAATGTTCACAGGTAAAAATTACTCCAGCAAGAGCAAGACTTGGCCAAGCAATACTGCAGAATGAGCGAAATTTCCATATCAGAATTGAACAGGCCAAGAAAACAGAGTTAGGTTCTATTTTCCCCCCTATATTTCTGGTAACAATTTTAAGTTACTATGACTGTGGGTGATATTGCTAACCTTAGACCATCAGGCACTCCTGTATGAAGCAAGAAAAATTGATTTTGACCTGCCATTAGAGGTAAGGGAGTGTGATAGGGAATACGCTACAAAGTCTGTTTCGTTTGATTCCCTTTGTACTTGTTGATGCTAGATAACAAAACCAATAATTTCTGAATAGATCTTCAAAGCTAAATCCCTCCCTCTCAGTAGTCCCACAACACAACCCAGTAAGGCAACTAACCAAAGACTACCCAAGGCAACCAGAAAATAGACGATGGCTTGCTCAAACTTTAACAGGAAGCTCCTATCATCAGGCCTGAACCTCATAGGCTTTACCTTTCTCCTTTCTTGCCATTTGTTTTTTATCATAGATGGTAGGTGAAAGCTCACGATTTACACGCTCAAGCTTGTTCAACTTCAGAAATGGCTTGACAACATAGTCTTTATGGCTATAATAATGCTATCCTATGGAAAGAAATAAGTACTGTATAATGCTATGCTATAACTAGAATTTTATTTGATGAAGAAATGCTAGAGTTTCCAACAGGACATAAAGGCTTTACCTTATTGGAATAAACAGCTTGATTTTTTCTTAAAAAAATAGTAGCACAGTCAAACAAGCCAGTAACATATTCTTTAAAATGGTTAAATACGCACACCATGAATTACTTTCAGGGAACACCAGCCGCAGAGGCAGAAATTATTTGTTCAACTTCCTTCTGAAAGCTTTGCTTCTTGCCTTTTCGGCAGTGATAACCAATTCACCAGCTAATAATCATAAAAACAATCTTCTGTACAGGAGGGGAACAATGCCGTAAATAACCGACCAGGGGTTGGCAGCTGAAGAGTTGTGAGACTACATTAATTCTAAAATACAAACTGAAAGCAAATATTTACGAAAGCTTTTATCAAAAGTTGAAGCTTGATGTTGAAATAAGAAATTCAAATTAAGGATACAAACTAATAGAGAATTGAATATAAACAGCAGATTTTGTGGTGAAGTATGAATGCATATGACTATTAACAGTGCACAGATTAAGGCAAAAGGTTTCTTATATATTCTGTTCACTGGAAACAAAAGGTAAGGATATCGAATGCCCAAAGTGTGCCGTATTCTACAAGCCCATAATATATCAACCAATCCGCTGGCCCGAATTCAATGAACACAAATCGTCCGCCCCTGTTTTGTGCCCCTCTTATAATTTGATGCCACGTGTATGATAAGTTTTTATTTGTTAACATCAGCTGTTAGGTCATTTGTACTGCCGTTAGGTATAACTTAGTCTAGGTTAACATCAACACTTTACAGCCTGCCCTTTTCCACACTTCTCTCATCAAATCTTTCATCAAAGTCAAGGACCATTTTTACATAAGTTTTTTTTGGTTTTTTTGCTCTTCATTAATATTCTGATGATGGTAATAAAAATTTAAAGAAGGAGAAGAAAAAGAAGCGAAATTATTCTAAAACAAGCGCTTTTGACAGTTAAATTTCGATAAACATTAAAGAAAGAGAAAATGCAAGCATTCTTATTTATTTAAAGATGTTGCAGATTAACTCATCAGTTAATTTATAAGATTGAGCAAGAATTAAAAACATAATTTTTTATTGTATAATTGAGTTTAAAGGTGGATTGTTGATACAAGATTTGTGTACTTTGGATTAAACATAATCGATGTTTTGATTGATCACTTCTTGATCAGAGTAATTAGGGTTTATTGTTTTTCAATAAATTTCATAATTTTCCATGAAAAAAACAGACTTTTATAGGCATCATAGGAAGAGCAGACATAAGTATTCTTATTCATCTGAAGATTTTGTCTCTGGCAAGCATGATTGGAAAAAAAAAGAGTACCCAAAAGTCTTATACCTCCACGGGAGTATGAGAATGCTGATGGACGCTTATTGGTACAGGAGTATGAGAATGTTGATGGGCATGACAGGAAGAGCAAAGGCGAACATTATGTCAAATAAGATTGAGGTTAATATCTAACCGCCCTGGAAACAATAACAACGGCACCAACACTGATGTTAATAAACAAAAATCTATGAGACACGAGGCATCAAATTATAAAAGGGGCACAAAACGGGGCGTAAAATGGAGGCAGACGATTTTCATTCAAATTGAATTGGGATGCCAGATGTTAAAAGGGGAGAGGTTGATGCATGCCATATGCAATTTCCATGGTCCTAAATTACGTTTCCGGCATCAACCCATGATAAAAGCTAAGGATTTTGATATACTAACCAGAATCTAGAAACAAAAGATCATGTGATGAGGTTAAACTCGCTTGTCCTTCGGATAGATACCCTTGCGACTTTTGCCCGTATATTCACGTGCTGCCCAATCCCAACTCATACTACTTATGTGTGATGCCGATATCTGGATTTAATTCCATCACACAATCTTTGTTTTTCATATTCTTGTCCTCCAAAGATTCTTCATAAACATGTGGAGCTAAACTGTCAGTGGACTTGTATTTTTTTTCTTTTTTGAAAAGCTGGTTTTGTTTTAATTAACACTTGGTTGTAAAAACTACCACTCACTGGTAGCAATGCCATTGGCATGATCAGGTAAGAGGCAAACTGAAGCAGCTAAAATGGCGTATAACAACTTTAACTGCAAAGCATCTACCCCCACTTTAAATTGCTGCTGCCAAAAAGAAAACACAAAGCAGCTTACAGAACACATCTAGTCCAAAAAACCAGGGAGCAGAATCTGTAAAAAATTTGCTGCAGCCATACGGAATTTAAAGATGGGTTAGCGGGCGCAGGAGCTCCATCTAGTAACCTCCCATGACTGCCCGTTGTCAATGAGATCAAACCGTCTTTCCCAAGCATCACGAGTACCAACTCTGCATTCAAAAACTCAGTGAGCCGTGGAAACATCCCACCAGCAGCAGCAGCACCTCAATAAGACCAGTTCCAGGATGTACAACTCCACCTTTTACCTTCACTCCTTGGCCTTCACGCACTTTCATTGCAAGTCCCGATATTCCTCTCTTCTCAGCTGTCAAGCAAGTCATGTTTCATGCGGACTAATTTCCTCACACCTTGTCACAGCAAGTTAGACACATAATTTCAGTCTTCCTCAGCGTTGCCACACGAAAGAATAGCACCTAACGTCCAAACTCCAGCCATGGTCCCAACAGTGTGAATAGACACTCAATACCTGGAGATATAGGTTGCTATTTACAGATTACGACTGAAACTTTTGAGGTAGCTAAAATGTATCCTGACATGTTAGCAACATTTTTAAATCTTTGGCTTGAAAACATCTAAAACACAGGTAAAAAATTTATTGCACAATAGTTAGAAAGAAATAAAGGCAAATTTACCAATCAAATGCAACAAATGAGTGCTAAATGAACACTTCACTGTCCTTGAACCCAACACAAATATTGCTGGAAAGTCTTCTTTGTACCAGGGCCCAAAAACTGCCTAAAAACTACAGGTCTACGTTCATGTTTTTACCCAGAGATGAGATAACCCATTAATAAACCATGAGCAGATGACGGATTGAGAACACATATGAGGAAAACACTGCAGAGGTTACTATAATATGTTTCAAATACTAGCATTTAAAAATTGACTTAAATTGCACGGGAGATTTTAGGTTTGGACCCTTATGCTAATATACTTAGAAGAATTAAGGACCTTTTATAGAGGAACTGGTATTACTGTGTTACTCACATACATCGTGCAGTCAATTGATGTGCAAATTGGATGGCAACACGTCATAATAATTTATCATCGGGCTTACATGTATTTGATAGTTCCCGTTTAGTATTTTTGCTCATTTATACGGAGATATGTTTGGCATTGTTTGACTAAGAAGATGTAATTGTTTTAAGTTAACCTATTTCCCTTTTATTAAAAAAAAAATTGGCTTAAACCTATATACTTTAAAAGGTAACATAAAAATTGAAAATTCCACGTTTCATAATTGAGTTAATATGGATTTGAGACTAACATAAATACAACATTATACAAAATAAAAAACCTCCAAAGGTAATTTTACTGTACTTCGCTCTTGGGCTTTTTTTTTGGGCATTCAACCAGCTAGCCCAACTACTCATTTTGGATTTGGCCCGTTTTCTTTCAGAAAAGCCCATTACCTGGCCTATCGGGCCGAAGCTTTTGTGCTTTTCTGAACTTGTCCAATTCCCCTTTTTCGGACATGGATTTTCTTGTACATAACCTGCAATAAATTATCCAGTGGCCGAGTCCTCTCTCCTTAAATCCAAAAGAAACAAAAAGAATGATATTCTGATATATGTGTGCACGTGGCATGTTTTTATTTGTTATTGACAAACACCAGCAGCATTTAGAAGTGCTTTTATCTTTTCCCTTCCCTCAATAATAATCCGGCTATAAATACTTGTTTGGAGCCACTCGTTTTGCTTCCTCTTTCGTTAGAGGCCTCTTTTCCTCTCTCATTTTTATTTTTTTTTCTCTTTCTCACTTTCTCGAGGCCCCCATACTTAGAACCCTAGAAGAGGAGAAAACAGAAAAAAAAAGGGGGGTAATTTTCTCAGAAACCAAACACCTCGATTAATTTTCCCTCGAAAATCGCCGAGAAAAAATGCAGCACCAGAGGCTGAAGCAACAGCAACAAGCCTTGATGCAACAAGCTCTCCTCCAACAACAGTCTCTCTACCACCCAGGCATCTTAGCTCCTCCTCAGGTTTTCCACTCTTTTGTCTCTCTTTATCGCTTTAGTCAATTTCTCTGTTCGTCGATTATCTACAAGTTTTTGATCCGGTTTTTAGGAATGATTTGTTGGATTCTTGCAAAATCGTGTTTTGATCTTCGAGCTCTTGTTCCGTTTCTTGTTTGTGATAGATTGGTAGAGCTAGGGTTAGTTTGGGAATTTTGTGCGGTGATAATTTGGCTTTTGAAATCGCAGCTTTTTCCTTATACACTGCTTGAATTCGTGGAATTTTTTTTATAAAGTTTTTTTCAGGGCTTTGAATGTGATTGCTGTTATCTTGCAGTTTTTCTTCTGCTTTATTGGTCCGAAAGTTGAGTTTTTTCATTTGGTTTTTGGAAATGAGAAAGTCCGAGTCTTTGTTTGTAATTGCTTAACATGCTTTTGGTGGAAAGTGAAGCTCATTGTTTTGGGTTTGAAATTTGATGAGAGATGGTTTTATTTCTTAATATTTTACATTTTCATTGCATGAAGTTCCAATATTGTTATTAATCTTATATGAAGTTGCCATCCGCAAGCTAGAAGGTTTGCTTTTGGTGTTTTCTTTCTCATTTACTTGTGTTTTCCACTACTTTGGTTATATTCAGTTTACGGCTGAATTTCATATGCCTTCTCATATACTTTATAAATGTATCTATTGTTTGCCAATATTGGGTACAATTGTGCAATTTCTTTCACTTGTTTCAAGTGTTGGAGCATAAAACGTAGTTCCTGAATTTCATTTTCGAACACTTTAGCTTTATAGTGCTGGAATATAACAACATGAAGTAAATTTATAAAGTATATGGTACTTTCAATGCATTTGAATTCTGTCAAAGTTACATTTCTGGCAAGCCTTTTTGTTTGAATTGTTAATTTTTCAATTTGGGGAGGAGTTCAAAGGAATTTTGAGCTGCGTTGTCCCTGAATTTACTCTGACCTGTAGACTACAATTCTGTTGAAAGTAAGTCTTATTTAGATGAGGTGGAATTTTTTGGTCTGGTTGTCACTGAAAAACCTAAGGGGAAAAAAAGAAAGCATTGTAAAATCGAGAAAATATATTGAAATATATTCTCTCTTTTGTCTTTAAGTTGAAAGTGTTTTGAAAGAGGTTGGAGAAGTGATGTTCTCATTTCTAATGGTTGTAGTTAGTGTCTTGTTTCCTATTCTAGGTTGAGTTCTTGATACCTTCTGAAACTCAATTTCTTTCCAGGATATAAACACTTTAGAGTTTGGTCGAGTGGGAAGTTACGTTTTTTGTTCATCGTTTCTTCTTTTCCCCTCTTTTCTATTTTTCTTTTTTGTTTTTCACTTTTTTATTTTGCAGATAGAGCCAATCCCAAGTGGAAATCTGCCTCCTGGTTTTGATCCAAGTACTTGCCGCAGTGTGTGAGTGTTTACCTAGACATGTTTACCTATGTTTTTTTCCGTTTTGTTTCTTTTGTGTTTTGTGTGTCTGTTATTTCCCCTGCTTGCTTAAGCAACTATCCTAGTCACTTTTATGCTTATGATCTATTTACATCGGACACACTTTTCTTCTCAAATCTGGTGACTAAAAAAGTAGCTACTACCCTTAGTGCAAAATTTTAAGCTAATGGCTTCGTAATTGATAGTTAAATGGTTTTGGGCATGTGATAGATACTTGTATTTTCTTGCATCTTTCTAACAACTCAGAAAGTTACTTATAGCCTTTTATTTATTTTTTTTTGTTTCTTTTTTTAAAACTTCTAGTTTCTTTATTTTTGAGAAACTGCAGGTATGTGGGAAACATCCATACACAAGTGACAGAACCACTACTTAATGAGGTTTTTGCAAGTACTGGTCCTGTTGAAGGTTGCAAGCTCATCAGAAAGGAAAAGGTATACTTTTCAATACTTTGTCCTTTTCTTTTTACTGTGAGATGCTCTGATTGGAAATGGTTAACTTACTTTATTTAGTTATGTCCACTTTCCTGTCGCCAATCGATTGCCACATGATTGACATGTCTTTTGTTTCCCACTCTACTTAAGCAGTCATCATATGGATTCATCCACTACTTCGATCGCAGATCAGCTGCTCTTGCTATATTGTCTCTTAATGGAAGGCATTTGTAAGTATTAATTTTCAATGTTTTCAAGTTACTTTTGTTTTGAATGTGTTTTACATCAAATTATGTAATCTGCAGATTTGGACAGCCTATCAAGGTCAATTGGGCATATGCTAGTGGTCAAAGAGAGGATACATCAGGTTTGCTCATGTTATTGTTTGCAAAATTTTCCCTAAAATGTTTATGATGTGTTTTTGGCAGTTATTTGTCAATTATACTGTTTGATACTATCATAATTGGTGCAGGTCACTTTAACATTTTTGTTGGTGATCTCAGTCCTGAGGTTACTGATGCAATGCTGTTTGCATGCTTTTCTGTCTATCCTAGTTGTTCGTAAGCTTCTTCTCTTTTTGATCTTGATTTCAGTAAATGCAGATGTTGTAACTTACTAAAAGCATATGATTAAATTATCAGGATGTGCAAATCTATAGTAAACCTCAATTAGTGTTTTTGTGGTGCTTACTTTATTGATCTATACTGTCCAAATGCTAACAAATCTGATATCTTTACTGATATCAGGGATGCAAGGGTTATGTGGGATCAGAAAACTGGGCGTTCAAGAGGATTTGGGTTTGTTTCATTCCGCAACCAGCAGGTACTGTTTTTTGGTTAAGTTTCTGGTGGGTCTTTGTATTGCTGTTCCGTTACAATGTAGTTTCATCTATTGATGTTGATTTTTTTTTTCTGTTCAGGATGCACAAAGTGCAATAAATGATTTAAGTGGTGAGAATGATGCATTTTACTCTATACATGTACTTATTTTCTTCATTGGTTGCAGTTTTAGCACATCAAATAAAGCTGTGATTTTTAGTTTCAAATTTTTTATTTATATCTATCATGCTTTCTAGTAATCTTAATAGGTTTGGGTTTGTTGTTTTTGGATGGGACTGCTGAATTTATCTAGGAAAGTTTTTTCTTTTCTTTTTCCTCTGTTATTTCTCATGATTTTTTCTGTAAAATCACCATATGTACAGTTTTGATTCATTAACTTATTTTGGCTGAGCTGGATGAATTGTATTTAGTAAATTCTATAATTTGCATGAATTGCTGTTATTCTAGATTGCAGTAAAACTCAAATATTTGAATGATTTATTTTTCTAGGAAAGTGGCTTGGTAGCCGGCAGATTCGTTGTAACTGGGCAACAAAGGGTGCTGGTACCAATGATGACAAGCAGAGCTCTGATGCCAAAAGTGTGGTGGAACTAACCAATGGCTCATCAGGTGCATCTGTTGTAGCAAAAATCATTATATTTCCTTCAAAAATCAAACATTAGCGATAATTATTACTTTGTTCAACGCAAACCTCAGCAATTATTAGACAACTTTTATTCTACCTTTAATGATCTTTAGATTTGTGTCAAATGGCAAAAGAAACTCACTTCTATTCCCTTGGTATTCAGAGGACGGTAAAGAGACAACCAATAGTGAGGCTCCTGAGAATAATCCTCAATATACTACTGTTTATGTGGGCAATCTTGCTCCAGAGGCAAGTAGCTATCTCCAATAGCTCCTCTATTTATTATTTTCCATATGCAAGTTAATACTGAAATGAGTGTTACAAAGCATTGTGAGCTTACTTTAAGTAGGACAAGTGAAATGGTATTTCTTTAGTACTTCTAGGTAAATCTAGTATTTCTAGATGCATGTAGAACACTCAAAAAACTTTAGAAAACTTTAGTTGTTTTTTCTTTGTTAAATTCACTAGAGTAAAAAGAACAATTGGGCTTTTATGTATCAATTAAAGCTTCACAACTGATGATGGTATGAGCTTGATCCAGCTGTCTACTATTTGAACCCTGAGAACTCCCATCTAATAAAATTTTGAAAGCTGCAGTTATTTTGTTCAGTAAAGGAGCATGCTAGGTTCTCCAATAAAACCAATTATGTTGATTCATGCAGGTCAACCAACTTGAACTCCACCGCCACTTCCATGCTCTTGGTGCTGGGGTGATTGAGGAGGTTCGAATCCAGCGTGATAAAGGCTTTGGTTTTGTGAGATACAGTACTCATACTGAGGCAGCTTTGGCTATTCAGATGGGGAACACTCAGTCGTTTCTCTGTGGCAAGCAAATTAAGGTTTGTCCTCTGCTTTTGGTCAAAATGGGACTTCATTCTCTTTTTGAGAAATAAATATGTAACATAATGTGTGTTAGTGAAGTTTCGGAGGATATTTTGGGAATTCTTTGCACAGTTATTATGTACCTCGAATCATTGACCTGTAAATATCCCAAAATGATGCAATACATGAGTTGGATGATTGTTAGGATGGTTGGTGTTGTTAGATTCGGATCTGCTTATGTAAAGATCTTCTAGTTGTAGTTCCAACTCCATTCATATTTTAATTCCTTGGATTATGAGAAATTGACATCTTAATTTGTTTGTGTAGTGCTCTTGGGGCAGTAAGCCTACACCACCAGGGACAAGTTCAACTCCACTTCCCCCACCTGCAGCTGCACCTTTACCCGGCCTTTCAGCCACAGACCTTTTAGCTTATGAGCGACAACTTGCCATGAGCAAAATGGGTGTTCATGCCCTAATGCATCCCCAGGGACAGCATCCTCTTAAGCAGGCAGCAATGGGAGTGGGTGCTGCTGGAGCAAGCCAGGCTATATATGATGGTGGGTTCCAGAATGTTGCTGCTGCCCAGCAGCTAATGTACTATCAGTAATAAAAAAAGAGTTTGTGTGGTGGTAATATCCTTATTCCCTGCATTTGCAGGTTTTATTTGAGTTCTAAACAAAACATTTAGGAGGCTTTTTTAATGTATTTTCCTTTTTTAGCAGTGAGGTTGCAACCTGCTTTTATCTATAGCATATGTTTGCCGATTGTATCAATATTTTACATATTTCCGGATTTTATTTGAGCCCTAAACGGCTAGGAAGCTTTTTAATGTATTTTCTCCTATATATTTCAGACGGTTGCTGCCCCAAGGGATATATAAGCATATTTGCAGCTCTCTGTTTGATATTTTGTTCTTTGTGGTCTTAATTATTTGATGGAAGATTTGTTTCCATATTTATGGTTAATAATCATGATGTATAGGGCTAGTACAATTTGGCAATGCTAAATTCTTGTGGCCAAGATATTTTCTTCCCCTTTCTTTGTCCAATCCTAATCCGTGATTCTCTGTCGGTTAACGGTTGAGAAGAATGAGATTGGAAAACAAGGCTCCGTGATTGGTTATGTTGGTTACTTCAGATTAAATTATTTTTGATCTATTGGGTTTCATGGCGCTGGCCACTGGCATACAGAACGGCATTGATGGCAGTATTTATTTATTGCATTAAAGAGAAGAAGCGTTCCACCTCTGCAGATGGGAAGTGCCCATCAGTCACAACGCATGGTTCGACCAAATTATCATTAAACAATCTCAGTATCTGCAAGCATCATGGACGCTAAAGACGCGAGAAAAGGAGAGAATAAAAGAATGGTAAGAAGAGGGGAACGGAATGTTACAACACATGATCCAACCAAGGAATGGTTAAGTCCACAATTTCAGTCTCGGCAACTAACAAAAGCAATATTATGGTGGGAGACAAAGGCCAAAAAGGGAAGGTTATATCCGCAACCTGTCTGCAATCTCTACAACCATTTAGATTACATTAAAGGCAGAACCATGGAATATGCAGCTTCATTAGTCTGTTTCCAACCTAGCAATATATTTGTCATAGAATTTCCCTGCTTTCTCAAGGTCTCCAAGCTCGGTGTAGCAATCAGCAATTGCTCCATAAGCTTCTGTGTTTCCAGAGTCCTCCCCTTCTCGCTCAGAGATTGCTAAAACCATTGAGTGGTATTTAATGGCTTCTCGATATTTACCTTGCCTCTGCAATGATGCACCTGAATAGAGCAACCTTAAGTTAAGGACTCTTATAATTGATGTTAAACTTTATGGAGACTGACTCCAGGTTTAAGATCCAGGCAATAAGAAAAGAAAAATTTTAGGTTTCAATAGATTGCACAGCTCTCCAAACATAACCACATTACAATCACATATAGTCCAAGCAAGTTTAAAGGCTTTATAATTTCCTCCCTTTATGCTTTGTTAATGCTACTTCAATTCATAAACTGACTTGGGATTTCTTCATTGCAAACTATATGGTTCACAATGGAAGCACTTCTTTGAGCATTTTAAATCTTTATGCACAGATTCAAGGCAATGCCATAAGGTATCGTAAGACTTATTCATCTTTTGTCACTTGGTTTGACTTAAACCATAATAACCATATATTACTAAATCAGAGATGGAGACAAGATGGGCAAGCAAAGAGATGCAGACCTAAACCCCTCGCAGCCTTCTTCTCCTCAATAGGATCTTTTAGACTTTGAGCAAGCTCCAGGGCTGTCTTAAACTCAGGAAAAGCCTTCTCAGGTTCTTGATTTCTTAAAAAAATTTTCCCAGTCTTCAATCGAGAAATTAACTCTTCCTTCCTTGGATCAACAATCACTTCATTTTCAGATATTCTACCGACAGGAGTATAACTCAGGCTGGGAGCATATGACTCTATTTTAGCCTGCCTTCTTAAAGCAGCATTTATCTGGCGCAGCTGCTCATTTAGTCGCTGCAATTCCCCTCTCCTCTGCCGTGCAAGCAATCCTGAGGTACAAGATATGGATTATCAGGGAAATAATAATTTGTGCTACATGCTTTTCAATGAAATTTTCATGGACATCTGCATCAATTATTTTCAAAAGGGTGAATAATAAAAGAAAGGAGATGGAACAACTAAATCCAACATGATTTAGAACAAGACATGGGGAGTTTATTTCCATTAGTTATAAAGACTGCTCAGAATGAATTCCAGGATTTAGAAGGGGCAATTGTACTTTTAGATAGCAAAACAAATTGGTATTCCAAACTGACAACAGGTATCCTACTTCTATGCTTCTGCGAACTGAGACATATTTTCAACTGTGAGTTAGCCATTTAGAATCTCTTCTACATGAATCTGTGTCAAGAGTATTTTTGGTCTAACAATTTCTTCAAGAACATCATAGAAAATCTGAATTCAATTGCTGACTCGTCATTGTTTGTTCATTTGCAAAGCACTCAGAGTTGTATTATGCACCAGAACTAAAATCGACCAAAAGTACAAAAGATACCTCCAACTGTGGCACCAATAAGGGCTACAAATAGCAGTAAAGGCATGTTGAAAAAGGAGTTATCAGCCTCACACGTTTCTGCCAGGGCTTTCAAAGGAGCAGTAAATATCAAAATGTTGGCAGCAAGAAATGCTGTTACTGGAACTCTTGACCATAATACTCCCTGCCCCAACAGCAGCTTCAATCAATTAGAACAGTTGATGAAAAATGGAAAAAAATTATTTTCATCTTCAAAGAGTGGCTTGATACACCATAAATTGCCAAAATTCAAACAAATCCAAGTAATTTAAGGCATATGTGCATCTTTCTTGGATTTCAAACATAGAAATTTAAGCATTCTATAAATCTTATCATGTCCAAATTATAGATATTCTCAAGTGTGGACATGAAGATGAGGCTCACAATAATATCAAAATAAACTTAAAATAAGAAGCTAACTAGCTTAGTCTTAGTAACCATAAGTAGAAATAATAATAATAATAGCTCAAAAGCTGTCCAGAGGACTCACCATCATACCTCAAGAGCAGATAACTGTTGCAAAAATACATCATAATCTGACGAAATGCAATCCAAGACCCGGTTTCCCTCTGACTTTTGGCAATGGAGTAAGGACTGTTTACCCCTTTCTCGCAACAAATGACGAAGCCCAACTGGTCCATTAATATCTTTAAAGGATGGTCTAAAATTTTCTACTTTACACATAAAAGATGCTACCTTCCCTGTTTTCAGTCATCAAATTTAACCCCAAAATTAGTATACATAATAGTTTACTCCACCATCAATTCAATTCTATTAGTAAACCATTTCCATTTTTCATTTGATACGTATTCCATCCATTTAAATCCCATTTCAGGGGACCTTAAAGTTAAATTTCCAGACCTCACATTTATCTCCAATTTTCAATCAAAATTATTTTTTTTTTTATAAAATACAGGAAAATGACATATTCTGCTAAATAAAGAGGAACCCAAAGCTTACACTGCAGAAAAAGTAAAAAGAAAAAATACAAATGGGAAGCGGAAGAGAGCACTGACCGGGAAACTGGGGTTTGGCGTAGGATGGGGATGGAACAGAGCATGGGCGGGTAAGGAAGCAAGCGCAATGTATTATCACTCCCATTGCTTTGGATAAAAGTTGGATTCTCCACAGCCAAGTTTATTATATAGGAGTGTGCCCACTGGCGGGCATATATGACCTTGGAACTTATAAAAAACTACACTTATGCCATTCAATTATTTTCTTTAACTGAAAGTGTTATTTAAATGGCGAAATATTCTTGGATTTTATAGGGTTTTTTGCACTATTTTTGTAATTAGCTCTGCTTATTGTGGGTGCAAATTAACAAACCGTTAAGCCAAATTCCAATGGACAAAAAGCTCAAACTCTAATCAGGTGGCGACCCTGTCTAGTAGTACTATAGGTCCAAAACCTTGTTCTAACAGAAGCCTGGAATATCATTCTTCTAGAAAACAGCTAAGAAGTTGTTCAACTACGGGCACAAATCTGCTGGTGATTTCTATCTTTAGACATTATCAAGGTTTGACAAAGTAGCTGAATTCAGCATACGGATTCAATATGGCACTGCCCATATCTTAAACAAGGGGAAGCAAAATGACAATTCAGAAATGGGAATTCTCTGGTCAAGAAGAAGACATAAGAGGAAAAGATTATTTGTTTATGAGAAAATTTAATTCATTCTTTGGGATATGAGGCGCCACCCCAATGCCAAGAAGAAAGGAAAAAAGAGCTTCAAACACTTATTACAACAAGAAGCAAGCTGCAACCTTAATGTTAACTACCCTATACTACTGTACAGAGTCACTTGGTAGGCTATTTGGCAGTCAGCCAGGTAATGTCACGCGGTTGTGGTATTTGGAAGTGATCAGTTAAGCCCAAGTGTGCCATCAGAAGCCACACATGGGTTAGAAGCTGTCCTCCTCGCCTCAGATGTTGCCTGTGCTGACTTCCTTCGCAATGACTTGCAGCATGAGCAAGCATTTCCACCCAAGTATCAGCAATTAAGCTCCATTTCTGCCATTAACATAGTAGTAATAAATTCACGAATGTGATCTTGAGCTCCAGGAGGGGGAGAGTAGGGAGTGAAGAAGAATAAGAAGGGATTAGTTTTTGTTACCTCTTCCTTATTTGATATTTCATTCAAACTTCTAGCAAGCCCCCTTCCATCAGATAACATAGATTTCCCTGCTCTATACCTCGTTCCGAGCAATTCTAATCCCACAGCAGCTTTAACCAACTTATCATATACATCGGTTTTGTCTTTGTGTGGCTCTGGTGTATTGCAAAAATCAATGACTTCGGCGCAAGTGTCTTCAATTAGAATATCACCAAGCCCAGCTGGTAACATGGAAGGATAGTTAACAAGCAAATGCAGCATATACCTTGACATGAGAATGCTGATTTCACGCTTCGATTGAGTGGTCTCTATAGTTTCCTCGAAGTAGTAGCAGATGTCGGTAGCAATGTGCCATGTCAGAATTCTCTCATCAAATCCTTTCTCCACACTCCATTTAAGCTCACCGTGACCATAAATTTCCACCGCAAATATTTGTCTGCCTGCCTCCTGCGTGTCATAGACTGTTGCTTTAGCTTTAAGTCTCTCCTTGAGATACTTGAATATCCATTCCTTTAAGCTGTTGGATATCACCTCCTTAGTTACATATCTCTCCTTTTCTTGCTTTTCCACAAAGCCTAAGAACTTGAAGAGTTTCAGAATTCTATGGAGAAAGTGGGGTTTTACTTGACTTAGGATTGGATCGTAAATCATTGGTTTTTCTCTAAGCGCAAAGCTTAGCAGATTGTATTGAGCCATGGAATTTGACCACCTAGGATTGCTAAATAATCGGACAGAAGTAATGGCTCTCAAGACAGACGTCTTTTTAAGCAAGCTCAACCACACAACAGTCCAATCTGAGAAAAGAATGACCAGTGCTGCATATATGTCAAGCACAATAGC
The DNA here is from genome assembly GCF_000208745.1 of Theobroma cacao. Lineage (NCBI taxonomy): Eukaryota > Viridiplantae > Streptophyta > Magnoliopsida > Malvales > Malvaceae > Theobroma > Theobroma cacao. The sequence goes on from NC_030855.1 coordinate 20,280,676, forward strand.
CACTACCAGCAATAGGAAGGTTATGACAAGGTCAGCCTTTTTATACTTGTGCTTATCATCAGCCAAAGAGAAAAGGACTAATACAATGCAGGTAAGTGATAAATTGATGCAACGCAAGCTAAGGCCCCATCGAGAATAGACCACTGACGCTTTTGTGTAGAGCAAATCAAACATGAATGCAAGCTCCATTTCAACTACTTCAAAAGCCTTTTGGAAGGACAGATTCTGAAACACCGCTAGGCTGGTGTCTCGATCCCGAGAACTAAGTAGGAGATTCACAAAAATACGCTTGAATATCTGAAGTAGTCCGTAAGCTTTAAGCAATTCATTGGTTTTGGAGATGGAATTGTCTTCAATGGCAAAGGCCTCCATAGGCAGCTGAATATCAATTACTCTGTTTGTATTACATATATATCCCTCTTCTTTTTTCACATTGTACTCCTTAAGCAAATTTGGGTTAGTGGGGCCTGGAAGATCACGACGAGCAAGCATGGAACCTTTCATCTGTTCGCTGCTTGCGGAACGTAGGACCCAGGTCCTTTCTACATACTTGCTGAGGCCTACAAAGACCATTAAAGTGGACAGAATTGAAAGGTGAGAGCCTCTCCATGCCATGAGGAAGGTGTAGAATGCGACTCCTGTTTGGAGAGCCATCCCAAGCAGCTGCCTCAACCACAACTCATTGTCTTCTAAGGAGTACGCAGTGATGGTGTCAGGGCCACCCAAATGTAACAACAGAAATGGTACCCAAAAAACATGTAGTTCAATGTTGGCATCCTGTTCACCATTATCACTAGTATCTCCCAGGTCCTTTGAGATAATTCCAAGGGCCATTGTTGCCACAGTGTCTGCAGCTAAGTAAGCCACCCATACAGCAAATCTGACCAAAAGCTGGAAACTATACTTTCTGCGATTGCCCATGACAATGAGTATTGTCTGAAAGAAGAGGCTAAATAGAACCAGCCCTCGTAGCTGCCAGTCCTTCCATAATTCTTTTAAAATTTGAACGAGTGCCTTCATTATTTTCCTCTTATTCTTTGCAAGTCAATCTGCTAACAACTAATATTTATAAACATTAGATTAACCTAAAAATGTAACATCTTATCAGAAGGGAAGATGACTGAGGCTTTGGTGGGTGGGTAGACTGAACTAACTATTGAAACAAGGATTTCTAGGTTAAATTGGTATGAAATGCTCCCCTATGAGTGATACAGTGATACTATTTCTCAATAAGCATTGTATTTTGTTCATCAATTAGCAAATCATTGACCTTAAATAACAGAAAACAAAGAATTGCTCCAAGCAGCCTAAGAAGTAAGAATAGAACACATTATGACAAGTTCAACAAACCAACACATAGAAACAAAGAAGCAACCAAGAATAGATGTTTCTTTCTTGATGATGGCTGAGGATGCATTCAAAAAGTTGGCTCAAGTCAGAAGCGCAATTAGAAGGTAATATGAAGAGAAGATTAGGTACCTGTGGGAATCACTGCTGACACTGCTTTCTGGTCTAATCATCAATGCTCACGCCCCTCCTCAAAGTGGCACCGGGAATTCTAAGCTAAATCTCCAGAGGAAGAGAGAGTGTAAGAAAAAAAAGATAACTGCGGGTCCATGTGCAAGGGTGCACTGGGAAATTATGTAAACAATGATCACACTTGCTTGCCTTTGACTTCATGTTTGATAAATTTATATAATATATGTTCTTTTCTACATTGACTGGAAAAGGAAAAAGTATGCAATACCCGACNTTTATATAATATATGTTCTTTTCTACATTGACTGGAAAAGGAAAAAGTATGCAATACCCGACAATTCTATTTTAATTTTATTATTAAATATTAATTAAGTCATTAATTTTTAATTATAATTTAATTATTTTTAGTTATTTTTATAATTAATTTATTTTTAAGTGAGTTAGGATATTTTAAAAGAAATTAGAAGAGACAACTTTTAAAAATTCAAGAGCCTGAAAGTTGAGATAGAAATTTAGAAAAGTAAACTGCAATTAATCATTTTGTTTTCTTCCTTACTTTTGTATTTTTCTTGTTACTCTCAATGGTTGAAATTTATATAATGTTATTTGTCTTTATAATTATAAGTAGCTAATTTTCTTCTTCTAAGATTGCAATTGAATTCATATGTAATCTAAATTTTTAATCTCTTTCTTACTTATCTTTAATGAGATTTGAATTGTTTATTTCAATTTGTACTTAATGCTTTTAATTGTCTGATCATCAATTAAATTGATTTAGGAATCTAAACAAACTTGGAAAAGAGAGTTTAGTGTAGACTAAAATTGGGATAATATTTGATCATATTGATTGATTTATGTATAGGATAGGGATATATCTATATGCCATATATAGCTAGAATTAGAGCCTAAACTTATGAGTCTATTTTAATTTCAATTCATATAGAGATAAAGTATCTTGATTAAAACAAATATTTTAATAAGATGAGTTGAGAGACCTTTATAAATAATTGAGGACTCTACGTTAGCAATTCAACCTATTGAAATAAGTTAAGGAAAAGCGATGAGATTCAGATTAAGTGTGAGGGATATTGTAATCTTAGGGTTGTTTGATTTGCTTTTTACCCAATTATCTTGTTACTTTAATTTTTAATTAAATTAGTTTTAGTTGAGTAATTTTTAGTTTAATTAGAATTCAAATTTTAATTATTTGAATAAAATTAAATTGTTCTAATTTTAGTACTTAATAAAATTTTAGATCAATTTTCTGTGAGATCAATACTCTACTTGCTTATATACTATTTATTTGATATATATACTTGTATAGTAGAATTTTAACTGACAAGTTTTTATTCATACCCTAAAAACAATGAAATAAAAGTGAACCTTCCATGGCTTACATTCAGTTGTTGCTTCGTTGGTTTAAGAGCTATATATCCTTCTTATTTTTATAATTTCTTTTTTTTTTTGGCAATGAATTGTCTCTTCATCTATGAACATGAACGGGATTGAATTAAGCCATATTAGATATAGTTGTTTACATGTTGTTGTTTGATGTGGTGTGGATGCGCTTCTCCTAGCCACAACTAAAAATTCTTATCTTACAACATGGTATAACTGAAGAAACTTTAAGAAAAAAGGAGAGGGAGAGAAAGAAGTTAAGAGAGATAGTAAACAAGAAAGGAAGAGGAAAACAAACGTATAAGTTTTTGTATTTTTTTTACTTGAGAACTTAGTTGGTTCTCCTCTCTTTAAATAGGTTACAAATTATGTTATATAAGGAAACTTTGTCTAACAATAGGGAGAGATTACAGGATTTATACACAAAATTGGTGCAACGTCTCTTTACAAGAATATTACAACACATGCTGCTATTCTTGCTGCTGATCTGCTGCCATGTCTGTTGCTGATTTGCTGCTGGTTTGGTGCTGATCTGCTACCATGTTTGTTGCTGAATTAATGTTGGTTTGATGTTGATTTGCTGCCATGTTTGTTGCTGATTTGTTGTTGGTTTGGTGCTAATCTGTTGCCATGTTTGTTGCTGAATTACTGTTGGTTTGGTGAGTAATTTGTTGCTGGTTTATGGGAGATTTATTGTTGATCTGTAGGAGATGATGGTGTTCTACACTCCCCCTCAAACTTGACATGGATGGAGACCATAGTCCAAGTTTGCCACGAAATGCTTCAAAAGTGTTCCGAGGTAATGCCTTAGTGAGAATGTCTGCTACTTGTAACTTGGAAGGAATAAACTTGGTTTCAAGAGATCCTAAGGCCACCTTTTCTCGAACAAAATGATAGTCAATCTCTATATGTTTTGTTCAAGCATGAAACACGGGATTAATAGTGAGATGAAGGGTAGATAAGTTGTCACAGAAAAGTAAGGCTGGGTGAGCCATATAAAGACCAAGATCACGCAGTAGGTAGGATAGCCAGCTGAGTTCTGCTGCCGTCGAGGCTAAAGCTCGATATTCAGCTTCAGCACTAGATCAAGCCACAATAGATTGCTTTTTGGAACTCCAGGAAATGCAATTACCACTAAGAAAGGTGCAAAAGCCAGTGGTGGATCGTCGTGTGGAAGGACATCCTGCCCAATCTGCATCTGAATAAGCACAAAAAACTAAAGGATTTTGAGATATTAGTTGAATACCAAATGACATAGTGCCCTTAACATATCTAAGAATTCTTTTAACAAGTTGAAAGTGGTATTTAAAGGGTGAATGCATAAATTAAGAGACATAATTAACACTAAAGGTAATATCTGGTCTAGTTAACGTTAAATATTGTAAGCCACCAACAATGCTTTGATAGATATGGTGATCTTCAAAAAAGTCAGTGGTGGGAAGGAGATGTTTTGATGGCAGTGTGGTAGAGATTAATTTACAATCAAGCATTTGGGCTTTGGTTAGAAGATTAGTAGCATATTTGGTTTGATTGAGAAAAAGACCTTGAGGAAACTTATGAACTTCCATACCAAGAAAGTAATGAACGAATCCAAGATCTTTCATTGAAAATTCTTTATTTAATGTTTGAATAAAATCATGTAAAGAGTTTGTGTCACTACTTGTGAGAAGAATGTCATCAACATATACAAATAGATAGATGATGTTGTGTGTGCTATGTCTAATAAAGAGTGAGGAATCTGCAGTACTGCAAGAAAAACCAATTGAAAGAAGGAATAAGCTAAAACGATCAAACCAAGCACGTGGAGCTTGACGGAGACCATATAATGCCTTCTTTAGTCTGTAGACATGATCAGGTCTACTAGTGTCTTGAAATCCAAGTGGTTGCTCAAGATAGACAGTTTCAGAAATGGTGCCATGAAGGAAGGCATTCTTCACATCTAATTGTCTTATATCCCAATTATGTGCTCGAGCAATAGTGAGAACAACTCTGATAGTAGCTAGTTTAACGACAGAAAAAAATGTCTCTGAAAAATCTAAGCCTTGTACTTGGGAGTATCCTTTTGCCACCAATCGAGCCTTCAATCTTTCTAAAGCGCCATTTGACTTAAGTTTTGTCTTGTAAACCCATTTACTTCCAATGACATTCATATCAGATTTTCGTGGAACAAGTTCTGAAGTTTTATTAGCATGAAGTGCTACAATCTCTTCTTGCATTGCTGCTAGCCATGTTGGATGTTGAAGAGCAGTTTTAAGTGTTTTAGGTTCAGGAGGTATGTGAGCTAGGAATGTGTATGCTAAAGATGCATATTTGGGATTTGGTTTGACAATGTCACTTTTAGACCTAGTGGTCATTGTATGTGATTTTGTTTAAGAGCATGATGGAGACTGAGTTGTAAGTGAGGGAGATTCGTTAGAGTTGGACAGTGAAGGAAGTTCATGGTTAAATTGGTTTAAAGGGCTCTCATGGGTAGAAAGGGGTTGTTGTGGATTTAAAGACTCTCCTGTGGTTAGCATGTTTTGGTCAGATTGTATAAAATTAGATAATGGGATTATATCTAGTGAGGACTCAAGATGAAACTAGTTTAAGTGTCTAGATAGAGGAATGAGGTTCCATGGTGTTTTCTTCAAGACTAGTCTGTTGGTCTTGCTCATAAACAACTGGTAGGGATCTAGAATGAGATTTTGTTGTTGGCGTTGTGATGGAGTTTGTAGTACCTGCATACCACTCACTAAAAGAAGTAACTTCATTAATAGTCCAATTGTTAGAGAATAACTTAGTAGTTTCTTGAAAAGAATATGTTTCTTCATCAAAAACTACATGCCGAGATATATACATTCTTTTTGTTGAAGGATAATAACACTTATATCCTTTATATATTTCACGGTATCCAACAAATACACATGGTAAGGAGTGAGGGTCAAGTTTGGTTTTGTTGTAGGGTCTTAAATAAGGGAAGCAACGACAACCAAAGACTCTCAAGGATGAATAGTGAGGTTTTCTATTGTATAAAAGCTCAAAAAAGGCTATTCCATTGTAATATTCTGGAGGGTTGTCTATTAATTAACCAAACTGCAGTTCCAAAAGCCTCATTCCACAAGTATTTGGGAATTCCTCCATGAAACATCATAGTTAAGCCTAATTCAGTTATGTTCCTATGTTTTCTTTCTGCAATCCCATTTTGTGGTGATGTATTAGGACAAGACATTTGGTGTTTAATGCCAAACTTAGATAGATAGGCATTAAACCTAGCATCTATAAGTTCTCCCCCACCATCAAATTGAAACACTTTGATCTTTTTTTCAAATCGGTTTTCAACATATTTATGGAACTCAATAAAACATTGAAAAAAGTCAGATTTATTCTTTAAGGGAAAATACCATGTAAACCTTGTGCATTCATTAATAAAAATAACATAATAATTAAAATGATTATACAAAGCAATTGGTGCTTTTCCCCACAAGTCACAATGAATGATTAAAAAAGGTTCCTTACTAAAATCCTTTCTACTTGCAAATGGCAGCCTACATGCTTTGGCCATTTGACAACTAGAGCAAACATGTTCTTTATTGCTAGAATTAGTTTTACTGGAGATTAAATTTTAATGTTTGAGCATATCAATAACGATCATTTGAGGATGTCCTAGCCTTGCATGCCAAACTTCAGCTGAAGCAGTTCGAAATCTATTAGAGAACAATGCTGTTGTTGTTGAACTGCAATCTGGTTGCAAGGCATAAAGTCCTCCACTTCTATTTTCGATTGCTATGACCTGCTTTGTCTCCTTGTCCTTTATCTCAAATCCATTAGATGAAAATGTACAAATATAAGGATAATCAGAGATTAATTGACTAACAGATAATAAATTTTTCTTAATTTGAGGTACAATAAGAACATTATTTAAATGTAAATTATTTTTTTCGGTTTTAAGTGATGCAGATTTTATGTGAGTAATGTCTAGCATGTGTCCATTACCTACCATAATTTTGTCAGGTCCATGATATGAATTGAAATTATTTAGCTTACCAATGTCATAAGTCATATGATACAAGGCGCCAGTGTTTGGGTGCCAGGTTTCATCTTGAATATCTGATATAGTGATGGCCGCTAGAGCTTGTGAGGGAATTTCAGGTTGATAAAGTTGATTGAAGCGTTGCCAGCAATTAAGAGCAGTATGTCTTGGTTTGTTGCAGATTTGACAGTAGGCTTGAGTATCTTGGTCTTGCTTGGTAGAGAGAATTAGTGTAATTGTTAAGGGTTTTGCACCTAGAATGCCATCCTTAACATGTGAATGAGTAGATTGGGGAAAACCTTTACCTTGAGATGAGAAACTAATCTGTGGCTATCGAGATCTATTGTTGTAAGTCCTTCTACTAGATGGATGTGGAGAACGTTGGCTAACAAAAGTCATATTTTGATTTAAAGAACCAAAACTATCAGGAGAGTTGACAGATTTCATTGTCTCATGTCCTTGAAGTAAGGGAACAATTTCACGAAATGATGGTATTGGAAGTTTTATCATAGTTGTTACAAATGACTCATATCCATGACCAAGACCCCTGAGTAATTGAAACACTTTGGTTCGATCACTTACTGGTTTTCCAATAGCAGCCAAGTCATCACAAATTGCTTTGAATTTTCTGATGTAGTTGAGAATGGAGAGATTATCCTTTCTATGAGTTTGTAGAGTTTGTAAAAGATAAAACTCCCTTTCTTGTGATTCTTGAGCAAAAGCATCCACTAAGGCATTTCACACATCTAGTGATGTTTCTAGTCCGATGACCAACCCAAGCACTTTTTCAAATAATATACCTGTTATCCAACCTCGCAAGAGAGAATCTGATTTTTTTCAAAGTATATATTATGGATCAGTTTGGTCAAGCATGATATATTTACCATCAAGAAAACCAAGCATGTCTTGGCTTTCAACTAATCCCTTGACTTGAGCCTTCCAAAAAGAAAGTTTGTCTGGTTGAGATGAATAGAAACAAAATTCCCTACATTCAATGTTGAAGGGTAAGGGTATTGAATAGATGAGGCCATTGAGGGAACATGGAGAACAAGTAAATTATCAAAACAGTAAAAAAAAATACGCTGGATAGGAGAAAAAAAAAAAAAAGAAGTGGTGATGATGTTAGAAGTCCAAAAACTAAATAATAGAAGAGATCTGATAGTAATGTAATAGTAAGAACAATAAAAAAAAATAGAAGTGCAATGATAGTAAAATTTTAGAAGAGAAAGAGATTGAGATTGAGTAGAAATAAAATTTAGAAGAAATTTATTAGAAATAGTACAATGATAGAATTATGAGATAAGAAAAGAACAAATAAAATAAGTTTAGAATGATAGAATGATAAGAAGGAAAAAAATAAAAAAAGAAGATATAAGAAACAGAAAATTGCAGCTTACGTATGGTAGGAAGTTATCAAGACAGAAAAAACTTAGAAAAGAACAATGCAGAAGAAAAAGCAATCAAAATTCGCCCAGAAAAAATTGCCCTGATACCATGAAGAAACTTAAAGAAAAAAGGAGAGGGAGAGAAAGAAGTTGAGAGACATAGTAGACAAGAAAGGAAGAGGAAAACAAATGTATAAGTTTCTGTGTTTTTTCTGCTTGAGAACTTAGTTGGTTCTCCCCTCTTTATATAGGTTACAAACTATGTTATATAAGAAAACTTTGTCTAACAATAGAGAGAGATTATAGGGGAGAGATTACAGGATTTATACACAAAATTGGTGCAACGTCTCTTTACAAAAATATTACAACACATGCTGCTATTCTTGCTACTGATCTGCTGCCATGTCTGTTGCTGATTTGGTGCTGATCTGCTACCATGTTTGTTGCTGAATTGCTGCTGGTTTGGTGCTGATCTGCTGCCATGTATGGTGAGTAATTTGTTGCTGGTTTGGTGAGTAATTTGTTGCTCGTTTATGGGAGATTTGTTGCTGATCTGTAGGAGATGATGGTGTTCTACAATAACACAGCCTGAGATACATCGCCCAAGTTTCAAGTTCAACTAGCTTCTTGAGTACCTTTGTCGCTCTATCGAATCAAAAATGATTAGCCTCGGAGAAAAGGTTAGGAACTTATGACTTTACTATTTGCTCCCTGTCCCACCTCCGTTCTTGTCCTCTCTCTTCCTTCCAGAGACAAAAAGCTAGTTAGGATTCTTCATGAAAATTGGACTTCCAAGGACTATTGCTAAGCTACCTTGTAAGTTTGATTTAAGATGGTCATTCAAGTATTCTAGGAAATTGACCTGTATATATTCACTTTGATAAACAAATAAAAATTATTCCAGTAATTGCTGCAAAGTTTTAACATAGCAGAAATACAAGTGCATGAAGCATGAGGTTATTGAGGCCTTTGTTGTGTTGCTTCAGAAATCCAGTCTCAATGAAATAGAGCAAGTAGATTTGCTACACAACTTTTAAATGGTAACATTTCAGAAAATATGAAATTGATGCAGAATATGATTTCCCTAGAGTGATGGTCTTTCTCGCGGAAGGGCATATACTCTGTCCTGACTCTTGCCTCCAGGATCTCATTCCTACAACTGAGTATAATAACAAATATTAGTCTAGAGAAGATAAGCAAAGATGGTGCAACATCAAAGTGTATTTTCTTTTTTATCTAGGATAAAACTAGTCCAGTTTTATGTGTAAGATGAGCAAAGGCAAGGGAGACTCACCATCGGAGGAGAAGGTTCCCAGTGATTTTCTTTGATAAATACAGCGCTGCCGGTGCTATTAATGCCTCTAACATAGTCTGCAAAATCTGGTGGCATATTAGTAAGTATCAATTCCCTCAAGCTGGTCAGCTGGTATAATGCATCCAGCGTTTTGAGACTTCTACAGTCCCTAATTTCTAATTCTCTGAGACTAGGCAAGGCTCCTTCTTCCACAAGCCAATTACTAAAATTGCCCAGTTGCCACAGTTTCAAGACATGGAGTTGAGGAAATGCTCCAGAGACACAAGTCATTTCTTCCCCTATGTAGGAAAAACTGAAAAGCCTTAGTATATTTAACTGAGGCAGCTTTCCTAGCTCTAGCATTGGATCTTTGCCCAGTACTGTCTTTGATAAAGTGAGGCTTTTCAGGTTTGGAGGAAATATTGTGGATTTGAATGGTCTTAGTAACGATCCAAACAAATATAAGTTGACCAGGTTGTGCTGCTCCTTGAAGCTCGTTAACTTGATGGGTGCACTCTCACCAGACTTTCTCATTGATCTTATCCTTAGAGAGTGAAGTTTGTTCAGTTGAGATGTCCAATCAATTTTTATACTTCTTGGGATATAGAATGTCAACTGCAACTTTCTGAGGCATTTAAACTTGCTCAAGGTCTCTGCAACTAAAGATTCGGTGCTAATAGACAACCCACATAAGCTTTGAAGCTTATTCAAAGTCTCCGCTGAGAGCACGTCCAAAGAATCAAGACAAATTCCATTCAGATAGAGATGGCGCAGGCCCCTAATCTTCCAAAAAGAATCAGGCAAAGTGGTTATGTTGGTGTGCTTCACATCCAAAGTTTCCAGGCATTGCAAAACGCCAATAGAGACTGGAAGTGAATTAATAACAGTGGATCTTAAGCCTAGGTACCTTAAGTTCAAGAGAGTGCCCATTGCCTTGGGAAGCTGAGGTTTGTAGACACCCTCAAGATCAAGCACCCTAAACACTCCGAGGTTTCCCTTACTCATAATCTTGTCTAAAAACATGCTTGAATTTCCAGCAGGGATACCTCCTTTTAAAGTGTTAAAAGATACATAAGAACGTAAATGGCTTTCGTGAAGTTTTGAAAAAGGGATGTTTGAATATGTTGCAAGTCTCCGGACTGGTAATTGTGATGTGTTAGCTGAAAATGACGTATTGTGGATCTGAAGAAATCCAATATCCCTTGCTTTTAAGGAGAAGACATCATGGACAAGGCTTGGCAAACGACATGTTTTGGGGCTCCCATCTAACCTCCATCTTACCACTTCAATCATTTTTCTACAAACTAGTTCCTCAAAATACATTTCTGCCAGATCCTCCTCAACCATATCACCGTCAGACAAGGATGTGACAAAACCCTCAGCTACCCACAGATGAATCAACCTCCTTATGGGGATCTCAATCGCTTTCGGAAAGAGTCCCATGTAAAGAAAGCAGGGCTTCAAGTAAGAAGGCAATTCATGATAGCTTAAGGCCAAGATACCTTCTATAGCATTCACATGCTCGATCACTCTTGACCATTCGCTATCTGTTAATTCTTTAGCAGACAACAAACCACCCATTAAGACAATTGCTAGAGGTAAACCACCACATAATTTCAAGATTTGCCCCTTGAATTTCATTAACTGAGAATTATGTAATCTATCTTCAGTTATGTCTAGCTTCTTTAAGAACAAAGCCCAGCTTTCTTCATCATTCAATGGACGTACCTGTAGAGTTGAACCAGCTGGCACTGCCAGGCCCGCCTTTCGGGTAGTTACAATCACCACACCACCGTGGGAAAAGGGTGGAAAGACCTCCTTGATTGCTTCCCAAAATTCAGGAGCATCGACATCGTCAACAACAATTAGATATCTTCCTTGTCCTAGAAGTTTAGGGAGCCTCCACTTTAATTCGTCCTCCAGTAATGGCTCTTTCGCAATCTTTTCATCAAGCTGGGTAATCATGTCAACCAATAAATCTCTCACTTTGAACTCTTTCGTAACATGAACCCATGCACGGCTAGTGAAATGCCGCTTGATGTCCACTCTGTTGTATACGATTCTTGCTATGGCTGTTTTGCCTGATCCTCCCTCGCCAACCATCGAAACAATTGCTGGTTGGTTCCCTTGCTCTGCCCCCTGGACTACAAGAGCAACCAAATTCTTTACTTGTTCCTCAAGGCCAACCACGTGACTTTCACCGTCGAAACAAAAATCAGATATTCTTGCCCAACGTTGGTGTTGGCTCGGGCCTGGGATATTGTTATCAGTAACATCTTGAATATCCAATGGTTGCTTATCTTTGATTAAGTCTCCAGTCTTGGAAATGAATTGTTTCATCTCTTTGTTGAAGACAACTCGGTTACAGAAAGAAGTGAAAGGCTTCCGACTCTGCAATGCTTTCCTGACTAGAAAGTTGTCAATGGCATCATCCATAGAGTAGAGAGCTCGCAAGAGACGAGTTGTACACTTACCGCTGTTAATTTCAACAGTTAATGCTCGATTCTTCTGATCTGCTTCTTTCAGCAACTGCCTGATCAAGTTGAGCTGGTGGGTGGTTCTCTGAACTTGATCTTTCACCTTTGGGGTCAGGGCTATCGCTTCATCATGGAGAAGATTTTGCAGTTTCTGTGAGAGAAGAGAAACTACCACTTCAGCATCCATGGAGAAGAACAGGCTAAGAATAAGGCAAAACTCTCAAGCAACGGATAAAGATGGGAATTTGCTTCTATTTTGTTGATTGTTTTTGACCCTTTGGATTTGATTAATTGTGGACAACATTCGTTTGTTGGATTATTTTCCTTTGCCCTTTTCAACATTTCAACGGATAGGCAACCTAAGATGCCTGTCTGTTTAAAATAATCTATAACTTAATATAAAAGGAAACCAAGAGGGCTTCCTCGTTTAGCCACATGCCAGCATTGAGTTGTGATTAGAGAGTGTTTTTTACCAGCCTGGAACACGATGTGGGCCTTTCTTTTTTTTGTTTTTTTAATACTCTGGCCATTAGTCAATGATTGCTGTCTTTTGCTGCATAGAAAACTGAGGGTTGATCTCTCTTTTAATACTCACACACAAATTTGCTGTGTACATTATTGTCTCCTTTAGAGAATAAATATATATATATATATTTCTTATAAAATAAAAATACAAAAAAAAAATNACAATATATTATATATATATATAAATAATTTTTTTTTTTTTTTTTTTTTCTCTTATAAAATAAAATATTCAAAAAAATATTTGGATAGATATTTGTGGATTTTATCCAAATTTGAAGTAAAACAAATTTTTAATTTTTAATGAGACATGATAGGGATCACAAAGTGAATTAATTCTAAATTATTATAAAAGTATAAGATAAAAAAGTATTAATTAACATTGAAGATCATTTAGAAAATTTCATTGTTAAAACTACAAAAAAATTAATAAGTATAATTAATATTCATTTTATTTTGACTTTCAAAAAATAGTCATTTTATTTTAATAATTTTATTGTATCTATTATGTAGCTTATCAATAATTACTTTTAAAATATTATATTTTCTCAATATGAATTTGATTTCACTATTAGAATCATGTAATTAACAAAATATGGTTATATCAACATTAGCATATACTAAAATATAAAAAAAATCAAATGTTTTCAAAAAAAATTATTTAAATAAAAAATTTTGCTTAACAAGAGATGAGAAAATATTTTAAAAATAATGACTTTTTAAAATAATTATCTTTAATTTATCATTATAAATATTATTTATAATATTTTTAAAATTTAAATTAATTTCTCTTTAATTATTAATATTTTTATTTATAATATTATGTAATTTAAAATTATTTTTAATGAAAAATTCAACACCCACACGAAGCGGGGCACCACCCTAGTAATTATAAATTGTTAAGTATTCAAGCAATAAAAGTATCCCTTTTTTATTCAATTACAGATACTTGGAAGTTTTTTGGCTCCCTCAAAGCAACCACTTGTTTACTTACTTTGTCAAAAATAGGTAGATGTAAGAAGTTATGCTCGATATCTACTCTTTTCTTCCTGTTTCCCGTCCAGCTTCAAGATCCATTACCTTTGCAATCAACATTTTGGCATCAGAGCCGGGAATGGAGGAGTAGCGAGTGAGCAGTATTAAGAAAGATGTTTCTTTTCTTGCTGCAAGATAGGAGAGACTTTTTCAGAAAACACAAGAGATGTTTACTGCCATGAATGCAAGGTTTGATAACCTTCAGTCGGTCCAAAATCAAGAAACAGTAGAGAGTTCTTTCAACCAAAGCAGAATTAACAATGGTCGATTTAGCAGAGAAGGATCTATGAGAACCAATTACTTACCCAAATTTGTGAAACTCGAATTTCCTCAATATAGTGGCACAGATGATCCTACCTGATGGATTTGTAGAGCGGAGAAATTCTTTGAATATCACCAAACTTTAGATAAGGAAAAAGTGTCATTAGCCTCCTTCAACTTGGATGGAGATGCTCAATGTCACGAATTACGCTCATTCGCCTAAGCATGCGATAGTCCGTGCGACACTTGAGTAAACGTTTCCATGCAAGCCAACCAATACTCGGTTATATATGATCAAACATCAATAATAGCAACCAATCAAACTAAGACAATGCACATCAAAGTCATAGGGCATACCGAATGCCATATATGTAACCATTGAGCTACAAAAAGAAAAAATATTTTATTAATATGAATATTGAGTACAAAGGGACCAAGACACCCTATGTCAGGCCCTAAGGACTGTCACGACCCGGTACTCCCCTCGAGCCCGTGACAACGGCCGCGGTGTCCCGGTAGACACTTATTATCCGAAATGTCAACCCGAAATCCCGCAAGGCTTTACTATCAGTTTCTCATTTCCCTTGTGAGCAACCATTGACAAATATCGTGTTCTAAAAGATTTAAAACTGTTTCCAACTAAAAACAAATAAAATATTAATTTTCGTCTTACAATGGTATTTTGGTCATTTTTCTCAAAAATTTCGAAACTGGCTAAAACGTAATATACAAGTACAAAACACATAATTCATATTCAAAATGAGTTTAAAAGTCTAAAATCTTCATTTAAAATGAAATTACGGTTATTTGAATATAATAAGAAAATAAAAGAAATATTAAGTAAAATATTCTATTTTTTTATAAAATAATATTTATAGAGTTATACGTGAATAATTTTTATAGCGTAAAAGCTAAATAAATTTATACATACTGAAATACAGTGAGCCAAAATATTTAATTTAATTTACAATAACAAGAGGGCCCCCGAATAAACAAAAGTAAAGAGGATTGTGAACCTACGGTTTGAAAAATGAAGATCCAACGGTAGTCCTCGATGAGATCAGCTATCTACAGCCTACACTGAACCTGAAATGGGTGGAAATGAGGGTGGTGAGATTATAAAATCCCAATGAGTAAACAGACATCATCATAAATATCTAGAGTTGAGTACATGAAGACAATAAAATAAATCATCGTAAACTGGGTCACAGCATAAGAATACATTTCATTTAAAATATGTAAAGTGGCTTATGAATTTCATAAAAACTAGACTTGTGCCATAAATCCATTCTCAGGGACACCTTGGCCTATGCATCCTACCGAGACCGCCAAGGCTATTAAAATTCACATTTCACATAAATCATGTTTTTGTTTTGAAAACATAGCCGTTCCTTGGCGTTGGCTGAGTTCCCCCTCACGTGGTGGTTTAGCGTGAAGTGAACTCTAAACTTTACCCCAGGAGATACCCTACGCGCCTCTCCGTTCGAGGTAAGAATATAATGGGGTTTACTGTGCCCCTCTAAAAGGCTGGTCCACAGAAACCCCCTACTGCAGTGATTAATTAATATATATAATCCACCATACAATAAAACTCAATAACATGATATGGCAATTTTATAATTCACAGTCTTTCAAGGCAATCAAACAATTCGCATTTCAATACAATTGCCAACTAGCCAATCATGCCCGATTTATCATAAGCCAATCAATTTAAACAAACAAATTGCCACAATTAACAGTCTCCGTGTACTCTATTTTTCAAAATCACTATTAATTTCAAAACAATTTATAATTTAATTTCATTGAAACACATTTATTCATAAAACATGAAAATTTACCTTTTTAAATTCCTTTTTCCATAGAATTCATGAAATCATCTAAAAACCACCCTAGATAATTAAAATGACAGTAAGTTTACTCACAATGTCTAGAATGCAGACTTTCGAAGCACTCTGTCTACTGGTCCTCGGATGCAATTTCCTTGCCTTTATCGGAGGACTCACCACCTTGACACAATACAAAATTGAGAAATTCACCACATTGGTACTAAATTGAAATTAAACTAATTTAGACTACTAATGCTTGATATGGAATGCAAAAATGTCTAAATTTTTGCCTAAATGCGGTGTTAGCCTATTTCGGTCTTTTACCCGATAAATTGATATACGCGTCCGTTTAAACTCCAAATTAATTTTTTTCAGTTTCTATACCTCAATTGCACCCAAATTGACTTAATGTCCCTCAGTGTGGTGCAAATTATCAGTCTCGATAGCAAATTACGAAAATACCCCTAGTGGGTAAAAATTCGTATTTTTGCTCCGAAAATTCCCATTATTTTTCTAGGCTCATAATTCATCATTTCTTAACCAATTCTCCTAGAATAAAAATCAAACTCATCCTCACTCATACATGATAAATTTGGCCATTAATGGTTGTGGGAGAAAATAAATTCTTTTCTTGTTGTTTTGTTTCTAAATATGCTAAACTAACTAAAAACACTAACATAACTTAAAATCAAATTAATCTAACAACTTTCTCTCTCCTAACCCATTTTGATCAGCCAACAATTCATCATAAAAACATGTAATTTAAGCATGGAAAATAAGGAGAAATGCTTAAGGAAAATAGATTTCAAGCTTAAGTTGAAAAATGCTACCTTTTTCACTTGTTTTCCTTGATTTTTCACACTTTTTCTCTTGAAATTCCTCACCTAGGGTTTGTTCTTCCTCTCTTTCTCTGTCTTCCTTGCTTGGCCGAATATTTGGAGAGTAATGGGCTGATTTATACTGATTTTTTGGTTAAATAATAAAATATCCTAAGCTTGACACATGGCATTTTCTTATTGGTCCATTTTTAAAATTTTAAAAATTTAAACATTTTATCTCCATCACATGATTAGTCAAGGGTCAAAGATGAAGATAAAGGAAGACCATGTGCTGAAAAAAATGTCCTGATGGTGGAAAATTACAATTTTGCCCCTGAGGTGGTAAAATTATCATTTTACCCTTTTACTCCAAATTATACTGAAATTAAAATTTTTCACTTCTAAACCTCAAATCATACTCCAATAAGTCAAATTATACTCCAATAAGTCAAATGGGATCAAAAAAATCTTTTTTAAAATTCTCATTTTGTCCCCAAGTGGCAAATGACCATTTTACCCTTAGATAGTGAAAATTCTGATTCGACTCCAAATTGATCCTCAAACTCCGAATTACCATTTTCAGTCATCCTTGGACTGTGACGATCTTAATCTCACCTTAAAATTCCTATTTGATCTAGTTCGAGGATTAAATCAACTTTGTTGCACCTCTAGGTACAATACCGACTTTTATAAATTTTTCGAGACTTTCCTAGCATACAATCATGCTATCATCACATGTACGTCATGAATAGTATTTTATAAGGTCGGGCTTTACAAGGACAATCCTAGATGAGTTTCTACAAACATATCTTGACTAGTGAGAAAGCCCAACAATCCGCCTATTGCTCACCCTTATAAAGAGTTTAAGAGATTTTTCACATATTTTATCAATAACCATTACAACGCTTGAGATAAGGACATTTCTTTCCTAAAGGGCCTTTCCCCTTAAAAACCTAACAAGTATTTTTAGAGATGTCACTATGAGTCATTACAATGTTTGAAAGAGGGATATTTCCTTTAAAAGTACAAAAGACTCAATCCCTTAAACAACTTTACCTTATCATAGTCTAATACAAGGTTGGCTCATGACATATTTCCCCACTCAATCTGTTGACATACTCGTTGATTGGTTGGCTTGGAATTCTTCAATCTTTTGTTGAAAGGTGCGAAGATCGGCTTCCTTCTCCTAAGTGATCTCACTTGGTCCCCAACATTCCCATCTCACTAGGTACTCTTGTGTTGGTCTTTGGTTGATTATCCTTGTCATCCTTGCCAAAATCTCCTCCACTCGGCACTGTGATGGTAGCTTGGTGCTAATGGCAACTCTTGTGGCTCGAATCCTACTTACATCTACTGGATCTACATAAAATGGCTTCAGATTGCTGACATGAAACATGGGGTATACCTTTATCCACTTAGGTGGATTAATCTTGTAAAAAGTCTTCCTCATCTTGGCTACAACCAGTACTGGACTTTCATACTTTTCGTACTAGTATTTGATCTCCCTTCTTTAGGAATGGAAGTTGTTCGAGTACCAACTTCACCAACACTAGGTTTCCCACCTTAAGGTGTTACTCCTTTCGACCTCTAGCTACCCACTTCTTCATGCGATTAGAGGTTTTCTCTAAATAAACTTTAGCGATTTCAGTATTTTGTCTCCACTCTTTAGTAAAGTTGAATGCCCGGGGACTTTTTCCGCTATACAATTCCACTAAGGTATAGGGAAATTTAGGTTGTTGTTCGATGACGACATCGAAAAGGGTTCTATTAGTGGTTAAGCTCTTATGTGAGTTAAAACATAGCTGAGCCACATCTAGTAGGTTGAGCCAATTCTTCTGGTTCGCTTGTATGAAGTGTTGCAAGTATTCTTCCAACAAGCCATTGAATTGTTCTATCTAACCATCTGTTTATGGGTGATAACTAGAAGATATATTGAGTTCTGACCCTAATAGCTTGAAAAGTTCTTTCTAGAAAAAGCTTGTAAACCTTGGTTCCCTATAGCTAATAATGCTCTTAGGAACACCCTAATATTTTACCACATGCTTAAACATCGTGCGAGCTGTTTCTTCTGCAGAGCCAAACTTCTGCACTAGAATGAATGTCACGTACTTGGATAAACGATCCACCATTACCATGTGACACCTAAGACCCTTGTATAGAAGTCAATATGACTTTATCAACGAGACAAAGGATCAATTGATGCTGATTAAGTGCCAAAGGATGTAGACAGGTGAAAAGAGTATTTTAAGATAAAATATTCTATATACGAAGAAATAATAATATTTTTATCGAGGAAGAATTTGCTAGATAAAAAGTGGTTCGGATGTGAATCGAGGCAAAGTAAGATGTTTTGGAGCCCTAGAAGACTAGTGGAAAATTTTGGGATAAAATAGTATTAAAATATTAATATTTTATTCGATGTCGAAATTTTTCCATGAAGGAGAAATACATCGTCAATCTAAGTGGGGGAAAAGAAGAACAAGAAAATTTCAGAGAAAAATGATGTTAATGGGACCTGTGTGTCTTTATTAAATAAAGCTAACGCGAGAAAATAAATATTTTAAATATTGTGGGGACACCTCTTTGGAGTACAAACTTTTTATTTCATTTGTACATGTGTAAAAAAAGATAATAGAAGGAAATTGGAATTTAGAAGAGGGTTGGGAGGACTAAATTGAAAATATGGGAACCTAAGAAGGCAAAACAGTAATTTTCCTATCAAGCTTGGTCAAAGCTTCCAAAGAAAGCTTTGACCCTTCATCCTTTTCACATGGTCGGTCATCATCTCCAAAGCATCATCTTCTTTCTCCTTTTCCTTGCAACGCCATTTTTGTTCTTCCACCATAAAATTCAAGATTTTCATTTTCTTTTCCTTGTTTTCTTTTCTTACTTCTTTCTTCTCCTAACTTCTTGGGCATCAAACTTGCAATTTTTAACTCCAATTTTCAGCACATCTAAACCCTAGAAGAGAAAAAGAAAAATCTCTCTTCCTTTCCTTTATTTCCTATTTTTACTCCACTTTCAACAATACTTGAATTTTGGCTTCAAATCTTCATTTTTAAGGCTAGAATATATATATTTTCAACCCTTGAATTTTTGAATTTATGGGTTGTAATTTTTAGACTTTATTTTCTAAGTTTCTTCAAATTTTCTTTCCTTGAAATTTGCTAGGTTTGGCTGATCTTTATACCTTCAAGCACCAAGGTAACGAAACTTCAAACTTGAACAATTAATTTAAAGGGTTTATGAATTAGACTAGAATTCTAGATTAGAAGTTGGGTTAAAGTGTAGATTGTATAGTGTGTATTTATTAGAATTATTAAATTCAAATTATGACTTGATGGAGGTTGTTATGGCTTATTAGTAAATATAAGTTTTAACAGTATTTTGGGACTACCTAGATTGAGACTTTGTGGGCACTAGTTTTGTAAGGTGGCATTAAGGTGAGTGAACTTGCATTAAAATGTCTTAGGATAAATGTATACGTTTTTAATTGAATCACCTGAAATATTTTATCAGACTTTTCTTTAAAAACGTGCATGGAAACAAGCCCTTGAT
The DNA here is from genome assembly GCF_000208745.1 of Theobroma cacao. NCBI lineage: Eukaryota > Viridiplantae > Streptophyta > Magnoliopsida > Malvales > Malvaceae > Theobroma > Theobroma cacao. Next base: position 20,300,738 of record NC_030855.1, read on the forward strand.
GAAATGTTTTTATGTGGTAAAATATGTGATATAATGAAACCATGTGTTCCTATATTATGTGGATATGTGTGTTATGCTTTGAGTGATAATGCTGTATAATAGCTATAACCGTGCACGTGACGATGCTGGTGGTGTGTGGTGTGGGAGTGCACATGTCGGTAATGATGTGAGCCGAAATACATGTGATGATATTGAAATGTGCGTGTAAGGAGTGCACATGATGATATTGAAATATGCGTATAGGGAGTGCACATGAGCTGAGCAAGTAGCGGTGGTGTACATGTATATAAATACATATGCTGTAGACAAGTTATGAAAATAAAAAATGTGATTGTACTATATGCTATAGAATGCCTTTCCGCTGCAGCGAGAAACCCTCTGTTTTGCTTGTTTTGATTGGATATTTGTTGTAGTTTTCACTCTTTTAAACTCCATTATGGATTATAAATCCTTCACCTTAAGGGATTAAATAATCAAAGGTTGAATTAAGGGCTTTACAAGAAATTAAACTAAGTTGCATTGTTTTTAAACAAATGCATCATGTTTTCGAAGAGCTCTCCGTATCGTTTGCTTGTTCCCTTCCTATGTTCACTCACTGGGTTTATACTCACTCTTTTTAACTTCATGTTTTCATATTTGAAGATAGTTGGATCTTAGGTAAAGGCACTTCCTCTTGTTCATCTGACGGTTGGTTTACCAAAACACTTCATGATAGTATCCACGCCAGAGTCATTCCATTGATAGTCAAGGTCTTTTGTATGTGTATATGGTTATTTAAATGTAATTCATTGGATTTGTTGTAAACATTATATGCTTGGTTTGCATGATAATGTTGCCACAAGTTGGCAAATAGTAATGTTATTTTGTGAATGGTATTGTTCAGTTATCATGACTTATTTTCGAAAGGAAATTATTTTTGAAAATAATGAATTAAGATTGTAGAGGTAAAAGAGGGACAGATGATCTAATGAACAAGTTTTCATAGAAAGGCTTACTTGGGCGTAGTGGGCCAAGCCTATTGGGTCCTTGTGCCGGTCATGGCCCTGGAATTGGGCTGTGACATACCAAGATCGTTGTCATATCTCCTACTTTAAGAAGTATTACAATAAACTCCAAAGAAATACTTTCCCACTATTTGGTCAGCACAAATAGAGGTTCGAGCATTCCCGTCAATCTTTGTCTGTCTACTTTGTCTTGCTGGCAAATGAGACACGTCGTCGTATAATCCATCACATCTTGTAGTATATGAGGCCAATAGTAACCCTATTTCAGTAGTGCAACAATCTGTTGCCAACTTGGATGTCCTACCCAAGGAGTTTCGTAGCATATCTGCATTAATTTTTGCCTAAGCTCTCCCACTCTTAGAACAAATATGCATGGTCCCTTTGTTAGTAAGAGTCCATTTTCCACCCAAAAGTATTTTGACTTTTCACTCTCCACCAACTTTTTAATAGCCATTGCTTGGGGATCTCGATACAAGTTTTTCTCAATAAGATTACAGATATTTGTGGTCACTTTGTTGGCTGTCATTGGTGCGATCACCTTTAAAGTTATGAATTTGGATTTCCTATTGAGGGCGTCTACCACACGGTTCACTTTTCCAACTTTGTGCTCGAAGGAGAAATCAAACTCGGCTAAGAACTCTTGCCATCTCGCCTACTTGGTTGTAAGTTTTGGTTGTGTGAGAAAGTGACTTAAGGCTGTGTTGTCAGTTTTAACCTCGAATTGTGATCCTAGCAAGTAGTGTAATCAAATAATGAATCACTATTAGTAGTTTTTTTCTCCTATGTTGTGTTTTTCCTCTCAACTTCATTCAACTTTTAACTTTCAAATGCAACTGGGTGCCCTTCTTGTAACAACACTCTGCCAAGGGTAAAGTCTGAGGCATTCGTTTATACCTCTAAGGCTTTTACAATATCTGGAAGTGATAAAACAAAATCCGTCATCATCGCATCTTTCAAACCTTTGAAGGCTTCTTAGCACTACGACGTCCAACCCCACTTCTATCCCTTTTTCAGCAATTCTGTTAGTACTACTATCTTTTTTAAATATCCTTCCACAAATCTCCGACAATAATTGGCTAGCTCTAAGAACGAATAAAGCTCAATTGTATTCTTAGTGGTGGCTTATTCTTTGATAGCGTTCATCTTTTGCATGTTCATTCGGATGTGCCCATGTTCAATTATGTGGCCAAAGAACTAAATTTTGGTTTGTGCAAATGTACATTTCTCCCTTTTTACATACAATTGGTTGTCGAGTAGCCTTTGAAAGACTTGCCACAAATGTCATTGATGCTCTTCTAAGGTCGAACTATATACTACAATATCATCCAATTAGATTACCATGAACTTATCCAGATAATCATGGAACACCTGATTTATTAATGTGCAAAAGGTAGTATGAGCATTAGTTAGTGCAAAAGGTATAACAAAAAATTCAAATACGCCATACTGCATTATGCAGGTGATTTTCGGTTCATCTCCCTCAACCACTTTTACTTGATATATCTCGATCTTAAATCTAATTTTGAGAAGTACTTTGCATCATTCAACTAGTCAAAGAGATTTACTATAAGAGGGATAGGATATTTATTCTTAACTGTGACTTCGTTTAGAGCCCGGTAATCCACTCACAATAGTAAACTCATATCTTGTTCTGAAAGAGTATTGGGGAGCCAAAAGGCACCTTTGATGGTTAGATAAATTCTGCTTGAATTAGTTAGTTTAATTATTTCTTTAGCTCCGTTAACTTTGGGAGAGCCATCCTATATGACCCTTTTGTAGGTAGCTTGACTCTTGGGAGTAATTCTATCTCATGTTTGACAGCTCATTGAGGCGGTAAGACCCTAAGTAGTTGTTCTGGCATCATATCTTGAAATTCTTTCAAAACTAGTTTCACTTTTTCAAGTATTGGATTCATGTTATCTTAGCCTTTGTAGATGGGCATGCCACGTAAAAGGGCTCACCTTTCTTGATCCCCCTTATTAAACTGTATAGTTGATATAATATTTTTCTCGCTCTTAGGTAGAATTGTAGTCGGTACCACACATGGTCGTTCTCCAAAAAACATTAAACAACTTGTAGTAGGGAAAGGGATGGCTTGTACTTTCGTCATAAAATCTAAGCCCAAGATGAAATCAAAGTTATCTATAGTGGCTATTGTCAGGTTCATCTTCCCTTCCCAAGAGCCAATCTTAACCTTTATGTCTTTAGCATTTCCCATGATAGTTGAAGCTAGCAAGTTAACTACTTTCATCTGCCCAAAGTCTTTCTCAACTCTAATACCACATCTCTTTGCCTCTCCTAGGGTGATGAAGGTGTTGAAGGCCCCCATGTCGAGCATGGCTTTGGTACTTTTGTTATTCAATAACACCTCTACGTACATAATACTTTGTTGAGGCTCTTTTTCCATTTTTTCTAATTACATATGTAAAGCGCTGACGAAATGAATAAAACCTATTTATGCTAGCTCTTCTTCAACTTCTATGACTATGGTGTGGGCTAGGGGTGTCTCAACTTGATAGTGCATATAGTACTGAGAGCTGCTTAATGAGGACAATTAGTTACTTAATGTGGTTCTTTGCATAAAAAACAAGATATCGAAGGTCGTGGCTTGAAGTTCCATAGCTTGTTTGTTCTCGGTTGAGGTGAGTCTCTAGTAGGTCCTATCGCCTCCCCTACTCGAGGGTCTGCTCACTCTTTGGAATTTTACCCCACTATTTGAGCTAAAGCTACTAGTCCTAGTTGGAGGGTTATTTCTTTTGTTGGAGTTTTCACTATAATCAGTAAGAAGCTTGACAGTCGCCATCGCCTAAGTCACATCTTGTACCTTTTGTCGCTGTAACTTCGTCCTTGCCCATGGTTTCAGACTCTCAAGGAAATAGAGCAGTCTATCATTTTTGGTCATATCCCTAATATCTAGCATTAAAGTAGAGAAGTTCCTCACGAACTCCCGCACTAATCTTGTTTGTGACAACTTCTGCAACTTCCATCGCATCATATATTCAACATTCTTAGGAAAAAATTGGTTCTTCAATTCTTGCTTAAGGTCAGCCCAAGTGCTGATGTGGCACTCACCATTGATGAATTTGGAACACCACCATAACTTCACGTTCTCAGCAAGATACATTGAAACCATCACCAATTTATCCTCCTTCAACTCCTTAGCATCTCTAAACCCTTCATATCGCTTAGGTTCCAACACTTGGGCTCTTTTCCTTCGATCCCCTGAATTAGCACTAGCATTACCTGCAGCAATAATCAAAAGATTTACATGAGCAATCAATTCTCCAATCTCGCCTTGAGAAGTGCTTAATGCATCCCTAGTTTCATCACTTAGTGTATTAATCATCTCGAACAGTTTTCACTAGATAATCTCGAAACCATCTGAACTTTTATTACGACCATCGTAGCCTCTAAATCATCAATCCTCTTATGGTCCTCTGGTGAACTCTACGTGGTCACCATTTTTACTCTTTGAATCAACACGTCTTGCCCGTACTTTGATACCAACTGTCACGAACTACGCTCACCTAAATATGCGATAATCCGTGCAGCACTTGAGTAGACGCTTCCACGTAAGCCAACCAATACTCGGTTTTATCTTATCAAACATTAATAATAGCAACAAATCAGATTAAGACAATGCACATCAAAATCATAAGGCATACCGAATGCTATATATGCAACCACTGAGCCACAAAAAGGAAATATATTTTATTAATATGAAAATTAAGTACAAATGGACCAAGACACGCCATCGTCAAGACATAGGGGTAGCCCTAGATGATTTGCCACAAATATACCTTGACCATTGAGACAGCCCAACAATCCGTCGACTGCTCACCCTTTATAAAGAGTTTACGAGATTTTACACGTATTTTACCAATAGCCATTACAACACTTGATATGAGGACATTCTTTTCTTAAAGGACCTTTCCCTTTAAAGACCTAACAAGTATTTTTAAAGATGTCACAACGAGCCATTATAATATTTGAAAGATTGACATTTTCCTTACAAGTACAAAAGACTCAATCTTTTAGACAACTATTTTAGACAACTCTATCCTATCATAGTCTAATACAAGGTTGACTCATGACACTCAACTATGGTATCAATTGTTGAAGGAAGAGACTCCCTTTATAAATTGGGAAAACTTCAAACAAAGTCTACAAAATAGGTACAATCCTACCCAATTTCGAGATTTTTTTGGTGACTTTACTAAGTTACAGCAAATTGGGTTAGACAGAGAGTATCAGACCCAATTCGAAAGACGATTGATTCATGCAGGAAGGTTGACTAAAGCTTAACAATTTACTTGTTTCGTGAGCGGTTTAAAAGAAAACATTCAAATTGATGCACAAGTTTGCAGACCAAACTCTTTGTCGACGGCAATTGGCCTAGCAAGACTGTATGAAGCTCGAAACCAGTTTAGAAGCCATACACAACCGGGAGCTCACAAAACGGGAGTAACCCAAGCTACAAAGCCAAAGTCAAACTCCATGCCGATCAAAAGGCTCAGTCTAGAAGAACTAAAAGATGGGAGAGATAAAGGTCTTTGCTTTAATTGTAATGAAAAATTTGGCCTTGGACGTCGATGCAAGAAACTTTTTCTGATTGAAAGGAGTTGGGCTAATGATGATGATGATGATGTTGATATGGAACTGAAGGATCAAGATGAAATGCCGAAAGTTTCTATCCATGCTATAAGCGGGACCCGAGGCCCTCAAACCATGAAGGTGCATGGCAAAATAGGGCAGAAGCAAATGTTGAGACTAGTAGACTCAGAAAGTACTCATAACTTCATGCACCATAAGATGGCAACCAGAATGAGACTCAAACCACGTACGCAAGGGAAGCTAGAGGTTGCAGTTGCAAATGGAGACAAGCTACTTAGTGCAGGCCATTGTAAAGGAATTGCTATGAACATTCAAGGTATTCCACTCATAATAAATTTTTATTTTTTACTCTTGGAAGGTTGTGATGCAGTTTTGGGAGCGCAATGGTTAAGGACACTAGGACCAATTTTGTGGGATTTTTCTACCTTGACCATGCACTTTAAGCTTAAAGGGAAGGATGTCACTCTAAAAGGGTTGGTGCCATGTGCAAATAGATGGGTGGATGAGCATCAATTAGCAAAAATCCTAAAAAGGGATAAGAAAGGGGTGCTACTACATATCAATTTCGCTAGTGTATTTTGGAGAGAGCTTTTTATGTTGTAGGGAACCAGCTTCAATTTTAGCACAGCCTACCATCCGCAAACAGACAGGCAAACTGAAGCTGTTAACCCAACAGTAGAAATATATCTACGTTGCTTCACAAGTCATAAACCTCATGAGTGGGTTCGTTGGATACCTGGGTGGAGTATAATACAAGTGTTCATTCTTCTGCAAAAAAAGGCACCATAGGAAGTTGTTTATGGCAAACCTCCTCCCACATTGTTATCCTATGTTCCAGGCACCTCAAAGGTGGAAGCTGTAGACCGAGAGTTAAAGAGCAAAGACCAAGTCATTTAGGAGTTAAGAGAGCAAATAAATATGGCCCAGCAACACATGAAAAAATTCTATGATGCCATAGAACTGACAAAAGCTTTAATATAGGGGATCTTGTTTATCTCAAGTTGCAGCCTTATCACCAAGTGTCAATAGCATTGCGAAAAACTCTCAAGCTGTCCCCAAGATATTACGGGCCATTCGAAGTTATTGGGAAGATTGGAGCAATGGCGTATAAACTCAAGTTGCTAAAAAATTCATAACTTCATCATGTGTTCCATGTTTCCATGCTTAAGAAAAATGTGGAAATATATTAATGTAAATGTGACAACCTCTCTACCCACTATTCCAGTAGATGACGGACCCATTATTTTGTCACCACAAGCTATCCTCGAACATCGAAAGAAAAAAGGAAGAAATGAAGTAATAGTTCATTGGCAAGGCCTTTTTCCAGCTAATGCTACTTGAGAGGACCTTCAGGAACTTCAGTTGAGATTTCCAGATATGGCCCTTGAGGACAAAGGTGTTCTTTAGGGGGAAGAATGTCACGTGCTAGCTTTGCCTGCCGAAGATATTTTCAAAGTGTAAAAGAAACGTATTCAACTAGTAGTATGACTAGTCTTGAGTTGTTGAAAAATAAATGGAGTTGTTGCAGATTTTTTGAGATAAATTTATTATTTGTTGCTAGAAATTAGGAAAAGTTAATTAAAGTAATTATTATAAATTGTTAAGTATTCCAGCAATAAAGGTATCTCAATATGTTTCACAATTCAAATAAAGCCTAGAAGAGTATGTCTATATTATAATTTGTATGCACTACATCCAATACTAACATGAGGCTCATGCTTGCCTTAATTTCTTAAAGTTTAAGATATAAACAGAGATTTTACGGATTTTTTTTTACTAGTAGCTTATTGATATTTTATTTTTACAAAGAATTAGATTGTTAATTTTTACTCAATAAAATTACAAAAATGCTCTTAAATGCGAATAAATATGCTACTTTTGAATTGATGGCATTTTAATAATTTTACTAGGCAACATTAATAACTTAACTCTAATGGGAATAGAAGTTATTCATAAGATAGTAATTAGCAAAAAAAAATTATATTCATTGGGTGCTATATTGGAAAAAATAAATTACACGTGTTTCGTGAGAATTGAAACCATAAGAGATGTAGCCTACCATTAAAAAAAATTAATGATGGAATTCAATTTTTTTATCCAAAAAAACATTTTATTTTCAAGAGTTTATATTTGATATATTAACAGCGTAAAGTGTTATCACTGAACCATAAAATGTCGTTTCGTACATGTGCAAAGATAAAAGTTAAAAAATCTTTCAAAATAAATATTTTTAAAATTATGAGGATTAATTATTTTTAGAATTTCCAACTTTTAAGTTTATTTATTAACGAGACTATACATGACATTTTCATGTACAATTCATAAGGAACACAATAACAAAGTAAAACATATTTTCTTAACTGTTTGAGAGGTTTATTAAAAAAATATTCCGGGGAATATTGGCAAAAAAAAAATACTCATGAGCATTTTAGTTATGAAATATTTAGACAAGAATTTTTTTTATCAATAAATTGATTATCAAATATTTTTTATCCAATAAACAACTTAAATACTTCTTTAACTGGTGTTTATAGGCATTGAAAAGCGAACCCTATTTAAAAAACATTAGCAATTTTAGCATATATGCAATGAAATTATTGAATTTTGAATTTATAATTAAGGATCTAAAGTGAAGGATGAATTGATTTCCAAACTAATTAAATATTAATAATTAATGGATTTTGTTAACAAATACCTTAAAAATACTCTTTGATGTGCTTAATTATAGTAATATTTTAATATTAAGTATAATGATTAATAATTAATATGATTATTTATGATGTATTGGGTGAAAATATCACTCATTATATTTAGTAACTTTGAAAGGGGTTTATAACAATAGAAATATTAAAATGACATGATATCTTAAAAAACTCTTATATTATTGAAAAATTTAAATAAATTTTTATTTTTTTATTATGTTTAATCGAATTATTATACTTTTTATTTTGTGTCAAATAAGTTTTTATTATTAGTGCTTAATTAATTGTTATTAATTAAAATATAACTTAGATATTTTATACTATGTCGTACTGATGTGACATAATGATATGATGATGTGATATTTTTACGTCTCACATTAATCCCACATGGATATAAAATGACAAAATATAATTTTGAAAATAATTAATTAATCATAATTATAAAGATTTATTTATTTTAAAATAAAAATATAAAAACTTGACTAAATAATTGAGAAGTTTTTAAAGCATTATATCAAAGAAATATTAAAAAAATTCTTTTAAAACACTCTTTAAAAGAGAATTATAATAAATTTACAATTATCTTTTGTTAATGAAAAGACACTTATATTAAACATTTTCTCTTAGGCATTTAAAATTCTATTTTTAAGTTAAAAGATTGACACGAATCCTTAATAATATTCTTTAAATTATTAACAATTAACTGGCAAATGTTATTTAAATGGCGAAATATGCTTGGATTTGATAGGGTTTTTTGCTCTATTTTTTGTAATTAATTCTGTTTATTGTGGGAGCAAATTAACAAACCGTTAAGCCAAATTCCAATGGACAAAAAGCTCAAACTCTAATCAGGTGGCGACCCTGTCTGGTACTACTATAGGTCCAAAGCCTTGTTCTAACAGAAGCCTGGAATATCATTCTTCTAGAAAACAGCTAAGAAGTTGTTGTTCAACTACGGGCACAAATCTGCTGGTGATTTCTATCTTTAGACATTATCAAGGTTTGACAAAGTAGATGAATTCAGCATACGGATTCAATATAGCACTGCCCATATCTTAAACAAGGGGAAGCAAAATGACGATTCAGAAATGGGAATTCTCTGGTCAAGAAGAAGACATAAGAGGAAAAGATTATTTGTTTATGAGAAAATTTAATTCATTCTTTGAGATATGAGGCGCCACCCCAATGCCCAGAAGAAAGGAAAAAAAAGCTTCAAACACTTATTGCAACAAGAAGCAAGCTGCAACCTTAATGCTAACTACCCTATACTATTGTATAGAGTCACTTGGTAGGCTATTTGGCAGTCAGCCTGGTAATGTCACGGGGTTGTAGTATTTGGAAGTGATCAGTTAAGCCCAAGTGTGCCATCAGAAGCCACACATGGGTTAGAAGCTGTCCTCCTCGCCTCAGATGTTGCCTGTGCTGAATTCCTTCGCAATGACTTGCAGCATGAGCAAGCATTTCCACCCAAGTATCAGCAATTAAGCTCCATTTCTGCCATTAACATGGTAGTAATAAATTCACGAATGAGATCTCGAGCTCCAGGAGGGGGAGAGTAGGGAGTGAAGAAGAATAAGAAGGGATTAGTTTTGTTACCTCTTCCTTATTTGATATTTCATTCAAACTTCTAGCAAGCCTACTTCCATCAGATAACAGAGATTTCCTTGTTCTATACCTCCTTCCAAGCAATTCTGTTCCGATAGTAGCTTTAACCAACCTATCATATGCATCGGTTTTGTGTTTTGGTGGCTCTGGTGTATTGCAAAAATCAATGACTTCGGCGCAAGTGTCTTCAATTAGAATATCACCAAGCCCAGCTGGTAACATGGAAGGATAGTTAACAAGCAAATGCAGCATATACCTTGACATGAGAATGCTGATTTCACGCTTCGATTGAGTGGTCTCTATAGTTTCCTCCAAGTAGTAGCAGATGTCGGTAGCAATGTGCCATGTCAGAATTCTCTCATCAAATCCTTTCTCCACACTCCATTTGAGCTCACCTTGACCATAAATTTCCACCGCAAATATTTGTCTGCCTGCATCCTGCGTGTCATAGACTGTTGCTTTAGCTTTAAGTCTCTCCTTGAGATACTTGAATATCCATTCCTTTAAGCTGTTGGATATCACCTCCTTAGTTACATATCTCTCCTTTTCTTGCTTTTCCACAAAGCCTAAGAACTTAAAGAGTTTCAGAATTCTATGGAGAAGGTGGGGTTTTACTTGACTCAGGATTGGATCGTAAATCATTGGTTTTTCTCTAAGCGCAAAGCTTAGTAGATTGTATTGAGCCATGGAATTTGACCACCTAGGATTGCTAAATAATCGGACAGAAGTAATGGCTCTCAAGACAGACGTCTTTTTACGCAAGCTCAACCACACAACAGTCCAATCTGAGAAAAGAATGACCAGTGCTGCATATATGTCAAGCACAATAGCTACTACCAGCAATAGGAAGGTTATGACAAGGTCAGCCTTTTTATACTTGTGCTTATCATCAGCCAAAGAGAAAAAGACTAATACAATGCAGGTTAGTGATAAATTGATGCAACGCAAGCTAAGGCCCCATCGAGAATAGACCGCTGACGCTTTTGTGTAGAGCAAATCAAACATGAATGCAAGCTCCATTTCAACTACTTCAAAAGCCTTTTGGAAGGACAGATTCTGAAACACCGCTAGGCTGGTGTCTCGATCCCGAGAACTAAGTAGGAGATTCACAAAAATACGCTTGAATATCTGAAGTAGTCCATAAGCTTTAAGCAATTCATTGTTTTTGGAGATGGAATTGTCTTCAATGGCAAAGGCCTCCATAGGCAGCTGAATATCAATTACTCTGTTTGTATTACATATATATCCCTCTTCTTTTTTCACATTGTACTCCTTTAGCAAATTTGGGTTAGTGAGGCCTGGAAGATCACGACGAGCAAGCATGGAACCTTTAATCTGTTCACTGCTTGCGGAACGGAGGACCCAGGTCCTTTCTACATACTTGCTGAGGCCTACAAAGACCATTAAAGTGGACAGAATTGAAAGGTGAGAGCCTCTCCATGCCATGAGGAAGATGTTGAATGCGACTCCTGTTTGGAGAGCCAACCCAAGCAGGTGCCTCAACCACAACTCATTGTCCTCTAAGGAGTATGCAGTGATGGTGTCAGGGCCACCTAAATGCAACAACAGAAATGGTGACCAAAATACATGTAGTTCAATGTTGGCATCCTGTTCACCATTATCACTTGTATCTCCCAGGTCATTTGAGATAATCCCAAGGGCCATTGTTGCCACAGTGTCTGCAGCTAAGTAAGCCACCCATACAGCAAATCTGACCAAAAGCTGGTAACCATACTTTCTGCGATTGCCCACGACAATGAGTATTGTCTGAAAGAAGAGGCTAAATAGAACCAGCCCTCGTAGCTGCCAGTCCTTCCATAGTTCTTTTAAAGTTTGAACGAGTGCCTCCATTGTTTTTCTCTTATTCTTTGCAAGTCAAACTGCTAACAATTAATATTTATTAACATTAGATTGACCTAAAAATGTAGCATCTTATCAGAAGGGAAAATGACTGAGGCTTTGGTGGGTGGGTAGACTGAACTAACTATTGAAAGAAGGATTTCTAGGTCTCATTATAAAGGTTGAAACAGATAATTAAATTGGTATGAAATGCTCCCCTATCAGTGATACAGTGATACTATTTCTCATTAAGTACTGTATTTTGTTCATCGATTAGCAGATCATTGACCTAAAATAACAGAAACAAAGAATTGCTCCAAGCAGCCTCAGAAGTAAGAATAGAACACATTATGACAAGTTCAACAAACCAGCACATAGAAACAAAGAAGCAATCTAGAATAGAAGAAGTTTCTTTCTTGATGAAGGCTAGGGATGCATTCAAAAAGTTGGCTCAAGTCAGAAGCGCAATGAGAAGGCAATATGAAGAGAAGATTAGGTACCTGTGGGAATCACTGTTGACACTGCTTTCTGGTCTAATCATCAATGCTCATGCCCCTCCTCAAAGTGGCAACGGGAACTCTAAGCTAAATCTCCAGAGGAAGAGAGAGAGTAAGAAAAAAAAGATAACTGCGAATCCATCTGCAACGGTGCACTTGGAAATTATGTAAACAATGATCACACTTGCTTGAGTTTGACTTCATGTTTGATAAATTTATATAATATATATTCTTTTCTACATTAACTGGAAAAGGAAAAAGTATCCGATGCCTCATACCCTGAAAACAATGAAATAAAAGTGAAGCTTCCATGGCTCACATTCAGTCGTTGCTTCGTTGGTTTAAGAGCTATATATCCTTCTTATTTTTATAAATTTCCTCTTTTTTTTTTTACAATGAATTGCCTCTTCATCTATAAACATAAACGGGATTGAATTAAGCCATATTAGATATACCTGTTTACATGTTATTGTTTGATGTGGTGAGGATGTGCTTCTTCTGGCTACAACTGAAAATTCTTAGTTTTACATCATGGTATAACATAGCCTGTGATACCTTGCCCAAGTTTCAAGTTCAACTAGCTTCTTGAGTGCCTTTGTCACTCTATGGAATCAAAATTGATTAGCATCAGAGAAAAGGATAGGAACTTATGACTTTACGAACTGCTCCCTGTCCCACCTCCGTTCTGGTCTTTTCTCTTCCTTCTAGAGACAAAAAGCTAGTTAGGATTCTTCATGAAAATTGGACTTCCAAGGACTATCGCTAAGCTACCTTGTAAGTTTGATTTAAGATCCTAGTCATTCAACTATTCTAGGAATTTGACCTGTATATATTCACTTTCATAAACAAAAAAAATTATTCCCGTAATTGCTGCAAAGTTTTAACATAGCAGAAATACAAGTGAATGAAGCATGAGGTTATTGAGGCCTTTGTTGTGTTGCTTCAGAAATCCAGTCTCAACGAAATAGAGCAAGTAGATTTACTACACAACTTTTAAAAAGTAACATTTCAGAAAATATGAAATTGATGCAGAATATGATTTCCCTAGAGTGACGGTCTTTCTCGCGGGAAGGGCATATACTCTGTCCTGACTCTTGCCTCCAGGATCTCATTCCTACATCTGAGTAAAATAACAAATATTAGTCTAGAGAAGATACGCAAAGATGGTGCAACATCAAAGTGTATTTTCTTTTTTATCTAGGATAAAACTAGTCCAGTTTCATGTGTAAGATGAGCAAAGGCAAGGGAGACTCACCATCGGAGGAGAAGGTTCCCAGTGATTTTCTTTGATAAAAACAGCGCTGCCGGGGCTCTTGATACCTCTAACATAGTCTGCAAAATCTGGTGGCATATTAGTAAGTATCAATTCCCTCAAGCTGGACAGCTGGTAAAATGCATCCAGCGTTTTGAGACTTCTACAGTCCCTAATTTCTAATTCTCTGAGACTAGGCAAGGCTCCTTCTTCCACAAGCCACTTACTAAAATGGTCCAGTTGCCACAGTTTCAAGACATGGAGTTGAGGAAATGCTCCAGAGGCACAAGTCATTTCTTCCCCTACGTAGGAAAAATTGAAAAGCCTAAGTGTATTTAACTGAGGCAGCTTTCCTAGCTCTAGCATTGGGTCTTTGCCCAGTCCCGTCTTTGATAAAGTGAGGCTTTTCAGGTTTGGAGGAAATATTGTGGATTTGAATGGTCTTAGTAACGATCCAAACAAATACAAGTTGACCAGGTTGTGCTGCTCCTTGAAGCTCGTGAACTTGATGGATGCACTCTCACCAGACTCTCTTATTGATCTTATCCTTAGAGAGTGAAGTTTGTTCAGTTGAGATGTCCAATCAATTTTTATACTTGATGGGATATAGAATGTCAACTGCAACTTTCTGAGGCATTTACACTTGCTCAAGGTCTCTGCAACCAAAGATTCGGTGCTAATAGACAACCCACATAAGCTTTGAAGCTTATTCAAGGTCTCCGCTGAGAGCACGTCCAAAGAATCGAGACAAATTCCATTCAGATAGAGATGGCGCAGGCTCCTAATCTTCCAAAAAGAATCAGGCAAAGTGGTTATGTTGGTGTGCTTCACATCCAAAGTCTCCAGGCATTGCAAAACGCCGATGGAGATTGGAAGTGAATTAATAACAGTGGATCTTAAGCCTAGGTACCTTAAGTTCAAGAGAGTGCCCATTGCCTTGGGAAGCTCAGGTTTGTAGACACTCTCAAGATCAAGCACCCTAAACACTCCAAGGTTTCCCGTACTCATAATCTTATCCAGAAACATGCTTGAATTTCCAGCAGGGATACCTCCTTTTAAAGTGTTAAAAGATACATAAGAACGTAAATGGCTTACGTGTAGTTTTGAAAAAGGGATGTTTGAATATGTTGCAAGTCTCCGGACTGGTAATTGCGATGTGTTAGCTGAAAATGACGTACTGTGGATCTGAAGAAATCCAATATCCCTTGCTTTTAAGGAGAAGACATCATGGACAAGGCTTGGCAAACGACATGTTTTGGGGCTCCCATCTAACCTCCATCTTACCACTTCAATCATTTTTCTACAAACTAGTTCCTCAAAATACATTTCTGCCAGATCCTCCTCAACCATATCACCGTCAGACAAGGATGTGACAAAACCCTCAGCTACCCACAGATGAATCAACCTCCTTATGGGGATTTCAATCGCTTTCGGAAAGAGTCCCATGTAAAGAAAGCAGGGCTTCAAGTAAGAAGGCAATTCATGATAGCTTAAGGCCAAGATACCTTCTATAGCATTCACATGCTCGATCACTCTTGACCATTCGCTATCTGTTAATTCTTTAGCAGACAACAAACCACCCATTAAGACAATTGCTAGAGGTAAACCACCACATAATTTCAAGATTTGCCCCTTGAATTTCATTAACTGAGAATTATGTAATCTATCTTCAGTTATGTCTAGCTTCTTTAAGAACAAAGCCCAGCTTTCTTCATCATTCAATGGACGTACCTGTAGAGTTGAACCAGCTGGCACTGCTAGGCCCGCCTTTCGGGTAGTTACAATCACCACACCACCGTGGGAAGAGGGTGGAAAGACCTCCTTGATTGCTTCCCAAAATTCAGGAGCATCGACATCGTCAACAACAATTAGATATCTTCCTTGTCCTAGAAGTTTAGGGAGCCTCCACTTTAATTCGTCCTCCAGTAATGGCTCTTTCGCAATCTTTTCATCAAGCTGGGTAATCATGTCAACCAATACATCTCTCACTTTGAACTCTTTCGTAACATGAACCCATGCACGGCTAGTGAAATGCCGCTTAATATCCACTCTGTTGTATACGATTCTTGCTATGGCTGTTTTGCCTGATCCTCCCTCTCCAACCATCGAAACAACTGCTGGTTGGTTCCCTTGCTCTGCCCCCTGGACTACAAGAGCAACCAAATTCTTTACTTGTTCCTCAAGGCCAACCACGTGACTTTCACCGTCGAAACAAAAATCAGATATTCTTGCCCAACGTTGGTGTTGGCTCGGGCCTGGGATATTGTTGTCAGTAACATCTTGAATATCCAATGGTTGCTTATTTTTTATTAAGTCTCCAGTCCTGGAAATGAATAGTTTCATCTCTTTTTTGAAGACAACTCCGTTACAGAAAGAAGTGAAAGGCTTCCGACTCTGCAATGCTTTCCTGACGAGAAAGTTGTCAATGGCATCATCCAGAGAGTAGAGAGCCCGCAAGAGACGAGTTGTCCACTTACGGCTGTTGATTTCAACAGTTAATGCTCGACTCTTCTGATCTGCTTCTTTCAGCAACTGCCTGATCAAGTTGAGCTGGTGGGTGGTTCTCTGAACTTGATCTTTCACCTTTGGGGTCATGGCTATCTCTTCATCATGGAGAAGATTTTGCAGTTTCTGTGAGAGAAGAGAAACTACCACTTCAGCATCCATGGTGAAGAACAGGCCAAGAATAAGGCAAAACTCTCAAGCAACAAATAAAGATGGGAATTTGCTTCTATTTTGTTGATTGTTTTTGACCCTTTGGAGATAATTGATTGTTGACAATATTCATTTGTTGGATTATTTTCCTTTGCCTTTTTCAAGATTTGCCTTCAACGGATAGGCAACCTAAGATGCTTGTCCGAGCAGCAAGTTGATCTCACCATGACTATGTGCGTCAAAGTAGTTCAGGATTACAGGTAAAAATCATTTCTTAAAGATAAGTGGAGAAGAAAAGTTGAAACTTCGCCGTCCTTGAGGAAAGAGCATATCAGATCCTTGAAATAAATCTACCGGATGGATTTATGCATTTTAAACATGATTAAAAGGCATCGCATCACCCTTAGATTGCGTTCAGTACGTTGTTAGAAATGTAATTGTTAAGAATGTAATTATTGAGAATATAATTTTGTAGCGTTTAGTATAATAAGGGAAATTAATGATTGTAGGAAATGTGGTTGCTTAAGACATTATATTATATTGTTTGGTTTATAATTATTTTACTGTAAATATAATATAAATTGATAAAATTATCCTTATATATAAAAAACATATAAATTGAATGAATTTATAATTTTTAATAAAATTTTGACTTTTTAATTTTAAGTAATTAAAATAATAAATAATAACATTAAAAAAGTAATATAATATTTTTATATTAATTATTTAAATATTAAAATATATAAAATTACTAAATATTTATTTTTATCTTAAACTTATAAATATTAAAAATATAAAAACATTATCTAAAAAAAATCTATCCATAAATCACATAATCTATCGATGATAGATACCGGTTACTAAAAATTTGAATATAATCTATTCTTATCTATTAATAGATGTATTATTTTAAACGTTCTTTGACACTTTCTTTCTCTCAAACAGTGACACCTAAATACATTTTCCTCTCAAATCCTCTCAATTCTTTAGTAAATTTCCTTCATTCTAAACCATTTAAATGTTTATTTCTTAATTTTGGATATAAAAAATATAAATTAATCTCAAAACATTTATAAAATTTTGAAAATTTAAATTAAAATTTCATAAAATCTAAACTCTCAATCTCTTCAATTTTGACCCAAATGTGTTAGTAACGGGTTACCCTTCCTACGAGCAGTGAGAAGAAGGAAAAGAAGGCAATATGAGAAGAAAGAGAAAAAGCCATAAGGCAAGAAGGAAAAAAGTGGTGAAGAAGGTAGGAAAGAGAGAAAGGGTCAAAAGGTTAAGTTGGGGAACAAAATTTTTTTTACTTTCCCATCCTCAAAACATCAATCAAATACTGTAATGTGATACTCTACAACTTGTAAAGAATGTCTCTCACTTTTCATCTACCAAACGTCTCCTTATAGACAATATTGAAATGCATGGAATTTGTTAAAAAATGTCACGTGCATTTTCTTTCTTTCAAATTACAATCCAAAAAGTACCATGGAATGAGAAATTTATTTACCAAGGGCTCTAATTCATCAATTCTACAAATATCTTCCATTTCAGGTTTTCTTTTTTCAAATTTTTTTTTATTATTTTTCTCAAAAAGTTTCACAGTTCAAATAAAGCCTAGAAGAGTATGTCTATATTATTAATTGTACGCACGACATCCGATACTAACATGAGATTCATGCTTGCCTAAATTTCTTAAAGTTTAAGATATAAACAAAGATTTTATGGATTTTTTTTTTTACTAGTACCTTATAGATATTTTATTCTTGCAAAGGTTATAAAAAAGGTGAATAAATTATAAAAAAATGCTCTTAAATGTGAATAAATATGCTACTTTTGAATTGACGGTATTTTAAAAATTTTACTAGACAAAATTAATAACTTAACTCTAATGGGAATAGAAGTTATTCATAGAAAATTAATTAAAAAAAAAAAAGATATTCACTTGGTGCTATATTGAAAAAAATAAATTACACACGTGAGGAAATTGAAACTATAAGACATGTAGCTTATCATTAAAAAAATTAATGATGGAGTTCAACTTTTTTTATCCAAAAAATTCATTTTATTATTAAGAGTTTAGATTTGATATATTAACGACGTATGGTGCTATCACTTAATCGTATGGTGCTATCACTTAATCATAAAAGGCCGCTTCGTACATGTGCAAATATAAAAGTTCAAAAATCTTTCAAAATAAATATTTTAAAAATTTTGATTATTAATTTTTTTTTAAGAATTTCCAACTTTAAAGTTTATTTATTAATGAGACTATACATGACAATTTCATGTACAATTCATAAGGAATACAATAATAAAGTAAAACACATGTTCTTAATTGTTTGAGAGGTTTATTAAAAAAAATACTCAAGGGAATATTTTGAAAAAGAAATATTCATGAGCATTTTAGTCATTAAATATTTAGACAAAAAAAATTTAATTAATAAATTGATTATCAAATATTTTTCATCCAATAAACAACTTAAATGCTTCTTTAACCGGTGTTTATAGGCATTGAAAAGTGAACCCTATTTAAGAAACATTAGCAATTTTAGCGTATGTGCAATGAAATTATTGAATTTTGAATTTATAATTAAGGATCTAAAGTGAAGGATGAATTGATTTCCAAACTAATTAAATATAAATAATTAATGAATTTGTTAACAAATATCTTAAAAATACTCTTTGATGTGCTTAATTATAGTAATATTTTAATATTAAGTATAATGATTAATAATTAATATGATTATTTATGATGTATTGGGTGGAAATATCACTTATTATATTTAGTAACTTTGAAAGGGGTTTATAACAATAGAAATATTAAAATGACATGATATCTTAAAAAACTCTTAAATTATTGAAAAAAATTTAAATAAATTTTTATATTTTTTATGTTTACTCAAATTATTATACTTTTTATTTTGAGTCAAATAGGTATTTATTACTAATACTTAATTAATTGTTATTAGTTAAAATGTANAAAAAACTCTTAAATTATTGAAAAAAATTTAAATAAATTTTTATATTTTTTATGTTTACTCAAATTATTATACTTTTTATTTTGAGTCAAATAGGTATTTATTACTAATACTTAATTAATTGTTATTAGTTAAAATGTAATTTAGATATTTTATATCATGTGGTACTGATGTGATATAATAATATGATAATGTGATATTTTTACGTTTCACATTAATCTCATATGAATATAAAATGATAAAATAAAATTTTAAAAATAAATAAATAATTATTAATTATAAAAATTTATTTATTTCAAAATAAAAATATAAAAACTTAATCAGATAGTTGATAAGTTTTTAAAACATTATATCAAAGAAATATTAAAAAATTCTTTTAAAACACTCCTTAAAAGAGAATTAAAATAAATTTACAATTATCTTTTGTTAATGAAAAGACATTTATATTAAACATTTTCTCTTAGGCGTTTAAACTTCTATTTTTTAAGTTAAATGATTGACACGAATCCTTAATAAGATTCTTTAAATTATTAACAATTAACTGGCAATATTTTTGAATCAAATTTTTCAAAAAAATATATGCCCAATACAGTATGAGGACTGTGAGGATGATTTCCAAAATGCCAACAGATAAACGGTGCGGATTGCATGGTATTTAAAACGGTGCGTTTGAGGTGACCACTTCTGGCCTAAAACAAAAGAAACTGACTCATGTTCCGATAGCCGTAGCTCTTACTCAGGTCTCACTGAGTCGAGGGTTTTTCTTTAAACCCACCTCATTTTTTTTAGCCTTTTTCGTTTAGCTCAGATTCCCGCGCTTAAGTTAAAGTTTCTTCTTTAGTTTCTAAACAAAAGCTCAAATCCACTCAAATCCCAGCGTTTCTTGCGATTTAAAAACTTTATTTTTTTGAAGTTCAGAAAACGCTCTCCTTGCAAGGCCCGTTATGGACGTGGAAATGGAGACGTCTCCTAGCTACTTTGACCCTCAAGATGACTTCGCCAGGGAAAAGTTTCGACGTTATGGGTACGGTTTTAATAATGCCATTGTTTTGCTTTAATTTATTTTTATTTACATAAAAATGCTATACATCTTTGTATAGTTATTTGTATCTCTATAATATGAAATTTTGCATTGGTTCGTTAGGGTTTTCTGGGTTCGAGTGTCTTTTTTTTATTCTTACTACTTTCAGTATTGGGAATTGCATTTAACGTTAGAAATTGATGGGGTTCGAGCCTGTTCGATGAAAACCATTTCACAAGTAACGTGTTTTGTTTGTTTTGGTGATGGTTTTGTTCATTGTTAATTGTTAGAACTGGGGTTTTGAGTAGGGCTGATGTGGAAGGGGTTTTGATATTGAGACTTTGGATTGAATTGTTGATACTAAGTAAGGTTTTATTTATTGAGAAGAATGAATGGTTTTAACTTTTATGTATGAATATTATTGATCATTAGAAAACGCAAAAAGAAAAAAAAAGAAAAAAAAAAAGGAACAAAAAGGAATGCAAAATGGAAAAGTGAACCTGAATAGAAACTAAAAGGTGATATAAAAGTGGATTCTGTTGATTAAAGACTTGAGAAGTGGAAATTAAAAACAATAAGATAAGAAGAGACGACAGGGGGAACTCTGGAAAAAAATGGAGGAAAAGAGAAAAAAATGAGATGTTTATATTCGCTGTTTTAGGTTGTTCTTTATATTGTTGAATTTGGGTATTGCTTCCTTCCATTAAATCTTACTTTGTGTGGATTATTTAATATGGACTAGCTGCAGGAAAAGAAACTCAAGTTCAAGCATATCTCCACGGCAAGAAAGTGGGGTCTCAAAGTTCAGTGAAGCTAAGTTGTTGTATGAGGGACCGATTATCCACAGCCCAACTAACGCTGCACTTCTTCTTGAAAACATCAAACAAGAGGCTGAGAGCTTTGATACTGATTATTTTGAAGGAACACCTGCAATGACACGATCAGCTTCTAAGAGGAGACCATTACACGATGGTCATCGAATTGCAGAGACTGATGATGGTGTTGATTCAATCCGCAGATTAGGAAGTCATGCATTAAAAGCTTGCAAGATTGAGGAGGATTTATCGGCTGATAATGGAGACACGACCTTTGCTTTGTTTGCATCTCTACTTGATTCTGCTCTTCAAGGTGCTTGAAGTACTATCACCTATATTAAGCGCAACGACTCAAAGCTTAAACTGTTTAACTATTTTTTTTAAGTGAAGATAATATTAACTATGACGATAGTTTCAGTACTCAGGATTTGTGATATAGCCGAAAGGTTTAGGGCAATTAGTACTCAACAATTAGGGTTAGAATATGGTTGATTGTGTTGGAACAATAAAAAATAATTGGGTTTTCAAAAAAACCTCTTGAATAAATATTCAAAATAACAAAAGATGATAATAATCTTCTATCTAAGATCACCTATTTATAATAGCTAAGATAAATCCTAATCAAATAGTAATCCTAATCCTAAATAAAGACTTAAAGTACTAAAATTCTAATAAAGATAGGAAAAAGAATCTCAAACTAAATAAAATAAAATAAAATCCTAAACTAACTAAAATACTAAATAAATTTTCATAAATTTCCATATGCGCCTGCATCAATTTGTTTGGGGTCCTTGATTCATTTTAGCTCTTTTAATTTCTGGGAGTTAGGAGACTGATATTTGCATAAAATTTGGCTTGAAGGTGTTAGACAACGCAAGACTGAGGAAGGTCATTACATATGCATGTGTACGATTAAAGTTTTACTTTGAGTTTTTGTACATCAAGTTCATTCTATATTACATTCTAAGAAATATAGTGCTATTAAGTGGAGAAATATGGAAACTCATGGTAACAGAATTAAATTACTGGTTCATGATGTGTGTACAGTGTATCACATCATTGACTGACTGATCAATATGTTTATATTTCTATCTTGGAGCACCAATATTTGGTTGCAATCATAAACAAAAAAGTGGATAGTAACCTGGTGGTGTGGGTATTATGATTATCCATAAATTGCTCTGTAATTTAGAATTACATTGTTGTTTCTTGTAGTCTTCTTGATATGGCATCTCCATTCATGTTATGTATGTTCACATTGTTAATTTTTCATATTTTCCAGGGCTAATCCCGATTCCGGATCTGATTTTACAATTTGAGAGATCATGCCGGAATGTTTCGGAGTCAATTCGGTGCGTTGCGTACCATCAAGTATAATTATAAGTTGGCGTAGGTGTATCTTGCAATGCAAACAGATACTCATGCATGAAATACCATGGATATGCTTATAATTACAAATTTTTTACTACTTGCTCTTCTTACTATATGGAGCTTACATCTTGATTCTGTCTATTTTAGTATGCCATATCCCCTGTTCCTCTTTTTTTATGTTCTCCTCCCCCCCCCTGGTTTCCTTGAAAAAAAGAAGATCCAATGGTATTCCATTTAACGTGCTTTTGTTTATCCATAATGATTTATAGATTTTTTTTTTTTAAATACTAATGATTTATAGATAGATAATACTTTTAAGTCTGTCTTATATGAGAGTAGGGATGCCAAAGTGGGCATTATCATTTTTCACATAAGCATCACGTAATAGAGACTGGTGTTTTGGAAGTTTTTCAAATGCTGAGGCACTACTCATGTATTTTCTTTGTCAAAGTACCTATGTAAATTAGGTACAATCAGTTTCTTTGGTGGCCTTTTAACTCCATCATTATGTGCTGCTTGCACAGATATGGATCCAACATACGCCATCGGGTAGTAGAGGACAAATTGATGAGACAGAAGGCTCAGCTCCTGCTTGATGAGGCTGCTACGTGGTCTCTCCTGTGGTACCTTTATGGCAAAGGAAATAAGTCTTTAGCCTTTGATAAATTTCGGCAACAATTGATTTCTTAGAAAAAAGATTGTTTTAGTTAACAAGTTTTTTTCAAAGTCATCCTGCTGCTTGTTTCTCAAATCACATTGTTCTTAGTGTGTGCATTATATTTTGCCATAGTTGTTTTTCTTTGACTTTCACTGTCTGCAAACTTCATCTTTGAGCTTTGGATTTGTTGATGACAGTTTCTGTACTCCTTGCAGTGACCGATGAACCCCCTGAAGAGCTCCTTCTGGTATATTTTTCCTTTCAATTTTTTGTCCTTAGAACTTAGTTTTTTGGCCCTACTAAATGTTGCATTTTTTTTTGACTACCTGCTAATTCAAGTGAATGGTTTGCTCTTATTTAAATCCATCAACTTACAACAGTCTCCTTCAACATCGCATATAGAGGCTGGCCGGTTTGTTGTGAATGATCACACAGCACAATTGTGCCTCCGTATTGTTCAATGGCTAGAAGGATTGGCCTCTAAAGCCCTTGATCTGGAAAGCAAGGTGATTAGTTTTATTTATTGCTAGTATAGATTATGTTGACTAGTTCATCATTATTCTTATTTATTTTTTGTGCTTTTGTCATACTGGATGTTGGAGGAAGCATTCCATTCATTGTCTTGAATAGTGATAAGGATTTTATAAAGCAAGTAGCATGCCCTTACATGTGGTGTGACTTCTCAGAAAAAAATAATCTTTCAGTTTTCACTATCCCTGCCTCCCTCCTCCTCTCATGTTTTGTTTTTATCTCTTTTATGTGACATGCTTGATTGGTTATCTGATTTCTGAGAAGGTTTTTTGTGTCATAAGCAATAAGTGGGTTTGGAAAAGGTTTGGTTTTACTTCATTAACTGGAGCTAGAAACAAACTGGAATGTTTGGAAGTCTATAACTGTGGGGGTTGTCAAGGCTATGAACATTGATATTGTAGGTTATGCTAAGCAGCATTCTTGTTTTATGATTATTGATTCTGTAGATTAGCAAAAGCTTTCATGTAGCTTATGGGATTATTGTGGTAACACATGTTGTTTGAAAGATTGTACTTTTAGCCTCCATGGAAGGCATCATTCATGCTGGATAGCTGGTATATCTGAGCTTTGGTAAATTGGCATCTCCCATGAAGGAATGCACCTTTCTGATGTCCTATTTTATACCCCAGCCTCATTTCTTCCCATGCAGTTCCCTTCTCTCTGTCTCTCTCTTTTTTTTCTCCTTGTAGTTCAGTATGTGTAGCTGGTTTATGGTAGTTATGCCTAAGGTTAGTAACACAAAAGTTCTCTGGATAATTGACCTTAATTTATAACTTATAACAACTGTGACCTTTAACCTTTCCCTTTTAGTGACAACTTAATTATGGACAGGAAGGGCTGATTCCTGGTTTATCCTGTTGAGCATGCATATGTTTTTGTCAATTTTGTTAGATTATGGTTACTTTTGCTTGAAATGAAGCTTCATATTATACCCCTAAACAATGCTGTTGGATTTCTTTAACATGGGATTTTTCTATTTTTCTGCAGGTTCGAGGATCTCATGTTGGTACCTATCTTCCCAACTCTGGAATTTGGCACCACACTCAGAGGTTTCTTAAAAAGGGTGCCTCTGCTGCTAACACTGTTCACCACTTGGATTTTGATGCTCCAACACGGGAACATGCTAATCAGCTGCCTGACGATAAAGTACTCTCTCAGGAACTGTTCTAAAATTTTTAATGACTTCCTTTTGTATGTAGTTTTATCTGCCAGTGTGATACGTGCAGTGTTTGTGCACCCTTTTAAATACAGGGAGAGTGAGAGGGAGAGCTCTTAAATGTATAGTATGTGAGAAGCACATATTTGTATTGTTTTTGACCGTCTTGGTCTGATTTCTTCGAGGGGCTCGTGATAGATATATAACAGTCTTTAAAATATCAGTTATTTGTTTATTGTGACAGTGACCCTTTTTCCTTGACAGAAACAAGATGAGTCTTTACTTGAGGATGTCTGGACTCTGTTAAGGGCTGGAAGACTGGAAGAGGCATGTGATCTCTGCCGTTCTGCTGGACAGGTATTCAGAGTTTGACAAGGTTAATGAATATAGTATAATGTACTCGTTCCATTTGCATACTGTCTGATAAGCAGTTTACTTTTGCAGCCATGGAGATCTGCAACTATATGCCCATTTGGAGGGTTGGACCTATTTCCTTCTATTGAAGCACTACTGAAGAATGGAAAAAATAGAACTCTGCAAGCTATTGAACTTGAGGGCGGCATTGGTCATCAATGGCGCCTTTGGAAATGGGCTTCCTATTGTGCTTCAGAGGTAAATATAACTACAATCGTATTTGATGGTTCTATTGCCAATTTAAGTATGGTCCCAGACATGTTTAATACCTAGTTTTATTGGAAGCATTTATCCCTGCAAGTTTTAAGTTTTAACCTCTTGGATTCTATCTCTGTGCCTTTCTTGTGGACATCATAAATAATAGTTATCATTCCTTGGTGTTCGGACCTTGGTGCTTTTGCAAGTTTTCATCTCTCTCTCTCTCTCTTTAAAATGCAAGGATGGTGGTTGATGCACAAGCTCAATTGAGTTCTGAGGAATTAATGGAGTGTTTCTCTCTCTCTCTCTCTCTTCCCCTCACATATCTCTTTTATTTTTTTATACTTCTTTTATAGAGAATTTCTGAACAAAATGGTGGGAAATATGAAATAGCGGTTTATGCAGCCCAATGTAGCAACTTGAAGCACATGCTTCCGATCTGTGCAGACTGGGAGGTATGCTTTTCTGAATAGATAAGCATTCTTAGGAGGCTTTTCAAATGCTTATCTGTTCTTTTTCATATTAAGATGCTTTCTGTTATATGTTTTTTCCCCCTCGTGAAATGGTCATATTTTTTCTAAACTTTACCAATCACCAAGTCATTAAAATCTGATGTCCGTTATATTCACAGACAGCCTGTTGGGCAATGGCCAAATCGTGGCTTGAAATTCAGGTAGATCTAGAATTAGCTCGTTCACAATCTGGCAGGATGGAACAATTAAAAAGCTATGGAGATAGTATTGATGGAAGTCCTGAAGGAATTGATAGTACCTCTCAGCCTGGATCTGGACCTGAAAATTGGCCACTGCAAGTTTTAAACCAGCAACCAAGAGACCTTTCTGCCCTTCTTCGGAAGCTTCATTCAGGGTATTTTTATAATGTGGTTTTTGCTAATATTAAGTTTTCCTTCGTTGTATTGTTTAATTTGTTATATCCTTTTGTTTTTCTTTTGTTCCCCTGATTTAGTGAAATGGTGCATGAAGCTGTTACTCGAGGATGCAAGGAGCAGCAACGACAAATTGAGGTTTCTTTCAAGTAGACTTTCACACTTGGTTTTAGTCTGATGCTAAGTTTGCAGAAATGTAGATGACAATGGTATTATGTAAAATAATTTTCTTAAAAACATTGTAGAATAATCCTTCTGATCCATCAAAGAAAAGAAGAAAAAAACTTAAAAATAAAAACGGGGAGAGGGGAATGAAAGAAGTAAAATTGAAGCTAGCTGTTATAGATAATAAAATATGGAGTTCTTTGCAGTGGGATTGTGAATTAAAAAGTTCTCTCTTCTAGCATGTAGAGAAAACTGGTAGTCGTTTAGTTAGCCAGGTTGCAAATGGGGGATTTTCCCCTTTTGATTCACTTAAGCGAGAGAAAATGCTTATATTTTGGTTAAAAATCTTTGCTGTTACCATTTTGCTGGGAATTCCACACTCTTTATGTCATTGAATCCCTGATCTTAGCTACATAGGCTTTGCTTCCTGTATCAAAGTCTGTATAAACATTTAAGTACCATTTACATGAATAGAGTTTATTTTTCATTTCAATTTTATTTCTTAGAGCTTTTGGAGTTCATTCTAGATAAGTGCACATAAAACTGATGTCTTAGGTCTTTCTTTTTTTATTTATTAAATGGATTTCTTTAAATCCAATAAATATTTTGGTGGCCTCTCTAACTTGACATTGCTTGACAGATGAATCTGATGTTAGGGAATATACCACATCTCCTTGAGCTTATATGGTCATGGATAGCCCCTTCAGAAGACGATCAAAGCATCTCCAGGTAGTGTTTCTTGAAAGTCCACATCAACACTTTTAAAGTTTAATAAAATAGAAGCAATAGCAATCCAAAATACACCGGCCCCCAGTTCTATCACATTCCCTGCTTAAGCTAAAGCTAATTCTTGTAAGTGAGCTTTCAACAAAGGTCATAGGTCGGCTATTTTGGTATTGTAGTCAGGAAAAGGTCAAATAAATGGTTAATGTCCGAGATGTGTAGAAACATTCTTTTTGACATGTGCATTATGATTTCTTCTAGGCCTCGTGATCCTCAGATGATTCGGTTCGGTGCACACCTAGTGCTTGTTCTTAGATATTTACTTGCTGATGAAATGAAGGATCCTTTCAAAGAAAAGCTAATGACTGTTGGTGATCGTATTCTACACATGTAAGTAATTTTAAATTTTGGTCTTAGCATAGCTGTCATAACTATGAGTGGAGCAATTTGAAATGCGTAGTGGTTCTGACTATGAAATATCTAGTTTTTGAATCAACTAGGTTGTTATGTGTGCTACAGGTGTTGAATTGTTGTTTCTACCTGCAGGCATTAAATTATTCTGCCGAATTATTGCTAGTTTTTGTGGATTCTCTCTCTTGTCCGTTATGTTGAGATAACTTGATTCAAATGAGCAAAATGAAATTCTAAATGCTTATGCCATGGGGTTATAATCCTCTCCCCAAAAGGCTAGCCAGATTGGGTGTGCAGCGCTCACAGTTATAAGTCTTTCAAGATCTCCCTACTTGCCAGATGCGGGATTGAAGCACCTTGGCTGCTTCCTCTGAAGCGTTTCGTGTGACACTTAGCTCTTCCAAAAATGAAAAATGTTGGGAAGTCTGTGGAGCCTATGCAAAAGGAATGCGTCTTAACTAAAACAATGTGGAATTAAATACAGATCACCTGAACTGATTGAAACCCATAACCTTCAGATGATGAAACTTTTGACGTAAAAAAGGAATAGAGGTTGTGAAGACGTTGAGCTATGAAGTTTGACCTTTTCTAACCCATTCTTTTATAAGCACCCATGTTGTTAGTTACTAAAAGCTTCCGTTATCAATTTTGTTTGATTGGTGCTGATATTTTTCTCCAATAAAATGTTCCTTCTTGATAAATAATAAGGCATCAGGAGCTGTGGCAGTTGTGTAACATGTTCTAGCTGTCTTCATAAAATTTGTTATGGAGCATGACTCTAGTTTGTTAAGCTTTTTTGATGCCCACAGCCTATTCTATCTCTTGCATAATACTGTGTTCCTTCAGGCTGTTAGCCATGTTGCAGAAGCCCATGAATATGTGTTCTATATGAAAAAGAGACGCCAGCTTGAGTGTATTGATAAGTTCACTTAGTTTGGTTGTTAACTGTCTTAACTGGAAAATCAAATTTCAGGTACTCTATGTTTCTATTCTCTAAGCATCATGAAGAATTGGTTGGGATTTATGCTTCTCAGCTTGCACATCATCGCTGTATCGACCTCTTTGTGCACATGATGGAGCTAAGGCTGAATAGCAGGTAACGGCTATATGCTTTTTCCTATCCTCTTTTCTTTGCTGTTCTTCAGTAACTGAGTATTTGTGTTGATGGCCTATTTTTATCATTTGGTACTTAAAGGCTGTGTGTTTTGCCCTCGTGGACAATAGCAATTTGCATATTTCTCATTAGTTTTTCTTTCACAAAAATTCTGGTGTATTTCCATGAATAATTTCTCCTGCTCTTTTGAATTCAATTATTTTTTTTAAAAATGTTCCTTTGTCCGTCCTCAGTGAGAAAATTGATTATGGTACTAAAACTTGACAAGCATTAAAAGCAGCAACTAGACTGAAGTACTATTCTGGCCAAAGGAGGTGATTGGATTGTCCTGGCTGTAGCTGTGTCTGGAATATATTCTTACTGTTAATTGTTTCTTAAGCATTTTTAGGAAAGTGAGGTAGTCCTGACTGGGAGGAATGGAAAAGATACATTTAAGAAAGGTGAAAGGAGAAGAAAAAACTATGCACATGTTTGAGGACGATAAAGTCCTCGAAATAAAGGTGGGAGTGCGTTGTATACCATATATTTTTTTTCTAAACACAGCTACACAAGCAGAAAATAATTTGAAGAAGGAAATAGAGAGAGATAAAAGCAATGACAGCTGGAATCACTGTTTGCTGTCTTCATTTCTAAATCTGCTTGGCACAAACCGATGCCTGAATTGTGGGATCTTATGTCATTATCCTTTTTGTTTATTGTTTCTTTTGTTTTTCTCTTTAATTTTGATGCATTTAGTCTGGAGGAGTTTTCCAGGCTCTGGTTTAAATATCAGGAGACCATTTGTGTCCTTTATTTATTGCTGATCTTAGTTCAAGATAGCAGCTAAGATGCATGTCAAAGTGATGCAGAAAATGTAGAGCTATTGCCTTAAGATATTGCAACATAAGAGCCGACAAGTCTTTCTCCATATGTCTGTTGGCATTTGTTCTTAGTTTTAAAGTTGCAATGTTCATGTTTCTTTACTTGGCAACAGTGTGCATGTCAAATATAAAATCTTCCTTTCTGCAATGGAGTATTTGCCATTTTCTCAAGGGGATGATTTGAAAGGAAGCTTTGAAGAAATTATTGAGAGGTATTGATGTGTTTTCTGAAGCATATATATGTGAGTTTGTGGCAGTAGTGATCCATTGGGTTCA
The DNA here is from genome assembly GCF_000208745.1 of Theobroma cacao. Taxonomy (NCBI): domain Eukaryota; kingdom Viridiplantae; phylum Streptophyta; class Magnoliopsida; order Malvales; family Malvaceae; genus Theobroma; species Theobroma cacao. The sequence goes on from NC_030855.1 coordinate 20,330,486, forward strand.
ATTAAAATGGGAATGTTTTGGCATGATAACAGGATTTTGTCACGATCACGTGAAACCAAAGTTGGAAAATATGATGAATCATCTGATGTTGCAGAGCAACATAGGCTGCAGAGTCTTCAAAAAGCTTTGGTTGTCCAATGGCTCTGCTTTACACCTCCCTCCACGATTGCTAATGTTAAAGATGTTAGTGCCAAACTTCTTTTGCAAGCATTAATACACAGGTAACATTTTCCTGTTCTTCTTTGGGTAGCTGTATTGAATTGATTGTCGTAAATTGATTTCTGGTTTAGAATGGTGAAATAGAATTTTTAATTTTGCTTTAACTATGAAATCTATTTCTGCATTACTTGAAGTTGTCTCAGTTCTAATGTAGCCTGGTTTTAGAGGTTCTCTGTCTGACATTTAACCATCATTTCTTTCCTGTAGCAATATATTGTTCAGGGAGTTTGCTCTGATTTCTATGTGGAGAGTGCCGGCCATGCCCATAGGTGCACAAGAATTACTTAGTCTTCTTGCTGAGCCTTTGAAGCAGCTTTCGGAAACTCCTGATACTTTTCAGGATTATGTTTCTGAGAATCTGAAAGAGTTTCAAGACTGGGTATGCTTTTGCTTTCATACTACATAGATTATTGGCACTGATAATATTTTGTTTACTTTTGTCTGTATGCTTATCCGTGTTCTCATCTTTAAATAGAGTGAATACTACTCCTGTGATGCAACATATCGCAACTGGCTCAAAATTGAATTAGCCAATGCAGATGTTTCTCCCGTTGAACTTTCAGTAGAGGAAAAACAAAGAGCAATCGAAGCAGCCAAAGAGACATTGAATTTATCTTTGTTATTGCTACTGAGTAAGTAAATTTGATCATATGTTCTTCGATGCACAAGAGCAGCATTCCCGACTGAGGGAGATATTTTGGTTGGCAAGCATGCGATGGCTTTGCTTCCATTGAGGGTGGATGTTTTATAACTGTCCTTTTCTCTCACCATATTGATGCCTTTGATGGGTAATAATCTTAATGCTTACTATAGGGAAAGAAAACCCTTGGTTGATTTCTGTGGAGGAGCATGTTAATGACTCGACAGAATTTCTTGAACTGCATGCTACTGCAATGCTCTGCCTGCCTTCTGGTGAATCAATGTGTCCAGATGCTACTGTTTGTGCTGCATTGATGAGTGCACTTTATTCTTCGGTGACTGAGGAAGTTGTCGTCGAACGTCAGTTAATGGTATGCTTATTTATCTTGTTATCCAATAAACATCCTTGTTGCCCATGCTGATATTAGATTGTTGATCTCATATGCTACTGTTTATTTCAGAATCCAAAAGGTATAATTTCATCATGTTGAATGAGTAAATTCCAAGATATGCATCTGTGCAAAAGGATGCCTTGGATCATTTTGAGGCTACAATCTAGATGTCAACTTCACTTAATTGTAGTGGTAATTGCTTGTAAGTTGAAGGGTTGCATGTTAGATTAGATGATGATATCATTCACCAAAGTGTTGCTTCTCTAAAACCTTGAGAGAAAGTATGAGGGAGAGTAGGTTTGCTTTAGAGATTGAGTGAGGAAAAGAATTCTTGTAGTTCTAGATATTAGAAAGAAGAGCAACTTATATGGGCTGTGGTCTGATAGGAGTTATTCTTAGTGGATAACATTGCAAACTGTAAAGGAAGGAAAATGATGTTAGGAAAATAAATACGGTTTGGATCGATTTAACCTCATTAGAAGATTTAAACTACCAATATATATTATTTTGGCCAAATTTTCTGCCTGGTTTTAATGAACCTAATAGTCATGAAATTTTCTGTTAGTAATATTGTCCCTTTTCATGATCTTATTTTGTTATGGGCAGGTGAATGTTGCCATTTCTTCAAGGGACAGCTACAGTATTGAGGTTGTTCTGCACTGCTTGGCGGTAGAGGGTGACGGAATTGGTTCACACATCCTCAATGACGGCGGCCTTCTGGGTGCTGTTATGGCAGCTGGCTTCAAAGGTAAGGAACTAAGGAGATGCCGTTCTCCCATGCTTGGTGTGCAGTTGCAGACTGCCAGTCTGTTTTACCTTTGGGAGAAACTTTACTATGAAGTAAAGATTAAAAATTGAGTAGTTATGCAGGTTGTGCAAATTCATGCTGTTAGATGCAGGCACCTATTGTTTTTAAGTCTTGTATGATATAATAACTAGTCAAAGAAGAAATATAATCTGTCAAGTAGCAAGTAATGGGAACATGGCCTTTAGTGGTAATCTTTTCTGCTGTATTGATTGAACTTGTAATGCAGGTGAGCTTCTTAGATTCCAAGCAGGAGTTACAATGGAGATATCTCGATTAGATGCTTGGTTTTCAAGCAAAGACGGTTCTTTGGAGGGGCCAGCAACATATATTGTGCAGGGCCTCTGTCGTAGGTGTTGTATTCCAGAAGTCATTCTTCGATGCATGCAGGTAAGCTTTTATATGGAAGACTGAGGCCCCTTATTTAGCAACAGAAAAATTACCTTAGTGCTTTTGAGAGCTGAAAAGAGGCAGTTAGAAAAATGCTTTTTTGGTGATTCATTAACAGAAGTATTTTCCAAAAGACAAAAGGGGAAAGAAAAGGCAAGAATAAAAAAGCATATCAAAATTGTAGCTTTAAAATGTATTTATGTCTCATGTTATCAACAACTATGCTCTTTTCTTTAGGTGTCTGTTTTCTTGGGATGGGTTATACTGCCCTGTTTTAATTTTTAACCAACTATTGTTAATGTTATTTTGTAAAATGAACAGAACCGAGGACTGGAAACAAGAGAAAAATAGTAACATCATTGTGGGAATATTGTTTTGCAAAATTAATGCAAGCAAGAACAAGAAACAAGGAAAAAAGAAACCGACAGTTGTGGAAGTGCATATTTCATAATTTTTGCCATGTCAATATTTTTGTTTTTTACCATATCTCGACTCATTTGCAGGTTTCTGTTTCACTCATGGAGTCAGGTAACCCTCCTGAAAGCCATGACCGGTTGATTGAACTAGTCTCAAGTTTGGAGACTGGGTTCATCCATCTGTTCAGTCAGCAACAATTGCAGGTAAGTGGATATATTATTGGTTGTATGCGAATAGGGGCTTATACGGTCCTTCCTGTTAATCAACTTTTCATCCTTCTATCTGTCGGAGCAGTGGTACATGATTATGACCTGTCATTTTACATCCTTTACGGACTTGATATGACCAATGTGATCCCAAAACCTACTCCCCTTCCCCTCAACTCATATGTGCACTCTTTTTGTTCCATTATTGTTTCACCTGAAATATGTTTAGAATAATATTTTGTAATTTGCGAATGTGTTTCTCCTGTGTAAATAGTATTCTAAACCTTCAGAATTTTAGGTTCCCCTCTATAGTTGACCAGTGCCATGTTCAATAACTTCACCTTTTTCTGCCTTGTATGTGATGCCAATCTCTGTATGACATATCAACCTATGTATGTACCAGAAGACAGTTCTAAAACATAGAATTATACCTCTTCAAATGAAGCAAGCCTCTAATTATTACAGACATAAAGGTTAAATTGCATTTTCATACAGTTTAAGATGTAGGTCCTGTACCCTAATGAGATCAAGGCATCTCAATCACCAAAAATAGGAAAAAAAGATGACGTTACTTGGAGTATGTCACTGAATTCTGTCTAATCTGTGATAGTTTTTGATGATATAAAAGTGGTATTTGGCAGCTAACTCATTTCATCCATCTTGGAATTGCATGGTTCCTTAAATTACTTTATTGCTCTAAATTTTTGTTCATTTTGCCACTTATGTTCTTGAAGACTATCACAATTTTGTTTAAATGACTATTGCTGTTTCATGACCAGGAATTTTTACTATTTGAGAGGGAATATTCCATATGCAAAATGGAGCTTCAGGAGGAGCTCTCCTCTTGATTAGCAGCTGGGATCAAATTCTGGTTCTGCATCATTGTGCCGCACAGCGGTGAAATCTGACAGTGGTGGAAAAGTGCCATACCTCTCTCCCATCCTTGGCCACATACTTTTTTATTCAGTACCAGAAAACGAAGAAGAAGCAAATGTAGTAAATTAGATTATATGAAATGATACTTTACCTGATCTGTTACAAAGTTATATGCGCCTCTTCCTCTATCTGGGTGGGTGAGAGTTCTGAAACAAGGAACACCTTCAATTTTCTGGATAGCCTGGATCTGCATAACATGACAGTTTAGGTTCAGAACCTACATAGTTTGGATCATGACATGGATCTTGAGAAATTGAGGGTAAAGAAGTGGAAATAGAGAAAGAGAAGGGACGTGAAAAACTTAAAACCAAACCAATCATGATTTCCGTACGGGAAAGAGTCACTTGATCTGTAATTTAATTTTCTTTGAACATTCAAAGGAATCTGAGTAATGTCTTCTTTTCCAGTTTTTTCTAATGCTGTGGCCATAATCTTTTACAGGATATTATGCTAATAAGATGTTCTTCCAAAGCATAATTAAGCGATAGATTTGTTGTCTTCTTTCTTTCCCTCATCCAATCCTTACATTCTTGCTAAAGTTTCATCTTGATAATGCACAAGGTTGAAGCTTTTCCACCGCTCAAATTGCAGTGTTATTTACTGGTAAAAGGGAGGTTCAAAACTGGTTAAACCAGTAGGTTAAAAACAAGGTTGGAATATATATATATATGTATATATATATATATTCTGTAATGAGCATTTATTTGATTATTTCTAATTACTTTGCATCGTGCAACCGAAGGGGGAAGCAAAGGAAGCTATGCTTTATTTAGTTACAAACTTTACCAATTGTTTTACACAAATCCAAATATTAAGTGAGATTAGGGAGTTACACATTATTTTGGACTTCTTTTACAAATTTTTTTAAAGCCTGAGATCCGAACCGAACCGGACGGTCCGAACCAAAATTCTCTCTCACCCTCGTCTAATGTTAACAGGGCGCTACAATTTTGATGCTTAGAAGAAAGGATTCCGAGCTCCCAAAGACCTTGGTTTCAGTTAAAAGGACTCTTTGGTTACAGCAAAACTAGCTAATATTTGGGGTTTTCTCTTTCCCCAACTGTTTTTTCTTTTTCCCTTCCGTCCCTTTCCTCTTGTTTCCCCCTCTCTTTTCTTCTACTTTCTTCCCCATCCAAACACCTCCTTATTTGTACTATTAAATTGATTTTCTCTCCCTTTCTCAATTTCGCCTATATTAAACCCTCCATATTTTTTCCTACAACTTTGCTGATTTTTCTCCACCCTTCCTCGATAACTCTTTCTGGGCTCTTAATTGTCTAAAGTCTCTACATGGTCCTAACTTTCTCTTGATCCAAACACAAACCGTTAAAGCTCAATTTCTCATGGTTCAATTCTGATAAAGCAGAGAGGCCTTTTACATGGGTGTTTCGTTTAAGATTTCGAAAACCGGTAATAGGTTCAAGCCGAAGCCTTGTCTCCAATCAGAGGTTTCAGTTGATGATGTCTCTGAGAAATCTAAAGAGAGCTCACGGCCTAGAAAGCTCCAGGTAAATTTTATAAAAACCCAACTTTCATTTAGCTTGCCGATTAAAAAATATTGTTGGAAAATTACACAAAAAAGAAAAAAGCAAAAAAAAAGAGAAATTTTGGTAAAGGAAATTCTGGGTTTTGTTTTCTTAGTTTAATTCATCGAACAGATCCTGCCATTTTCCCTTTTTTTTTTTTAAGAATACAAATTATATATTTTTTTATTTTACTGGAATTTTATTGGTCGATTGCTGGTAAAAGTTAGAGAGAGATTGCAATGTTGCTTTTTTTGGTTTTATTTATTTATAAAAATTTTCCACAAAGTGTTAAACTAAAAAATGAGCTTGATTTGATCGTATTGCTTTATTTTCATGTAATATTGTGTTGGCCTTTTTCTTTTTAACCCTTATGCAAACTTAATAGCCTCATATTTTTGGTGTAATAGTTGCTGTAGTTGATGGGATTTTGTTTAGTTTTAAGTTTGTAACTTCCTTTATAACTGGTATAAGTTGTGATTTTAGTACAACTTCTATATCTAGTTTGATTCATAGCCAATAATTGAGCCATGAAGCAATAGGGATAAAAAATAGTTTATGTGCTTCCGCCTCCCCCTTTTTTTTTCTCTGATCATTTGGATTGTTTGTTGATCTAGGGTGATGTCATTGAAGGTGGTGAGCGTGTTGGTGGGGTGTCTCAATCAATTGTTTCTGATGAAAGGCTTCGTGTTCCCGCTGGTTGAAGTCAAAATTAGTGTTTTTTTGTTTTTATTTTTCCCTCTCCATATAGTTGATAATGTTCAGATTCCGTATGTTTTGGTTCTTTCTTGTTTTTGCAGACCATGAAATTTCCTTCACCTTGAACCTGTACCTAGATGGATATTCTATTGGAAAACCCCCAGAGGTTTGTTTAAGACAGTATTAATGATACTCTATTCATTAGAAGAAAGCTTACTGATAGGGCAGATTTTTTTGTTTCCATCTTATAAGTCACTTTTAAGTTTAAGCAATTCTCAAATTTTCAGAAGGAGGCTTTGCATCAGGCTACTGTTCAGGATGCTCCAAAGTTGCATCCATATGATAGGTCATCTGAAACTCTCTTCTCAGTGAGTGTTTAATCTAATCTTATTTCTGTTTCTTTTTTCTGCCTATTTCTTATTACTTTTTATCTTTATTTTTATTCCTAGAATGTTGTAAAATGGGGTCTCCTATATCAAATATATTTTGGGTACACTTTGGAAGTTCATTGTTAGATGGTAAAGAATAAAATCTACTATCTAAATGGTTCAGTTAGCAAAGGTCATCGGTTTGGTTAGCAAAAGAATTGTCCCATATTCATTGAGCCTTGGTGGATAGTGGATTGGATAGCAAGATCTCCTTTTTGTAGGCCATTCTTTGCATCAATTATCTGTAAAAGGTGGGTTGACAAAGTAGTGTGTCCTTGGTTAATGTCTTAATGATCTGAGAAAACAATCTTCATAATACGTGACCATAATTTTATATTGCCTGGTAACCTTACTTGAACTTCCTTTATTTGGGCTTGGGAGTTGGGACTAGCTCATGCATTTTTTTTTATTCTTCAAAAGATAGGAGAATATTGACCTTTGATAAATGGTAACTATGTATGGTTGTTAATTTGCTACTCTCAATGCTTTTTGATACAATTGTGAAACATATTTTGAAGAAAGAAAAAGAAAAGAAGAAAAAGACTTTCATGGATATGAAATAGCATGGCTTTGCGTTTATGTAGAAGCATGATGTTTGAATTCATTTTAGCAATTTCTTCTTGTTTAATCAAGTATGATTTTGCCTTTTTTTTTTATGCTGAGAACTTTGATTTTGCTTTTTACCATTTAGTTATAGTTTTTAGCAAAATTTAAGTCAACAAAAAGCAAAAAGCAAGTATTAAAAGTAACATCCAAATTGACCCTTTATGATTTGATTGGTTTGCTGGTGGATTTAACCCACTCATGTCTCCAAACTTGGTTTGAGAAACTAAATCATTTAGTTTTCAGGAAGAATTGTCTTAATTAAATGAGGCAATTACTTGATATTACCTTGAAGTTGCAGTGTAATTACTCTTTGTATGTTCTTACATAATATTTTTCTCTTACTATAAGCTTTTCTTATACTTTTTCTCCCCAATTATGTGTGAATGTGCTTGAAGGCAATTGAATCTGGACGATTGCCAGGAGATATTTTGGATGATATACCATGCAAATATGTTGATGGGACACTCGTATGTGAGGTGAGTAATAAAATTATCATACTTTACCTCTCTGTATCATTTTATGTAATAAGTCGAGCGTATTCTACCTCATTCCATTGCATCTGTGCCAGTTCCTTTCTGTTACCAGATGTCTTGCCATGAGTGTTTATAAAAGCAAGTTTCAACTCACTTGTATCAACCCTTGAACCCTGCTCTAACTTTTTATCACTACTGTTTGTATTTACATATCACTCACAAGAACACCATCTCTACCCTTTTCATTTTTCTTTTTAAATTCCAGCATTGCATTTTGTGAAAAAATAATTTTAACTTCTTTGTTGGTCTATCAACAGAGGTAGGTAGCAGTTTGTGCTTTTAAATACTTTCCATCTATAATTATTAGATCATAGGTACTTTACATCCAATGAACTCATATTTAGGAATTAAAATTCATATTTTCCTTTTGAAGGTGCGAGATTATCGAAAAAGTGCACCTCAACAAGTGTCTACCATCCCATCTATGGATGGATCCCCTATCATCAATAAAGTGCGCCTTAGGATGTCTTTGGAGAATGTAGTGAAGGATATTCCATTGAGCTCAGATAATTCATGGACTTATGGTGAATTAATGGTACATTGAGGCAGCTCCTCCATCCTTTGCAAATTACTATTTTACATGTTGCTAAGCTGGCATACATTTAATTCTCTTTTGACTGCAGGAAGCAGAGTCTCGGATATTGACAGCCTTGCAACCACGGCTTTTTTTAGATCCTACTCCCAAACTGGAGAGGCTTTGTACTAACCCCTTTCCAACTACGGTAATGAGTTCAGACAGTAATCTCAAGTTCTTCTGCTTTGAGCAATCGATCTTATCTTTCTTAACCACTTAACCATGTTCAACTTGCAGCTCAACCTTGCTTCTTGTAGCTTGCGACGAAAGAGATTGAGGCATGCTCCAGAAGTTACTGTCACCTCTGCTAGTAAGATCCATGGCAAGAAGGTTTGCACAGACAGAGTGCCAGAAAGCTCCAATGGGAGGCTGGGAGAGGCAGGAATTATTTCAGGGAGTTTGATGCCACAACAAGTCCAGGAAAATCTGACTTCTCAGAATAATGTTTCCAACAATATGTTAGCATTAAGACCTAAAAGTTTTGTGCAAGATTCCTCTGTTCCAGCACTTCCGATGACATCCCAGTCACCGAGGTATCAAATGGGGGTTGTGAATGCAAGAAGCATGCAGGATCATGGGTCTAGCTCCTTTGTCAATCCATCAACCGCCTCCCCTGCTGGGCAGGACATGACAATCTCATATGCTGACAGCATAAACTCTGGTGCTTCTCTTCTTGGAAAGCGAGAGAATCCAGATGGTCCGATGTCACCCTTATCTGGCCTTAATAAAAGAAACAGGCTTAATGCTGTGGGACCAGATGGGATTCCACAACAACAAATTGGGCCGCATATGGATGGCCTCCATGGACCAGATATGACCTGGAAGAATATGTTGCTGCCCCAGCAAGCAATGGCAAGAGGAATTCAATATGCAAATGTGGGCATGCAGAAGCATCCTCAGCAGGTTTTTGAAGGGGTTGTGAATCAGGAGGCTGGTGCAATGCCATTTGGTGCAGGACAGCAAGCATTGAGATATGGTGCCAAGGAAGAGCCATTTGATCCAGACAAGTTGGATGGCTCTGAGCTCAATCGGGAAAGTGATACTAACCATTTGGACCAACAGCAGACACGACTTCAACCAAGATTACCACATGGATATGTGAGACCTGGTTTCCCTCAAACACCTTGGAACAATATTAATCAGCATGTTGAGAAAGATGCGAGAAAGGATGAACAGTTCCAAAAAAGGAAATCAGTGCAAAGTCCACGTTTATCGGGTGGGGCTTTGCCTCAATCTCCGTTATCATCAAAATCTGGGGAATTTTCAAGTGGTTCCATAGGACCTCACTTTGGGGCTGTTGCAACAATCACTGCACTTGGAGCATCTCAAAAGGAGAAGGCAGCTGTTAATTCAGTTCCTGCTGTTGGTGGTACCCCATCTTTGACTTCAAGTGCAAATGATTCTATGCAACGACAACACCAGGCTCAAGTTGCTGCTAAGCGAAGATCAAATTCCCTCCCCAAGACCCCAGCAATTAATGCAGTTGGATCTCCTGCAAGTGTTAGTAATATCAGTGTTCCACTAAATGCAAGCAGTCCTTCTGTTGGAACCCCACCTTTGGCTGATCAATCAATACTTGAAAGGTTCTCAAAGATTGAAATTGTGACTATGAGGTATGATCTGAATTGAATTACTACTGCATTGGAATTTTGTGATTGATTCTAGCCATTGAATAAATATGTTCCTGTTTCAATGCTGTATATAGTGTTAGCATCATCTTTGCTCAAACTTTATAGAATGTTAGTGCCTCTTATTTTATGATGCTTTTCCTAGATGTTTGTTTAGTTCTCCTGGGGTGACATCAGTAGATGAAAGTTGGATGGGAGGACTATTATATTATGACACCTGCTTGGTTGGTACTATTCATAGTTTTCAGGAAGTAAAGTTGTATAGATGACAATAAAAATATTATGGTTTCAATTCCAGGTATAAACTCAACAGAAAAAAGAAGAAGGTTGATGAGTACCACATCCAGAAACCCAGCACACATTCTCCTCAACAAGTATCAACCTGTCTAAACAGTGTTTCCATTAATGAGGATTTTAAAGACAGTTCAACTCCACTATCAAAGTCACTATTTGGTGGCAGCATGAATACATACAAGACAAGAATCTTAAATTTTGTGCAGGTTGACCGTGTTGTTCAAGGTTTGTTTTGTTGTTACTAGTCAGATTCTGATCCCCCCTCAAATATTTAGTGGTTTATCCCCCTTGCCTTAACCCTGCTCTACTTTAACAGGGAATGTCGTTTCTGTAGTTCCTAGGGTACGGACTAGAATGATAATGTCTGAGAAACCAACCGATGGGACTGTAGCAATGTTTTATGGAGACATAGATGATGGTGACATTCCTGGTGCAGAGGATTATATTTCTCATTTTCCTATGCTTCCAAATACTGTAAGTTCGTCTTCTTGTTAGAATTTTGCAGTCCTAAAAGAAGAGCATGCCTTTTAGACTGATTGAAAACTGCCAGGTCTCAGTTTTTGGGTGGTAAAAGAAAGTCTATGCCATTACTTTATTTTAGAGTTTTTTCTTAATATTTTTTTCTTTCTGCACTCAACTCGTAAATTTTCACTGGTGTACTTTTGGGTTGCTTACTGGTCTTACAAACATATTATCTTTGGTGCGCGTTCAACATATTCTTAATCTCCATTGGTGCATCTTAGAGGATTTCCCGCTTGTCTAATCATCAACTAATCTTACTTCACTTCCCTGTCAATTTAGATATCTATTCCTCACCATGTTCAGTTTAATTCATGTTTTCTTTTGAGCCTATATTTTTCTGTGTCAAACTCAGTTGCAGACTTCAACCATATCAAGAAGAATAGAAAGAGTTAGTCTAATATGCAATTGTTTTATTAAGAAAGTTTCTCTTTGGCTGGTATTTTACGTCATCCCATTCTGGGTTTATTAATTAGGCTAAAGGGATGAATGGCTAACAAGTAACAATATAGCAAGCATCAAATTTTGTGCGTCACTGCAGTTTGCAGTTTGAACAATTGAACCTTTGTATTTTCCGCTTTTCTTGTTTATGCAAGAATTTCTGTGTTGTTTTTCTGACATGTTCATCTGATTAATCCTGCAACAGCACTTGGCAGACTTGCTTGCGGGACAGTTCTGTTCACTGGTATGTCTGCTATTAGTCTTGATATTAGGAGTTAAAAGATTTTAGGGTACGATTATTTTCACTTCAATCTTATTCCAAATTGTGCAGATGCTGCGTGAAGGGCATCACCTTGTGGAAGATAATGTCCAGGCAAAACCAACTTGTGTGCTAATGGCCTCAAGCAGTCAACAAAATTCTGCTGCAACCTTTCCCAACAGTTCTGCAGTTGATATGCAGCATACAATGCAGCAGTATGCTGACGCTGTTCCAGGTCAGGCAACCAATGAAGTGGCAAAGCCTAATAGCAGTAATAATATATCCATAAATTCATCCCCAAGTGCGCTAGGAAACACTAGGATGCTGCCTCCTGGAAACCCTCAGGCCTTACAGATGTCTCAAGGACTCCTATCTGGGGTTTCAATGCCTGCAAGGCCACCACAACTAGATACACAACCTGCACTTCAGCCACAGCCACAGCCACAGCCACAACAAGCTCAGCAGCAACAAGCTCAGCAGCAACAAGCATCACAGCAGCAGCAGCAGCAGCAGCATCAGCAAAGTCAACATGCCTTGCTCCAACAGCAGCATCAGCATTTCCAGAGATCACCAATGATGCTTGCATCAAATCCTCTTTCACACTCGAATGCAATTGGGCAGAATTCAAACATGCAGTTGGGTAATCAAATGGTCAATAAACATTCCCCTCTCCAGCTTCAGATGTTACAGCAGCAGCAGCAGCAGCAGCAGCAGCAGCAACAACAGCATCAACAACAGCAGCAGCCACAGCAGCAGAGGAAATTGATGATGGGACTAGGAACAGCTGTAGGTATGGGAAACATTGGCAATAACATGGTCAGGCTTGGAGGCCTAGGCAATGCCATCGGAATTGGAGGTGCAAGGGGAATTGGTGGGTCTGGAATCTCAGCTCCAATGTCACCTATTTCTGGCATTGGAAATATGGGCCAGAACCCAATCAATCTTAACCCAACTTCAAATATTACGAATGCAATAAGCCAGCACCTTCGACCCGGGCCACTAACACCTGCTCATGCTCATGCGGCTCTCATTTCAAAATTGAGGATGGGCCGAGCAAACATGTTAGGCAATCCTCAATCAAGCATAGCTGGGATGTCTGGGGCCAGACAGCTGCATCCGGGGTCTGCGAGTCTTTCAATGTTGGGCCAGAATCTGAACCAGGCTAACATGAACCCTATGCAACGGACTGCTATGGGGCCCATGGGTCCTCCAAAGATGATGCCTGGGTTGAACAACCTTTACATGAACCAGCATCAGCAACAGTTTCAGTTGCAGCATCAGCAGCAGCAGCAATTGCAGCATCAGCAGCAACAGCAACAACAGCAACACTTACAGCAGCTGCAGCATCAGCAATTACAGCAACAGCAGCAGCAACAGCTACAGCAGCAGCAGCAACAAGAAACAACCTCACCACTACAGGCTGTGGTTTCTCCTTCACAGGTAGGCTCACCATCAACCATGGGAATTCCACAATTGAACCAACAATCTCAGCAACAGCAAGCCCAGCAACAGCAAGCCCAGCAACAGACCAGTCCACAACAAATGAATCAAAGGACTCCCATGAGTCCACAACTGAGCTCAGGTGCTATCCATGCTGGTAACCCAGAGGCTTGTCCAGCTAGCCCCCAATTGAGCTCCCAGACCCTTGGTTCAGTTGGTAGCATCACAAATTCTCCTATGGAGCTTGGTGTGAACAAGAGCAACTCTGTTGGCAATACATAGCATGTTCTGAGTACTACTTTTTCTTTTAAGCTAATGGTTGAGCGGCCGTGGTTATAAGCCATCCTTCTACTGGAAGAATCTGTAAAGACAGTCTTTCTGGCAGATGGTCCGTCAGTGGAAAGCAGTTTGATCAAAAGGAATGAGGTACTGTTTGATAACTGTTAAAAGCTAATACGTGAGCCGCCTGGTGCCATGCTATCCACGGATGATTCACAATGGGGGCAGCGGCCCCCTCTGAAATCCTAAAAACTTCGAGTTGTGGGGTGCATGAATAACTACGAGAAGTTTTAGCACTGATTATTGGTGGTATGTAATTTCTTGTAAGAGATGGGTTTGAATCCCTTTTTCTCATAATAATAAAAGTTTATAATTTTACCTCCGACAAAGTTTCATGTAGTATCACACTTATGGTTCATGTTCATGATAGGCAAAGATTCAAAAAACAATTCACTTTCATCAATTAAAAATTCATTCTTTTGGTAAAATAACTAAAGTACATTTGGTCGGGTACCATCTAATCTAAGTATCTAACCTCTAATTTTCATTGAAATCAAAACTAATAGTGAAGATTTAAGTGTTCAATAAAAAACCTAGTATGCATTAAAACTTAAGTCATGCAAGTAATTGGTTCTTAAATTATGATTAGTTTCATATGATCTTAAAACCATGAATTTCTTTATCAAGATGAAACAATAAATTTCATAGGTATTGTAACTTGTAGCACATTTCATTAATATTCTTGTGCTCGATTTATAAAGTTGCAGTTTTCTCAATTGAAAAGTAGGACACCATTCCTCCAAACAGATGACACAAAAGAGTACTCCATTTTTTGATGACGGCCTATGATTAGTTATGCGATGACAGATTCCGCACTTTGCTTGATGCCTAATCAATGATCTGAACAAACTTAACAAGAGGATTTAACATGAATGAAAGACTTTAAAGCATAGAGTGGAGTGCCTCATGCTTTGTTCTGACATGGTTTCTGGTAATATCCTTCACAGTGGGGCATCCAGAAAGAGCCATGGTGAGCTCAAGCTCATCCTTCAGCATTTCAATAACCCTTTTCACCCCATATTCTCCTTTTGCAGCAAGCCCATAGACAGCAGGCCTTCCAATCTGCAGCTCTTACATGTCAGTGTCCACAAAGTGTTTTAAGATTGAAAAAGCTTACAGGCAAAAGCAGTTTAATAATCCTTTAAATTTCATGTGCAAGATAGGAAAATTAATCTGGTATGCGCCCAATAGGAACAATGGGATCCCAAAAGAACTTACAAGGACGGCTTGAGCACCGAGGGCTAACGCCTTGAAAACATCTGTTCCCCGCCTTATTCCTCCATCAAACAAAACAGGAACCTTTCCTTTAACAGCATGAACCACCTGCAAACTCATGGTAAAAATTAATGTCCATACTGGTTCTATATCTCCAAAAAGCATGGAAGGGGAACACCATGCCTAAGGCAAATGTTTCTTGCAAGCCATGTGCTAGCAAATACATTTCTAGATTTAGAATTACAAGAACAAATGATTTTGAGGAAAAGGATTCAGCAATGACACCCCTCCTCAAATTGCCTCATTCTGATGATTACTAGTATACTGCCTTATTAAGGTAACCTATTGGGAAAACTATTCATTCAAAAGTTTTCTTGTCTTCATTTGTAGGATAATTCATTACATATCTATTGACAAAGCAAGAACAGAGAAGTACAAAGATATTACAACTAGGAGAAGTTGTAAAAACAAATATAAGAAAAGAAAACACAGATTGAGAGAAAAAACTGTTAACATGTACTTAACAATTGGCAATTTCATTTTCCTGCAAGTACTTCACAAACAACTATGATTTTCTCTGAAAGATTATAAAAAAAAGAAAAAGCAAAAAACAGGGCCTGCATTCATCACTTTATATACAATACCTAATCATGTTGGAAAATCTAAAAGCTTCACAAGCAAGCAGGATCAACAGTGAGAGGGTTACCTCTTCCAGAACAGAAATAGTGGCCGGAGAATAATCTAGTTGCCGACCTCCATGATTGGAGACAACAATCCCATCAACGCCTACTTCAACAGCCTTTATTGCTGCCAATTTTGACATATCAAATCTTAAGTGATGATTTTATATAAAAGAGTAAACCAGAATATCCAAAAAGAAAAAGAGGGAAAAGCTTTGACCTTAAACAATCAAAAACCTGTTGTGTTCTATAAACTCACAATGACATTCGCAACCTATGAAATTGTATATATGAGGAAATTATCTGATTTTACTTTCCAAAGAGCGCCAATAGACCTAATCAGAATTGCATAATGGATATTTTTACTAATGTATAAATACAAGAAAGAGTAAAGTTCTTTCTTTTCTTCTTACATACAAGGGCAGAGCATTTCTACTTGAACTTAGAATCTCTAACCATATTTTATCCTTCAAACCATCTGAGCTAAGGTGAAGTGGCAGCATAGAGGACTTATCATAAAACATTAAGTCCAGCTTAAAAAAAGGGCTCCTTTCTAGAATTCCATGGAATAAAGGTTTCAAAAACTCTATCTTTATGAATTACAAAAGGGCAATTTTCAAAAAGA
The DNA here is from genome assembly GCF_000208745.1 of Theobroma cacao. Lineage (NCBI taxonomy): Eukaryota > Viridiplantae > Streptophyta > Magnoliopsida > Malvales > Malvaceae > Theobroma > Theobroma cacao. The sequence continues at coordinate 20,346,293 of NC_030855.1, forward strand.
CTAAAGCCATGGCAATCATTAGTAACAACATTTCAAATTTGAAAACTTGAGAATGTCCATATTCATCATTTACTGTATAGGGAAAGAAACCACAATGCAACTGATTTGATGAGTCTTTTCTTACCATCTTCACAAGTAAGTACTCCCTTGATCAGAAGCGGCAAGTTTGTAATAGATCTTAACCATCCTATGTCCTGCAAATGTTCCAATGCACTGCTTCAAATTAAACAAGAACGGAAAAAACAAGGGTGCGTCCATGCCTAATGACTAACAACAACAATGAAAAATCATTAAACATATAGGAACTTCCATTTAGGACCTTTTCTCAAAACTTTGAGATGATGTTAACTTAAACAACATAGCTATTTAGAACAGTCCTGTATATTCATCATTTACTTCTAATATAAGGATAGAAACATATTCAAAAGAATTCCAAACAGCATATGACAAGTCAATCAATCCAGTTTCTTGGTTTATACTCTATACCTTCCAAGACAAAGAGGCATCAAATGTATTGTTGGCAAAAGCTTCTAGATTTGAACCATCATCCTGTAAATGTTCAATGTACTGAATGAATATTACATGCTTACTATGAATCTCAACTATAAAATAGAACTTCCAAGGTGGAAACATGCACACAAAGGAAGAAAGCATAAGCTTCTATATCATCAGTGAACCCCAAGTTAGCATTGAGTCTTCTGTATTGGTGGTACCACCCTCCCTTTACAGGCCTTGGGTCCTGCCTTATCCATGGGTGATATACCCTCATATGACTAGGCCAATAATAATTTTTTTACAAAGAGTATACTGTAAACTACATAGCAGACAATAAATTCTAATTTTCTCTGAACATGGAAATAAACATCGATGCACATTTCTTTCTAATAAATTAGTAATGGCCAGACATTGCATCCTGGTATATTTAGCAATAATTATGGATAAAATTTTTTCACTCACAGAGGAAACTTTTGTTGATATGAGGCCCTTAAAGTTCTTCAGCTGAGGTGCAACCATTCTGCAAAAGTATGAAAATTTTCGTATGAAGGGCATAAATTTCAGCTTATTATTAAATGTGTGGATGAGTGAGTTAATGTTCTCCACAATGTGCCCTATCCAACAGCATATAAAGCACTTATATCAATCTGTCAACATAAAACGAAATGAAAGAAAAGAAGCACTATGTCACTTGTTCTTAATGTCTGCCTCCCTCCGACCAAGTCTAGGAGTATCTACAGTTAGGACAATGGCCTTGTATCCACATCTTTCAGCTCTCTGCACTAAATTAGCTGTTATATCTCGCCTCTTGTATACCTGTTCACGGAAGGATAGTAAGATTGTCATAAATTCAGTTCTTGCCAGTGGGATAGCAAATCCCAAAGGATAAAGAGAAACTGCTGTCCAACAAAAAAAAAAAATGAAGATTCACAAAAGTAGTTGAAGTAGCATCAATACATATAATTGAAAGAACCGAATAGCTTTGCAGCTTGAAGCAACCTCCTCAACTGTGCAGGTAGACATGTAGGATAAAATCTGTATTTATAACACAACTCAGCATTCACTTTTACAGGAAGCCAATGAGCCTAAAGCTGTTTATATTATGTTATACCATTATGGTATTACATGCAGCAGCTGCTCTGGCTGTGGCGACTTCACCTGTTAAAAACACAACAAAAATAGCAAAATTGGTACTTGAGATAAAATTAAAAAAGACAGCTGAAGAGGAATCAAACCTTCAGGGTGTGCCAACTTATGCATTGCAGTTGGAGCAATCATAATAGGTGCTGAAATTTTGTACCCTAGAACAGTAGTTGACAAATCAATTCTGCTGGCATCAACAAGTACCCTTGGCAGGATCCTGAGAATCAATGTATCCAAATCAGTAGAATGTTTTACCTAGCTAGCTACGATAATTTCATTAGCAGACTTAACAGCTTACGTAAATCTATGAAATGCTTCCACATTCTCTTTTAGTGTGTGCTGATCCTCAGCTCCACCACTATAGTAGTCATAGTACATTTTAGGAAGGGCTTGCCTAGCTAATTCTTGGAACTCATTAACATTAACTGGTTCGGCTGCCATTTATCCTGGAAATAAAGATATTGAGACAACAAAAATTAAAAAGGCACTATCAATTTTCAATGCTCCAGAGCCTTTAGTTTATTTATGGATTTTAGGTCAAGCTTAAACCTATTGCAAAAACAAACTACAATAAATGTTGTTTGATCATGAAAGAACCTGGAGATATTCCTACTAGAACAAAAACTAGACTAACTTGAGAAAAGCTGGGGCTCCTCAGCAGCTATAAACAGGTTTCATTCCGAAGATAATTCATAATATGGAAAATACGCAAAAGCCATATCTAATAAAACAATAACAGACATAGCAACATTTGCTTCTTGCCCAGAAAACCACGTTGTTATCTTCTGCTCGATAAAAGCCTAAAAGTCTCTCTAAGTCATATTAAAAACAATAAGGAACAGAAATTCCACAAACGTGAAGTTTCATACATTAATTTCAAACTGTTTGATAAAGTTTACAATTTCGGAAATGTGAATAGAATTGTACCTTTGATGAATGAACTGAACTATTTCAAATTGAACCTGTGAAATCCCCGTGATGTAAAAGTTGCAACTGCAATAAATGCATCAGTGTGTATATATATATATAGGCAAGAACGACGAGTAAAGATGACTAATTGGTCATCCTTTCTGCCATCATTGCTGCTCTTACAACTTGACCTGTTTCTGCTACTTTTCTGCCCGTTTTTCTTTATGATCACTTTCGATTTACAAGGTTGTCTTTGTCTTGTAGCAGAGGATAAAAATGTTTTGTTTTATGTGCCCAAATCTTATGGAATGGAATTAAACCTCGTCCTTGACCCAACAGACTTTAACCTGTTTCTATCCAGTGGATTTGGGCTCAAACTCAGCTCAATTTTCATTGAGATATTTTTGTTAATTCTGGGTCAGTCCAAGGAAAGTTTCGATCATAAATAATATTATTTTAATTTTTAATATTATTTTATTTATAAAATTTTTATCATTAATGTAATATTTACTAAAATTTATAAATTATTCTAAATATAATTTTAAATTTTAAATTTATAAAATCATTAATATTTAGACATCATCTTACTTGATAAGAAAAAATTATGCTCAGATAGACGTAAATTTTACTTGATCAAAACATGTCATGATCTTGATTCTTGCATCAACATAACAAGAAATGCGGATACAAATCAAGTTGGCATATGAAACACTACAAAAACAAGTGTTCCCGTGCATCGGTCTTGCATGGATTATCCAATTAATTATCATTATTCCATTTAATCTATTATAGGAAGGGAATATTTGTAAATATAATAATGTGTGATATCTCATCTTGCATCAGATGTGAATGTTATTGTTAAAATTTATGTAAGTGTTTGAATCAATCAGTATTAACAATTTAAATTTAAATTTTTGAAAATATGTGATTTAAATTAAAAAATTATTAAATTAAAAATATCTGAATTTTTAAGAGATTTGTAATGGATTTTCCCTTGGGGTGAGTTTGGGTTGGGTGCATACTTGCATTAATGGGTTTCGCTTAGGCTTAGTTTGGACGGGATGCATGCCCGCATCATTGCCTCGGTTTTCGTTTTTTTCTCTCTTTGCAGAGGCCTTTGTGGAGTATTTGTTTAGAGTCATTGCACAGTATTTTCAAAGATTCATTCACATGTGAGGGTTTTGGTTTATGTCACTGTTAAGTCATTTTTTTTATTCATTCACGTGAGATGATTTTGGTTTTTGAGAAATTGAATTCAATCGCTGAAATTTATAACGTCAGAAAATATGGTTGGCTTACCGTATTTTGATTCTGGAGACTTGTTTTCTCCACGTCTATCATCGATTCTCTGTTGTCCTTGCTGAGTCTCCAAACGTTCCTTGTTTATAACACGACAAAACATAGTAAACACTACGTGTAAAGTCAGCAAACATCCTTCCACTACTGGAAAGTGGAAACTACACTAGTACAAGTCATTCTTAGTAACGACCTTGTTAATAAGGTAAGGCTTCCACTTATTTGATACCAAATAAATTACTGACATAATCCATCCACTGGAAATTTGTTTCTTCTGGATAAATATTAAAGCATTGAGAGGAGCTGCTCATGTTTGGTCCTGACATGGCTCCTAGTAATTTCTTTCACACTCGAACAACCAGAGAGGGCCATTGTGAGTTCAAGCTCATCCATGAGCATTTCAAGGACTTGTCTGACTCCATATTCTCCTTTCGCCGCAAGTCCATAAAGAACTGGCCTTCCAACCTACACCATACATACAGTACATACGAAGGTGTCCTATTAGAGTACATAGTAAACAAAAAAGGTCAGTACAGGAAAGATGTGAGTTCTGAGGTTCCATAATTTTAACTTTAAGGTTAATGCGACAGGGAAAAAGAGAAATGAACCCAAATTATAGCACGGAGAGTGTAAATTGTCTTTATTATTAGCTCAACCAATTGCAATCAGATGCTACCATATAACCACTGGAAAATATATAAGTGAATGAAACATCGAATTTCTTTCGTAACTGAAAGTAGATGGGGCCGTTTAAGAGCTTACTAGGACAGCTTGTGCACCAAGGGCCACTGCCTTGAAAATATCTGTTCCTCGCCGCACTCCTCCATCGAGGAAAACAGGAACTTTTCCTCCAACAGCGTGAACTACCTGTGACCTCATTGTGCACAAAAATGAACAGAATGGGAAATTTTCCTTGCTAACTAACATGTTGGAGCAAAGTAGCATGCTCAAATAAGAAAGCAAAAGCTGCAAGTCAGAAAGATTCTTATGCAGGAATGCATCAATACCTAGTACACATGTTTCAGATTTCTCCTCACTAAGAAATTTCAATAATCTCTCTTATGCTTGAACAAGTCAACGTGGCTTTCTCTGGGGGGTTAAAAACGTAAAACTGATGATCTATATGCTTAACTAAATTAGCACATATAAAATTCTATGGCTGAAACTGTGTCAACAACAACGAAAATATGTGAAGGAAAGCACCTCTTCCAGAACAGAAATAGTGGCAGGAGAATAATCTAGCTGACGGGCTCCATGATTGGAGACAATAATCCCAGCAACACCTACTTCCAGAGCCTTTATTGCTGTGAATACGAGTATCAATATTGAACAAGCTACATGCTAATAGCAGACAAAGACAAAAGAAAGTATGCTGGCACCAATATGTAAAGCCAAGAACAAGATGAAAAACTAAATAGAATAAAAAATACCCTGTTTTCTAAAAGTTACAAACGATGCATCTATTTAACTCCATGAGTTTGGAGAATGTAAGAAAACAGAAAATGAATTGCTGAAGGGCCTATAAATTGCTGAGTAAGTGTCTTTTTGACAAAAGCTAAAATTAAGGCAACATTGACCGAAACCAATATTCAAACTTTTGTTGTGAAAGCCTTGCAGTTCTAACGGTGGAGATGATCCTCCTTGTAGTCTATCCTGTATAAATAAAGAAATAAAGAGATGAAAATATTATCAGGTGGTGACTCAGCCTTACCATCTTCATGAGTGAGTACTCCTTTGATCAGAATTGGCAAGTTTGTAATAGATTTCAACCATCGGATGTCCTGCAGAGATAATAATGTACTAGTCAAACCAATAATTCTACCTTCATGGCTCTTATACTCACCCCAGTCTTCTCCACCAACACTAATATTAAGAGTAAACAAACTGTCCATTTACATACCTGAGACCCTTTATACAAAGTATTTAAACAAACAAGTAAAAGTTTGGAACGTGGGGTGGCTGAAAAATTGTGGTCCTGAGAACCGTAGAAAAAGTCACTTTTTTAAGCAAACCTCAGCTTAAACTGAATACTGAATCTGTTTGGTACTGCAATTTTGGTCCAAACAAACAGTTTTGCAATCTAACCACATTGTCAAACTAAGCTTGAGAGTGGAACTTCTTTAATAGATTTTATAGAAATATATCAGGAGATAACTTGGATTATTTACTTATTTTTACCTCCCAACAGAAAGAAGGATCAAGAGTCCCTCTGGCCAGAGCTTCTAAACCTGAACCACCATCCTGCAAAATTTATTTCAAGTTATATATTTGTCATCAACAAAAACATCAAACAGGCTTAATAGATGCACTCCATACCCTTCATTTTACATTAATTTTTTCAATTATCCAAAAAAAACAGGGATATTTCATATGCCATAACACTCCATCAGAGTATAGATTTGACATTTTATTTGGGAAAAATAAGGCAGAAAAAAGAAAAAAGCGAAAGCAAATATAAGATTCAGTACTTTGAACCCCCTCTCCAAGCAACAGTGTTAAAATGAAATGGAATGTAAATAGTGATTTATCATGTAAGAGACAGGCTTATGTATTTTGTAATCAATATAGCTCATTCTTCACCTTTTTATGCTCTGCAGTCTGGACATAAAAGATATATAGTGCGTTTAAAGCAATAGTTTTAGCTTAAAAACCGGATGCCTACACCTCCCCACCCCCTCCCCCAGGAAAAAAAGGCAGCCTTGCATATTCCAAAGCAGAATTCAGCTTAGGTACAATGATTCTCTGCATAGTTTTGTCAATAGTAATGACTAAATGAAATGCATAAAGCATAGCTTTTTGTGTACAACGTGAGTCAGAAATAACAATTCTTATCATGGTAAAACCAGAGTTCGTCTCAGTTATATAAAGCTGATTAATCTAAACAGTCAAAGCAACTGAATGTTTAGTTCATGAGCATTGGATGGGGACTATTCTACTCACAGAAACAGATTTAGTTGATAATAGACCCTCCAGGTTCTTCGGCTGAGGCACAACGAGTCTGCAGAGGTTTGTCAAAAGTAATCTTATACATGAGATGCATAAGACATAAATTTTCATGTATGATGTAAAACCACAACAGTGTTCATCTCAATGATATACTGCCAACTCAATTTTTTAGTTGATAGAAACTCAATGAAAGTGAGAATGCTGATTTTTCACTTATTCTTAATGTCTGCCTCCCTTCGACCAAGTCTTGGACTATCAGCAGTTAGGACAATAGCCTTATATCCATTATTTTCAGCTCTCTGCACCAGCTTAGCTGATATATCTCGTCTCTTATACACCTATTCCGAGGAAACCAAATTAGGGTTCATTTCCTATCAATGATATTGCTCAGGACACAGAAGAAACTGCTGCTGCTGCTAAATAATGATAAAGTCTACATGGTATCGAAAGGGTTCAGGTAAGGCCAACTATACATATAATTGGAAAAAGCGAACAGCATTGCAGCAGGCAGCTACTTCCTCCAATGTGCAGGTAGATGCGCTGGATAAAACCTGGAATTGCAATTAATTGTCAAGATAGGCACAATTACTTAGGAACCCAAACACAGAAAGGAAGTTTCTTTTTGGGGAAAATAATTAAGCATGAAAAGTTCATATACATTATATTAATACCATTATTGTTTTACAGGCAGATGCTGCTTTGGCCGTTGCAATCTCTCCTGGAATAAAAGCAGAAAGCCAGTCAATAAAAGTCTGCAATAAGTTAGAGCAGAAGACTTTGGAGAGGATTTAGACCTGCAGGGTTTGCCAGCTTATGCATCCCAGTTGGGGCAATCATAACTGGCATTGAGATATTGTAACCCAATACAGTAGTTGATAAATCAATGCCGCTCACATCTCGAAGAATTCTAGGCAGAATACTGAGAAGTCAAATATCGTAATTAGTAAAACGATTGGAACAAGTTTGCTCTGAATCATTAACCAGTTTAACACAATACATGATTTTGCCGAACGCTTCCTCATTCTCTTTTAAGGTGTATTGGTCCTCTGCTCCTCCACTGTAGAAATCATAGTACATTTTTGGAAGCGCTCGCCTTGCTAATTCTCGGAATTCATTGACATTAACAGGTTCTGCTGCCATTTTCCTGGAAACATGGACGTCACTTATGTTTGAACTTTCTGGTATATCTAGCTTTAACTACCACTACGGTTTCAATAATAAGCCAAACGTATAAGTTCCAGAATTAATCCTAGTAGAGTTGTGATATACAGACCTTTGTTGCTAATTACTCTTAAAACAACTCGATTCTTGCTTACATCTCAATATCTGATTCGCAATACCGCACATGATGTCATTTTATAACAAGAATGAGAGCTATTTTAAAGTGCTTGAATGCCATGAAAACTGATGCATGGTGTTCCATCAGCATTGATCGAACCCCAAAAGGTAGTTAAAGCGAGCTGATGTTCTGAAAACATACCTATGAGAGCAGAAAGCCTCTCCAGAATTCTTTTGTGTTTTTCTTTCTTAAGAGATCCAGAATTCTTATTCTGTGAAGGTAGAGCAGATTGTGTGCAACAATTTCTTAATTTCAAATGAACTCGGATTATTAAAATCTCTAGTGTTGTACCTTTCTAGTTCCCTTAATCATGCCTAACTATTTGCTTTGAAAACGAATCTTTATATTGGAAAAGCACTAACGAAGAGAATTTGGTATTAAATTGACTTCTTTAAACACCTCTCCTACCACATAAAGGGAATCTTTTTTCTGTTTCATTTTTCCTGTATTCTGATCCATCCACATCAGTCTAAGCTATGCCTGGCACTAGGCTTCCAGAGAATCTTTCGCAGTACAGTAGCCAATTCATGTCCTTTGTCTCGACATATAATTTTAACTTCTCTCATGCATAATAGTCATAGTACTGGGCCATGGCTCTCTTGCTGGGTTCACAAGCATGAATCATGGAATTAAATTGACACGTAGATTGAAATTGCTGCCATGATCTGATTGATACCACCCATATCAAATTGGACTGACATTTCTACAAAAGGAATACCTCATCATGAAGATATTAATTTAAAACTCGTGTTATAAAAATTGTCAGATTCACTGATACATGTTCACTCTGATGGTAAATGGTTTAAATTCAGATAAGCCATAGACAAGCACATCCTGGATTCAATTTATATAAAGGAACAACCTGGATTGAAACGCAGGCGGTGCAAAGAATTGGGTGGGTGTAAAGAATGTGGCAAGGATATTTTAAGCCAATGTCTATGCGCATGGACAGAAATATTTAAAAGCGTATCCTCCACCAACTTCTCCCAAGACAATTGCATTAAAGAGGAATCGGTATACAGCATTCACCAAATAAAACGGACAAAAAGCTCAATTTCTCCATTGCACACAAGTCCATGAATTCCATGAAACCCCTCAAACTTTGGACTTGAGCTCAAACCTTCCTACATTCTAAATTTTAATAATGTCCGTACCTCCAGAATCTTCTTTCCTCTGCTCCATGCAGCTCTCTCGTTTCATGCAAAAATTTGCAGTTTTCTCCATAATAGCATCGTCCTTGAGCATGATACCGGCAGGGCTGTTGTGAAAGGAAGCCTCGTCTCTGTGGCGGAGTTTCTGGATGACAGTTGTTCATGCTTTTCAGCTGATGTCTATGATAGCTCGTCTCAAGCAACTTACTCATTCCACTTCTCCTGGACTTGTCATTGATGGAATTCTGGTATTTATTCATATGGAAGTTAGTTTTTCTGTAGTCTATGTGAAATTTATCACCCTTTTGAAGCTGAACCTCCGGAATGCCACTGCTCTGGACCGAATAACGAGGAATTTGATTTTGATAACCTTCCCATACATGAACATTTTTATACTCTGATTGAAAACTTCTAGCCTTGAAATTAGGAGAAAAGCCTGACTGTTCAGGGAGTTGAATCCTTTTTTCTCTAGGAGCGACTGATAAACCTGATTGCTTAGGTTGATTTGCAAGCTGCTGAAGTACATGAACATTTTTATACTCTGATTGAAAACTTTTAGCCTTGAAATTAGGAGAAAAGCCTGACTGTTCAGGGAGTTGAATCCTTTTTTCTCTGGGAGTAACTGATAAACCTGACTGCTTAGATTGGTTTGCAAGCTGCTGAGGTTCAGCTAAGAAACCTGATTGCTGAGACATAATTGGTGGTTTCTCTAAATCAAAGACTGATCCTGACCCATGAGTTTGACTTGTAAGTTTTTCCGCTACAACATTTAAACCTGACTGTTGATGCTGGGGTGCTACTATTCCTGAATAACTAGATGAACCTAGCTGTTGAGGTCGAATTTCTATTGTTGTTGAAGTTAACTGGGACTGAGTCTTGTTTCTCTCATCTTTTTTGAAGATTCTAAAGTCCAGACATGATAAAAGTAAGTAAGATGAGATTCCAAGCATTAGCATACTTTGAATCATTTTGGACCAAATCTGAATCGTTTGAAGTGTAATCATAACCAATTTACCTATTTGCTCTCAGCATTTCCCTCCTTTCCTTTTCCAGGATCCGCACTTCTCTATCTGACCTGGCAAGTGAACCCCTTGAGTGCTTTTCCATCAAAGCTTTTTGCCTCTCCCCTTCATCTTCCCATTTCTGATGAATAGTCAAATGGCTATTTAGCATTATATACAGCAATCATCAGACAGCTAAAAACGAAAATAGTCTAATGGCTCAAACCTGTCTCAAGGTCTTCAGTCTGTAAAGGTTTCGACCCTTAATTAAGAGGGGATGAAGTGGAGGAAGCGGTTTCTCCCCTTTGCTCCAGAGGACTTCTATCTGATCACATGAGCCACAAACATCATGTTAACTACTACCTTATCGTTGAGGTTAAATATTGCTCCTCTTACATGGGTTATATAAAAACTGCATAGCCTCTGCATGCAGTTGTAGGATAAACATCAATTAGGCTCTTATCATTCTTTAATCTAGCCTAGCAACATGAATGGAGGGTAATTAAGCAAATTGGTTAAGTTGACCAAAATTGTGAGAAACATAAAAAGGAATCTTGCTTCCCCACTGTCTTCTTCTATTGAACTAATGGAAAAAGCAACCAAAGAACACTAGATCTGAGTTCTGTTTTGGTGATTGCTAAGCATAACCATGAATAAGTTGAAAAACTTTTTTGCTCAATAAGTTGAAAAACTTTTACACCTAAACACAGAGTTTTGTTTTGGTGATTGCTACACATAACCACGAATAAGTTGAAAAACTTTAAACACAGGAAACTCTGTATCTAGGTTGCTCAAAGTTTCGCAAATAAAGGATCAGTTAAATAAATTGATTGATTTATTCCTTCAATGCTCTTTCTCATCCAAATTATTCCCTTAAAATCTTATTTGAGCAATACTTGAATGTAACCTTACCAGGAAGAACAATAAACATTTTTAACATCTTATTCTCGTATTCTAATATGAACCTGTTTATTCTAATCTATATGTGGCTTTTGACTCACTGTAAATGTATGCTGCTGTTTGGCAGCACCATAGCTTTCTTTGACAATGCGGCCTGCAACAATTCTCGTACCACAGGGTGGACCACTAGCACTTCGGGATGCTATGTTAAACCTGAAAGAATTAGAATACAGATAAGAAAGGCTAACAAAATATAAAATTTAGCAAAGCATAGTTAGCCAATGAGTTGGAAAATAATTACTAGTCTTATAATTGTAAGTCATATGCATATTATAAAGTGCTGTCTAGATCAGAATTATATCAAGCACTACATTGCCTTTTTTGCACAAAAGAATGATTTTAACACTTACATTTCATAAACATTCTGCTCAAACATAACGACATCACCAGTGCACGCATCACCTGCACCAGATTCCTTTGATTCTCAGAACAAACCTATAAAGATAGTAGAAACAAATCTAGACCACCTTATGCATAAAAAAGTAAATTAAAAAAAAAAAACTCATTAGCTGGTATAATATAGAAGGTAACAAACTGATACGGAGCGTTTTATTAATTTTGAAGGTAATTCAAAAATTCTGAATTCAGTAAAGCATGAGCTAAAATATGTACCTTTACAGTTCAATATGAAGCTGGAGAGTGGATACTTCTTCTCCCCTCCACCATTTAAAATCCTAAAATACAAAACAAAATAATTAAAAAGAAAAATTAAGCAAGTCTACAAAATCATGATGCTACTAAAGAAAATGGAAATTACTCCAAATGCTCCTTTATGCGCTGTATGAGCATATCCTTCCTTCCACTCAATCTAAGTCCATTTTTCTTCAAATAAACCTTACATTGATCCACTTTCAGCTTCTCTAGCTTCCCAGCTGCCAAGCATTGTAAAAGAAAAGCACATTTCAAAAATAAACAACCAGAAAACTATTTAATTTCAGCGCAAAAAGAAATATGAAAAGCCTTCCTGATCATTCTTTTTTATTTCTCATTTCCTTTTAATGAGATCATAAGTACTAACCTTTTACAATCTTTTGAACATACTCATAACTTTTATCATCAACCTCTGGAAAATTCATCTCCATTTCTTCTGGATCTTTCTTAATACTCAAATCAAAATCCTTAGCAACACTGTTAAGTATAAACAAAATCCTATAAAAGTAAAAAACTTAAACACAATCCGTCAAGTTAAATTAAATATTAAAGAAACCCCATCAAGTACTATTACAGATGGGGATATGGGGACTTACCCTGCCCTTGATTTTTTCTTGATGGAAAAGTTCTGGAGCTTGGCACGAGTCTCCTCTTCAATGCTATAACTTCGATCAGCACCCGAATCGTAATCCGGGTCGGATCCATGATAACTACTGTAGTCTTCTTCTTCGAATCCTTCGTTGTAATCTTTAGAGCTTTCTTGGTCAGAGTCAGAGATTGCCATTGATGAGCCTGGTTCTTTGTTTCGATTTTGGGGTCAAGGCCGTTATAGAAAATGAATTTGAAGTTTTGAAGTGTCATGGACGTTGGAAAGTGGTCATGTTTTAAAATAGGTGAAATTATGAATTTAAATAATCTAAAAATATTGGATTTAATTTATTTATTATAATTAATATAAATTGAGTTTACTTAAATTAGTACCTCAATTATATAAAAAAATCAATTAAGTTCATATCTTTTTGTTACATTTAATTAAATTTTTAAATTTTTTCTTTATATCAAATAAAGTTGTTTCAATAACTATTGATTAATTTTTGTTAATCAACAGTACAATTGATACTTTTATATCATATCATCGATCACATGATAAGTTAACATATCATGTTGATGATGTTACTAGCAAGTGACAAATAACATGACATTAAATGTAACTAATTAGAAATTGTGTTTACCTTTTTACTCAGCCATATGCCTAAAAATAATCGACTTTAAGATTTAAAAAACCGTAATTATTTTCTTCTTTAATCTAGAAGAATAAAGGTGTCATGACCCAAATTCAAGGTCATGACTAGGGCACGAGCCCAACAAATAAGCCCATTAGACCCGAGCAAGCTTCAGAACTCATATTTAAACATATCTAAGCTAAGAAATTCAATTATCAAATATTCATAATAAATTCAAATAAAATACAATATCGTGGCATAAATTCCATACAAATAGTAATAAGGCCGTACGTTGGCTATCCAAATAGGTTCATACATATTAACTCTTAATATACAATATAACGTGGCACTCAGTGCCCACACACATTATCTACGGCGAAAACTTCAACTGACTCAGCGGAGTGACCAAAACGGAAAACTTACCTAATGTCAAAAGTGATCTATCGTTAGACGACCTTTATCACACAAATCTGTGGCTTATTTATCTACACATGGTATACAAATAAGTTAGTACTATAATACTCAGTTAATGGTACAGATAAACAAAATCATATATATTTATATAAAATACATATATAAAACATATGCACCTTCCGTACAATTAGATGTTCTAACAAATATCTCTAAATATAGGGCATATCATTATTCCTAAATCTCCAATATAGGAGCATATCATCATCTTCAATAACTCCAAAAATCATCACACATATCATTAAGCGTATCCTCGAAGCCGATCAAAGTTATTTAAATCATTCTCCACGGTACACTCTAGCTGTCGAAGTATCACATCAAAATCATATCATATTTATCTAAGCCTCTCCATGGCTATCTCACGTCATATATAAATCAAATCAATGAGTGGTCCTCCCTTGGACGTAGTCAGATCACGCTCGGTGGCCAATTGACAAAAAATCATATCACGCTCACGGAAAAGCTGCTGGTAGAGACACAGATCACACACATGTCGAAGCAACAAGCGGAGAACCAATCACGCATAGCGCCGAAGCAGCTGGTAGAAAACAGATCATCGATCGGAGTAATCTGCCAATGTCGGTATCACCAGGAGTAATCTCAATGGATGACATCAAAACACTGCAGGTAAGAATCACAGGTGGAATTAGTGCCACCGTCGTTGCTTACGACCATCCCTACTGCCACACACATAGTCAGAGGGGGACAGAAATCCATTCAACCACAAATCATATCAATGTCCAAAATTCATCCCTCAGACAGAAACACAAATTCACAAATAGGCCATCATGCCTTTTTTTTATTCACATTTTCCTCATCAAACCTCAATCCACATTTATCGAACTTCAATCGTCTTTAAGCTCGATTAGGTTCTAAGAGCCTTTAAGTCTCCAAGGCATCATTCAATTAAATCATCTCAACATATCATTCACCTAGGGTAATCTACCCCTAGGGGTTCATCATAGCCTCTAGACATCCTAGTCTAGGTACACACAGCATAGGCCATCCATGTGACTCACATCACAATACACAAACACCCATTCCATAGTTTGGTTATCTAGCCTAGGCACATACATCTAAGCAATTATATATATACATACACACATATTAATACCATGATAGCGCCTTCACAAGGCGTCATGCATCACATGCATTTTAATTCAAAACCCACTCACAGTGACAAATTGGAGGTAATCTCGGCCAAACTTTGATTTTTAGTCTCCAATCGGTGTCTAGCTTGCCAACAAGTTGATTTAACTCTGTTTCCCTCTTTGCATATGTCAAAACATCGAAATGTTAATTAAATCCTAGCTTTCAAAATATGCCAACTTTTGCACAATTAACCAAATCTTAGTAATCTAACTACTTAAGTCAAATCTTTAATTAATGAGCTAAACCCACACCTTAGAAGTCGGATTGTACGAATCTTAGCTCCCAAATTCTTCAATCCAAGCCAAAGGGGAAAATTACCAAATTTAGAAAAAAAAATTAGATTTCTTAACATTTAACTGATTAAATCGAAAAATAATTGTTAAAAACGTTAAATCTTACCTCCAGAATGGTTCTCCAAGCTCCAAATAGCCTCAAAACACTTCAAAAATCCGTTTGGGGCTTTAAGGTTTCAGGTTTCTAGAGAGAGAAAGGAAAAGAAAGAGCTGAGAGAAAGAGATAGGGCGAAATGGCCCAAAATCCCTTTTTTTGTTTTCTTTCCTCCTTGATGTATTAATACATTTGACAATATATCGATACATTTGCTCTAATTTCGAAATGAATGTATCAATACATTTCAGGCATAATGCTCCTTGCCCAAACATGTATTGATACATGTAGGAGATATATCGATACTTTTCCCCCTAGGTGCTCTCTGCTTCAAATGTATCGATATATGTAGACAATGTATCAATACATATTCTTCTTTAACCAAATCTATCGATACATTCTCAAATATATCGGTAAAATATTCTTCCTGAAGCCTTTGTTGTTCATCTTGCCATGAATGTATCGAAATATTAGCGTATATATTGATACTTTCACCACTGTAGGCAATTCTAAGCTTCCCGAAACTTCAAAAATCCAAATTTAACATTCCAATATTATTCCCGGTTGATATTACACCTCAAATCATTCATTTAACTCAATCTCATACACATAAATTCATAAACATAACATCAAACCTTGATCAAAACTTCAAATTATGAGATTTACTACATATTTCCTCAAAATTTCGCCTAAATGTCAATATATACATTCTCAAACACTTGACGTACATAACATATTCTCAAAGTTCTCAAAATTTTACATATTCATAAATCATCGGTGTTACAAAAGATTTTAGGTTTAAACCAAAATTTACTAAATTATCTTAGAGAAATTAATACAGTCAAGTTTCTTTGGTTGACTTGATGTAAATTATGTTCATGCCATTCGGTTGACTTGGTATAAATTAAGGTAATGTCACGGAGTTGACCAATGACGTAGAATTTGTTAAGATTTTAATGGTCAATTTTAAATTTATTTCGTATATTTTATCAAAATTTTTAAATTAATCTCTTTACTATGATTCGTATAAATTAAGTTTTTATATTTTTAAAATTTTTTAATATTAATTCAATTATTAATATTATCAAGTTTTTCTTTTAAAATTTAGTTGATAATAATGTTGAACAATATTGGTATGCATTGACCAGTGATGACATGAAATTTCTAAACGTTATAAACAGTAATAGTCAAATAAAAATTCAAAAGAATTAGTAATAATTTCTAGCACTAACTTGTGTTAATTTCTTCAATTTTTATTTTAGATTCCACTTTGTGCCAAAATCATTCAATTCCCTCTCTACGTCACACAACTTTTAGTTTTCTTCCCCTTTTTTCATATCTTTTTTTCCAAACACAATCAAAAGTTTTTTATCTTCAAATTTTCTCTCTTTTCTTTTCCCTTTCTTTTAATTCTCGTTCTCCATCATACAACTTTTCGTTCTCTCGTTTTCCTACAGCAATTAAATTATGAAAAACATTATGCAAATAATTAAATTCATATATTTAATCGAAAATGTATAAATATTTACATCTCAATGGACTATCTCTTTCTCTTTATTCATTACTCTTTAATCTCAATTAATTTAGTTAATTGCTAATTTTTTTATTTAAATATCTTTTTAAAAGAAAATTCATATTAACACTTATCAATGTCATATCAACGCTTTTCAAAATCAGGTCAACCTCAAGTCAATAGCAGTAATGTCACTTTAACAGCTTTAACAAAAAATCCTCGATGATATTAATAATTGAACTAATATCATCAAATTTTGAAAATATAACTACTTGATTAAATTTAACATTTTGATAGAGTGCATGAATTAAATTAAACATTTTGATAAAATATACAGACTAAATTCAACATTTTGATAAAAGTACATGGATTAAATCTAATATTTGATAAAATATAAAGACTAAATCTAATATTTTTGTATAATACAAATAATAAATTCAAAATTAATCATTAAAATCCAAAAAATATCATGCTAGCATTGATCAAAGCATATTGATATCGGTCAATGCCACATAGATGCACTCCGATGCTAATCAATGCCACATTATCAACTTTAATGGAAAAAGTTTGATGGTGTTATCGGTTGAATTAACATTAACAAATTTTATAGATATAAAGGTGTAATTTATGCAAATTATAGAAGAGAAATTAAATTTAACATTTTGGTATAGTTAATAAATTAAATTTATAATTTCTCCTTTAAAATATGTTTACCATTTAAGATCATGGGGTGTTTAATGGGCTCAAAAAGTTTTATTGGGCCATGGCGTGAAACCCACTAAGCTCACCTCCCAAAAAAATAATTTAAGAAAAGAAATAAGTGAAAATAGTGAGCACCTAATTAAAAAACAATGATTAGAACAACTCAAGCTTAGCTCAAGATTAGTAGTTGTCAAGATTATTGATGGCAAATTGTATTATCATGTTTCTATTGTATTATGTGTAAATCTGGTATTACAAAAATCTCATTGTTATATTTGATAAATATGGTGTTAATGATATGTAATTACTATTTATAAGTTATGATAACATAATTTTGATATAATATTTGATAGTAGAAGAATTGTTTGATTAATCATAAAAAATAAATATTACTTATTAGACTTTTATTCATATTATTTATAAATAATAAATATTTATAAAATATTATAAAATATAATTTGAAAGAACAATTATAAGAGAAAGTATTTAGAAGGAGTAAAAAAGATCTTATTAGAGTGTATATTTACAAATAAAGTTAAGAGTCTATTTATAAGCTAATAATCTCTTATCTAGATAAAATTTTTAAGATAAATATAATGCTAAGGAATATGATTTGAATGGATTAAATATTAATCTTAATCTAATCTAATGTACATCCAAACCTAGATATACATAATTAATTATAAAAATTTAAATCAAATTACATTCTTGTGTTTGGCCTGGGTTGTTTGGCCTATCTAAGTTGTCGGATCCAAAATTTTAAATCGTGATATAATGGATATTTACACATATATTCATTACATTCCTTTTAAATATCCATTGTGTTAAAAATATATCTCGTTAAAACCTTATTAGAAAAAAATCTCACAAAAAAAATATGAGTAAAGCAAAAATTGTATATAATTCTTTTCAAGAATTTGTTTTTTTTTTTAAAGTTCAATAATACGTTTTTGAAATACTACCGCATTAAAAACCTTATCAAGAAAAACTTAATGAGAAAAATCTCGACGAAGAAAAAGAATACAATACGTATTTTATTCCCTCTCTTAACTGAATTATTTAACATTTTTAAAACGATACATTTCAATATTTTGTATCAACTTTTCAAATGTTGTAATAAGACGGGTTTTGGTGAAAAAATATGTTAGATTATTACTTGAATAAATTTGTTAAACACTAATATTATTTTTTTTTTGAAGATCATGAAGAAGAATTTTGATAAAATATGTTTTGTTTTACTACGTTTAATGTATTATTCTTTTAATTGTATTATAAAAGCGATATTATTCTTGTATAACGTTATTGAAATTTTTTTCTTGATTAACAATTTACATGTTTCTCGAATATATTGAATTATAAATCTTATTCAAATACATTCATGACTTGCTTTTATACTGCTAGAATAAGTTATTGCACAATAATCCAGGAATTTTCACTTGTTGGGAAGGATGGATTTTTTTAAGAAAGTTTGCTTTTATGGAGACGAATGTGTCCTGCCCCGTCCAGTTCAGTTCCTAATATTTTTCCCATAATTGGTCAATCTGATGCCACATCTTGGTTTTGCTATTATATTACGAGCCTCCATCATTGTTGATTGCACAGGTACATTGTTGGCCTCATTGTGCTATGTAACTGATATTTTTGTTGGCTGCTCTGTTGCAACGCTTGTTGGTACTGCTGTTGATTGATCTGGCTTGTTTGTGCTATTAAGTTGTTGCTATCACTCGGAGGAATGTCATTAGTGCACTTTTCTGATATGGAGTTGACAAAGAGTTCACGTTTTCAGGGCAATGGTGTTTACTAGAAGCCCTCATCATGGAAATTGCCAGCAAAATGAAGTTAGACCCACACTGGCAGTCTAATTAATTCCTCTCAGGTTGCAATGCTTTTGGGTAATGCCGTGACCGAGCTTCTGATTTCTCTTTATATCGACCAAAATGCAAAATCAGCTTGTAAATACCTCTGCCGAAGTCTTTTTACATAGGAGTTTTGGTAGTTTTGTCTTTTCCCATGGTCATCAAGCTCCACTATCAAATTCAATTTTCTCATGGTGGTTTAATGCAGCCTCTGTTACACGTGCGGGTTTCTCATGGTGGTTTAATTGCAACACCGCTTTGTGGTCTTGGGTTCATGTTGAGCTTATTGTTGGAGGGTCTTTGCTAATGTGGTGCACTTATTATTTTTGGGTCTCTTTCTGGCTCCCTCTGTTCATGTGTGCACAGTGCACTGTTCCTTGCATTTTCAGGTGGACTAACTAATTGCAGAATCCAATTCAAAGGTTGCCATTTCATAGGTGAGCGTAGGCTATTTTCATTGAAATCTACAAGCTAATTTAATCGATTGTGGAAGTTTCTATTGTGCACACATTGTGGAAGGGTAATTTATTTACTGATACGCGTACGAAGTATGTGCTGACAAGCAAAGCATACTTTCGGCGTGGTGGTGATTAGTTTCTGGAGCCACTCTATCTTCCTACATTATTTCCATGATATTTTGTTATGTTTTACTTCAGCTCTGCTATGTGTGGTTTTTATGCTCTTGAAATTGTAATTATGGTGCATTGTACTTGGATATTATGGGTGGCTTTGCTGCTCACCTATAAGGGTGGCATTGTGACTCCATATCGTTTTATCAATAATATATAAAATCCTCACTTTGACTGAAAAAGAAAATAATATTAAAAAATTTAATTTAAATGAATTAAATTTTAATCTTAATTTAATCTAATTTACATTCAATTTTAAATTTACATAATTAAAATCAGATTACATTTTTATGACTAGATTGTTTGCTTTATCTGAACTATCTAGTTTAAAACCTTAGATCATAACACAATAAACATACACACATATATTTATATCATAAAATTATTATTTATTACATCTCGTATTATTTATGAATAGTCAATAGTCTCAAACAAAATAATGTTAGAAACGGAACTTCGGCGTCCTTCCACTTCAGGAATTGGAAGACTACAATGTTTTCATTCTTAGTAGCAACCTTGTTAAGGCAAGGATTCCACTTATTTGATGCCTGTTAAAAATTATTGGCACAGTCCATGTGCAGGACATTCGTTTCTTCTGGATGAGTATTAAAGCATTGAGAGGATGTGATCATGTTTGGTTCTGACATGACTCCTGGTAATTTCCTTCACACTAGAACAACCAGAAAGGGACATAGCGAGTTCAAGCTCATCCTTAAGCATTTCAAGGACTCGTCTGACTCCGTATTCCCCCTTGGCTGCAAGTCCATAGATAACTGGCCTTCCAACCTACAACATACATAGCATAGTTAGAGCACATTAGTGGACAGAAACAGGTCAATGCAGGAAAGAATGCAAGATGTGTAGTTCCACGATTTAAACTTGAAGGTGAATGTGACAGGGAAAATGAGAAATGAACCCATACTGTAGCCTTGTCTCCTTAAACCCTCTTCAATTTATTAGCATAACCAGTTGCAATGAGATGCAATTGCATAACCACGTAGATACAGAAATGAAACATCGGAGTTGTTTCTTGACTGAAATGATATATAGTTAAGAGGTTTAAGAGCTTACTAGGACAGCTTGTGCACCAAGAGCCATTGCCTTGAAAATATCTGTTCCTCGCCGCACTCCTCCATCAAGGAAAACTGGAACTTTTCCATCAACAGCATGAACAACCTGCGACCTCATTGTTCACATATATGTAGGAAGTAATCAGAGAATTTTCCTTACTAATCCAGATTTTGTTGGGAAGTATCACCCTCAACTCATATTCTATAGCCGCATACTATACTGATAACAATGATACGTTAAGGAGAGCACCTCTTCCAGAACAGATATGGTGGGAGGACTATAATCCAGCTGGCGAGCTCCGTGATTGGAGACAATAATCGCATCAACACCTACTTCCAGCGCCTTCATTGCTGTGAATGGTAGTATCAAACTTTCAAAAAGCTATTCAATCAGCAGCCAAAGCCAGAAGAAAGTGTGAAGACACGAATACATACGCAAGAACAAAATAAAAAATAAGTTGAATAAAGTATAACCTGATTTCTAAAAGTTAAAACTGATGCGTTTGCTAAGCTCTTTGACTTTAGCTCATGTAAGAAAGCAGAATCTAAATGAATCTGCTGAAGGGCAAGGGCTTATATATAAATAGCTGAATAACAGTGTGTTCAACTAGAGCGTCAAGACTTCAATGGGGATACCAAACTAAAAAAGGCAGTGCCTTAACCTTACCATCTTCTTGAGTGAGTACCCCTTTGATCAGAATTGGCAATTTTGTAATAGATTTCAACCATCCGATGTCCTGTAGAAATGACAATGTACTAGTTAAACCAGTAACAGCGCCGTAGTTCCAGAACAATGGTTCTCACTTCTTATATTCACCTCACTCTTGCCAGACGACTCTAATACTATTAAAGAGCCAAAAAAATTGCCCATTAATATCTGTGAGGACCTTTAAGCAAAGTACTGAAACAAGCAGTCAGGGTTAGTTTGGAATTGCAGGGTGGTTGGAAAAGTGTGGACGAAAGAACCATAGGAAAAAGCCACTCTTTTACTCAAACCTAAGGTGAAGCTGAATATTTCTAATCTGTTTGGCATTGCAATTCATGGCCAAACAAATGCAACCTAAACATATTGAAACTAAGCCTAAATTATTTATCTATTAGTATCAGTACTAAATAATTATCCAGGTGATAATTAGCAATGGGAAAGAGATGAAACAGGAAGGAGGGTGAAACAAGCCTGAGAGTAGAACATCTGCAATAAATATCATAAAAACATATTACAAAATAACTTGGATGATCTATCAATCCTTACCTCCCAACAAAAAGAAGGATCACGGGTCCAATTGACCAGTGCATCTAGATTTGAACCTCCATCCTGCAAAATCTATAACATGTTATCTATATTTCATGATCAAAAACATCTAACAGACTTAATAGATGTAGTCCAATCCCTTAATTTCAATTAATTTCCTTTGGTCATTTAAAAGAAAAAGGGACAGATTATGTGCCACATAACTGTCGGACTGTAAAATTGACATTGTATTGGAGAAAAAGACAAGATAAAACCGAAGCAAAAGCAAATACAGGATGAAGTCCTTTGAACAACTCTCACTAAAACAGTATGGGTTATCCTATAAGAGACAGTCCTATGTATTTGAAAATAAACATAAGCTCATTACTTCTCCGTTTTATGTTCTGCAGTCTGGACAGAAAGATGCATAGTGCATTTAAAACATGGTTTTAGCTTAAGAAGCCAGATGCCTACGCAACCCAGGAAAACTATTCTGATGCATGATTGGGGATTGGGATTATTCTACTCACAGTGACAATGTTAGTTGATAATAGACCCTCCAGGTTCTTCAGTTCAGGTACAATGATCCTACAGAGGTTTGTCAGAAGTAATGTTTCACATGAGATGCATAAGTCATAGCTTTCCGCATAAATTGTAAATCAGAAATAACATTACTTGTCATGGTATATAAACCACATCAGTGTATCATCTCTATAATACAAAGCATGTTAATCCAAACAGTTAAAAGCAACTGGATCTTTAGTGCCCGGAAACTCAATGAAAGAGAAAATGCTGATATTTCACTTGTTCTTAATGTCTGCCTCCCTGCGACCATGTCTTGGAGAATCACCGGTTACGACAATTGCCTTATATCCATTATTTTCAGCTCTTTGCACCAGCTTAGCTGATATATCCCGCCTCTTATACACCTATTCAGAGGAAAACCAAATTAGGTTCCAAATTCTAGCAAATGGATATTTATGGGACAGAAGAAATTCCTGCTGCTAACTAAAGATAAAGTCTACATGGTAACAGTAAAAGAGCTCCAGGCAAGGACAAATACATATAACTGGAAGAAGCGAACAGCATTGCAGCAGACAGCTACTTCCTCCAAAGTACAGGTAGATGAAATAGATAGAACCTGGAATGAGAATTTACAGTGGAAACAGACATTAAAATCTAGGCACCTAAAAGTTATATATATGTATATTGTTAATACCATTATCGTGTTACATGCAGATGCTGCTCTGGCTGTGGCAATCTCTCCTGGAAATAAAGCAAACAGCTAGTCAATAAAAGTTTAAAAAAGTTTAAAAGAATTTGTTTTAGAGGACTCAGACCTGAAGGGTTTGCCAGCTTATGCCTAGAAGTTGGAGCAATCATAACTGGCATGGAGATATTGTAACCTAATACCGTAGTTGATAAATCAATGCTGCTCACATCTAGAAGAACTCTAGGCTGAATACTGAGAAGTCACAGATAATAAGTTAAAATGATGAAACCTATATGCTCAGTCTCAGAGTCATTTAACCAAGTTAAGCCATTACGTGATTCTATGAAATGCTTCCTCATTCTCTTTTAAGGTATATTGATCCTCTGCTCCTCCAGCGAAGAAATCATAGTACATTTTTGGAAGGGCTTGCCTTGCTAATTCTCGAAATCCATTGACATTAACAGGTTCTGCTGCCATATCCTAGAAACATAGACAATGTTTTAATATTCTGCTACATCTAGCTCTAACTGCCACTGCAGTTTCAGTAATAGACCAAAGCATAAGTTCTGGAATAAATCTTAGAAGAGTTGTGACGTGCAGACCTATGTTGCAAGAATAACTTTGATAGGCAAATCCCGTTTTGGGGCTTCTAACAGTTTTGCTGTTAATGATATGAGATCATAAATGGTTATATCATGTAAAGGGCTCTCAAGCACATCAAAGATCATTTACATACCAACCATGAAAATTGGCAAAGGTGCTCCAGAACTACACTCCAGAACTAAATTAAAGAGAATTTGCAAATGATGTGTATAATTTTATTCATTGACAGATGGGTGTTGGGGAGCTGTGGCAAGATTCCGGTACAGACAAGTAGACATTAGCCGATGTGTATAGCAATATGAGCTAATTATTCTTGGCAACCCTCAAATATCTGATTCGCAGGACGATATATAGCACGATGTATGAGGACAATTGTAAAGTGCTTGACTGCCATAAAAACTAGCGCATAGTGACTCATCAGAGTATGTGTTTAAGTTCAGAAGATAATCAAAGCAAGTGATCTTGCGAAAAACATACCTATGAGAGCAGAAAGCCACTCCAGAATTCTTATGTTATGTGAATGATAGAGCAGGTTCTGTGCAATAATTTCTAACTTTGAAATGAATTCTGTGTTATGCAAATCTGAAAACAAAATGTTTATGCGGAAAAAACTGGTGCCGTCTTTAATTTTGCAACCTCTGCCACCATGTAAGAGGTATATTTTTCCTGTTTTCTGGTCAATCGAATTGGCTAAAATTTCAAGGAATCTTTCCCCGTTCAGTAGCCAGGCCATGTCCTCTTGTCTCGACTTATGGTGTCACCTTCTGTTTGATAGTTATATTAATATGAGTGATGGGCCATGGTTCCGAATCCGAAGAAAACGAAGAACTTATACAATAAATCCTGGAAGCAGAGAAAGGTAATTAAACACTTATCGTTTTGTCACGGGGTGAGGAACGGAACTGATGTCACGGTCAAGAGTTCAGACAGCAGCCGGGCAGGCGAGCAGCACAGACTGCACATGCGAACCAGGCAGTCCATCGGTTTAGTAGGCCAATAGGCCCGTCAAGAAGTCTGGCCTGCTTTTGTGGGTTTTGAAGTTTACTTAAAGTTCAAATTTCAAAATTTCACTGCATAACGGTGTCAAATATTTACGAGACAAATCCCATGAGTGCAATAGATATTATATTAAATCCAATGTATTATTTCTAATTAATTGTTTCTCGAAGGTCATTGGACCTCCTTTGAATGCTTTTAACTTTTAACTTTGAGTTGATTTCAATGAAGAATTTAAGATCAATTATTTGAAGTATTTTTGTTATACTATAACAAAAGTTAAGAATGGAGAAATGAAATCATAAGGAAGAATCCTGAACCCATCCTAGTCCTAAGAGAGTACTATCTGTATCACAAGGCCACCAGAAAATCAGCAATAATGTGAGTTAAACCTACTTTTGTCGTTGAGAACTTTATTGTGCGAAAATTTGGGTACTTCCAAAAAAAGGAAAAACCTAGCAGCTACAAATAGCTGAAGGTACCCTTTGGGGCCTGGGCTATTAAGACAAGTGGTCATGGTCTCATTAGGGTACCGGCTACGTCAAGTAGGTTGCGTTAGCCTGTCAACTTTCCAGGCAGCTGCACAACGTGTAGTATATGTCGTAGGGTAATGGCTGCAGCCAGCAACTGCAGGGACCAATTTCTTTTCCAGAATGTGGACGGAACTATTAATTTATTCGCAAATCGAAGCACATTTATACGGCCAATATGAAAATTTAATCTCCTCTTTTTAATTCGTAATAATTGTGGCATATTTTCAATAATAATATTATGAGTCGTATATTCATTTTGAAAAAAAATAAAAAGAATAAAGTTTTTTAAAAAATTATTTTCGTTTCAAATAATTATATTTATTTAGATATTTTTATCCAAAAAATTATATCAGTACAAAAAGAAATACTTTGTCTATAAAATAAGACTTTGTTTTTTTCTAAATGTATAAAAACAATTTCAAATCAAACTCTCTTCGTTTTCCAAATACTTAGATTGCTTATAAACTATTTTATTATAAAAAAATTTTATAAGAATTTGATAATCTTGTCATATGTTGATGAGTGTTTAATGAATTGATTTTATTAATGTAAAATATAATTAATCGTTAGATTTAATTGTATCTTCGATATACATATTGAAACCCATTTCATAATTTTTTTTATTTTCAATTATATATTCCAACAACAACAACAATAATAATAATAAGTCATATACATATGAAAATTTATTTACATAAATCTTAATTCCCATGTTGCTAGCCAAAGTTAGCAATGGCAGTTAAAGAGAGGAAAGGGAAATAAAATTCAACACCAAAAAGAAGATGGAAAGAAATTAAAACAGTTAGAATGTTATCGAGGATAATGTTGAAGCCAATGTTTCTATATTATTTATTTCAACTTAAGGTTCGTTTGTTTTGATGTTAAATATTTTTAGCAAAACATTTTTAAGACTTATGCTTATTTGGAAGATGAAAAATTTATTTCAAATGTAAAATATTTTACGGATTAACAAAAAAAATATTCATTAACTACGTAAAATGTCTTACACTCTTGAGAAGTGTAAGACATTTTCTAGAGAATAAAAAAATATTATTATTTTAAACCTAGTAGTATAGGATTGATGAAAATTAACATTTAACTTAAAATATTTAAAAAATTAAAAATTATTAATATTTAATTAAAAATGTTAACTTAAAATATTAATCTTTAAATTCAATAAATCTTACTAAAAATTATAATAAAAAATATTTCAATGATCATCATTTGATTAATACACATTTATAATTATAGATTTTAGATGTTTTATACAATAGATGAATATTGATATTTTTATAATGTTATGAAAAAAATGATCAGATGGAAAATTTTTTAAAATTTAGAGTTTACTTTCATTACACATATATGGTTAAATGCTTCGAAAAATATTCTTATTTATTTTGTCCATTTTCATTTTTATTTTTAATTTTGATCCCAAATTAGTGAAAATCAAATGAGATCATTGTTTTGTAATAACTCCTATGTATCATTTTAACACCAAACTAACTCCACTAATGGTGGTGGAAAATATATTTCACGAGATGATCCAAGCAATAAAAAATATTTTCGACAGTTTATCGAAACAATAGAAAACATTTTATATGGAAAAATTTTTCCCCAACAAGTTATTTTTTAGTTACCAAATAGACCGTTAGCATTTTTCAATAACAAGGTCCCAACCTAAGATGCGTATGTTGACAATCACGTTTCAACTTTGCTAGTCGTTAATCCACTGTATCTAAGTTACGCCTGGTGGTATTTGAGATTTTACCATCAACATTACAAGATTCGGATTAATTATTTATCTATTGTCATGGTCCACACCGGCTTGTAAGGTATTATTTGTTTTGATCTGTTGGGACTACAATTTTGTCTCACAAAAGGTGTCTCATAAATTAAATATGATGTGAACCTTAAATGTCCAGTCTCACACAATCGATGTGAAAATCATAGTTTCCCTTTGGGACCTTGATATCCTCTTTTTATTTAGGATTCATGACTCCCCACTAGGTCTATGGCATTTTCCATAATGTAGGAATTAATGACTCTCGTGACATCCTCCCTCACTCTAATAAGAGCCCATTATCCTTGGTAATACATCGTTAATATCCCTAAAACCCATTATGATACCAATTTTCACAGTTTACACCAACCTACAAGATATTATTCATTTTGGCCCACTTGCTTCACAATTTTATCTCACAAAAGGCGTCTCACAAGTTAAAGATGGTGTTAAACCTTAAAAACGTAAATTCAAGTTGGAAACATGAGCACATGACAAATGGTATCTGAGCAAACCCAAATCTTCATTGATTTGAGGCTCTCATGAGAGATATCAAGGTCGAGGTAGACCCAGACTAAGGTATGGTCCCTCTTTTCTATAGATAAAAGAGCCTGTGCAATAAGGGTATTGCGTAATTAAATGAGATAAAATGTCACAGATCTCATATTAGTAAGAGATAGGGTCAGTCTTGGGTTTATAAATAAAGGCATTCTTTCACCTATCATACATGTTTTTGGGTTAAAAACGGGAGCCTATGATATCAGGTATTTAAGGTTCACACTTTTTATGGGAGTAGTAGTAATATCCTCAAGTTGGTGTGGACCATGACATCTATAATTATTATCAAATTGTAACAGTCAAAGTTACGAAAAATACAGGTTTCACTTGATGATGTTTGTTTTGTTTTTTTGGCCTCTATAATTGTTGCTTGCTGATTTATTAAGACAATTTGCTTTAAAACTTTTATCAAATTAGCAAAACATTATGCAAGTGTACATAGTCAACAAGTAATATAGTAGTAAGCGAGTTATCGTCTCCACTGGGAATTGTATCTAAATTTTTGCTAATTACTAAAATTGAGGAATCTAATCTTATCCAAGGAAATCTAGTATGGAAATTAATTGAAAATGAAAAAAAATTAAAGTAGCAAAGCTAAACCAGTGAACTAAGCTAAAAAAAATGCAAGTAAATTAAGTTGGAAAATACTGGGGAAGTACCTTGGATTATGGTTTCAATTAATACTTTATTTGGACTTAAGATTGACTAATTACCTATTTTTATGAAAAACTAATGCTAGCTTAAGATCATTAAGCATTTACGATTCTCCGTTGAGCTATCGTATAATGGCTTAACTTAATTTAATTCACTATATGCCTATAACTAATTAATTGAGCTAAGTTCCTTAAGTATAGATCTTATAAATTGACTGTATATGGTAAATAGGTATATGTTTACCCTATTAATAAATCACCCAATTAATTCCTAACTGTAATGATCATATACTACCCAAACCATGGTTTTTTTAAACTATGTCAAGTATTATCTAAAAACCCATACACATCCTATTGGTAATCAGTAAATAAAATGGGAAATAAGTGTAGATTTGAATAAACACTAAATATTCTATAAAAACAAGTAATAGTCAATCAAACATCCAAACTATACATTAATATCCACCATAATCCTAGAAAAGAAAGTTTAGCTTAACATTTCAATAGCCCATAATAAAATTTCACCAAAACTAAGCATTTATACAAGGAGATTTAGAGAGAGAAAAATAAAGCTAATGAGAGAAAACTCTTTTGGTGCAATTTTGTCAAGTTTTTTTTTTATTTTCCTCTTCTTTTCTCCTTGTGGAAAGCTTCTTTTTTCCTCTGAAGTTACTCCTCAAGATGGCCCCCTTCAGCCTTAAAAAATGATTATATTTATACCTTTTTTGATGGCCATTTGATGTAAAATCGAATGGCCAAAAATGTGTAGAATTACTTGTTGGTGCCTAAGGGGCCACGGGCTGGGGCCTAGGCACCCAAGGTTCTGTTTTGTGGATTGTTTTAACATGCTAGACAATGCATTAGCGCTTATGCACTGAGAGCTGGGCGCCCAAGCTTCTGTCAACACTTACTGTAATTTGCTGCAGTCAGTCAATTTCATCTACATTTTTTATCATGATACCTTGTGAATTGGGTAAAGTACTAAACATTAAAGTTAGAGCTCTTCCTCTTAACTTTTCATAAGTCTAAGAATCATGTCGATTGGGGTTTTGTAGCTCAAGTTATGCTCAAAATATGGCAGCATATTTGGAGGTCTTTCTTAAACTACTTGCATCATCCTTTGTCAATTGAGTTCCAAGTCCTTGCACATCCTTTAATATTAGAAAATCAATTAAATTAAAAGCTGAAATGAGAGATTTTAACAAGAAATTCATTGAAATTGCATAAATGATAAATGCCATAATATAAATTAAATTACTGCTGCTAAGTGTAAAATTACCTATGGATTACTTAAAATTAAAAGACCTAGCTCAATTTTAGATTCCAAAGATGCATAAGATAACTCTATATAATAGAGTTATCAATAATTATTATTAAATTGTGATAGTCAAAGTTATGAAAAATACAAGTTTTACTTGGTGATCTTTTCTTTTATATTTTTAATTTTTTATTAAAAATTAAATTAAAAGTAAAAAAGATCCAACTGTTATGAAGTCAAACTTGAAAGTGTATTTACAAATGAAATAAAGGGCCTATTTATAGGTTAATAACTTTTATCTAGATAGAATTTATAAGATAAAGATAATATTTAAGGGATTTGATTTGGATGGGTTAAATCCTAATATTAATCCAATATAATCTACATCCAAATTTAGATATGCATAATCAAATATAAGAGTTTATATTAGAGTACAGTATAGTGTTTGGCCTGTCTCGACTACTTGGCATGGTCTGAACTCTTAGGTCATGACATAATAGATATTCACACATATATTCATAACACTCTCTTTGAATGTCTATTGTATTAAGTATATACCTCGTTAAAACCTTACTAAGAAAAAATCCGAGTGAAGAAAAAAGAGTACATAATTCTTTTCGAGAATACGCATTTAAAATACTATCTCATTAAAAACTTTACCAAAAAAAAAACATAGTGGGAAGAACTTTGATGAAGGAAAAAAGTATAGTGCGTATTTTGCTCCTCCGAATTACTACATTATTTAAAATATTTAAAACGACACATTCTAATTTTTTTGTACTAATTTTTCAAATGTTGTAGTAAGAAGGGTTTTGGTGAATAAATCTATTGGATTGTCACTTGAACGAATTTGTTGAACACTAATATCATCTTTTTCTTAGAAATAATGAGTGAAGAAGAATTTTAGCAAAATATGTTTTGTTCCTTTTAATATATCATTCCTTTAATTGTGTTATGCAAGAAGTATTATCTTCATATAACATTGTTGGAATTGCTTTCTTGATTGACAATCCACACGTTTCTCGAATATGTTGAGTTATAGATCTTAACCAGATACATTGACAACTCGTTGCATGAATTGTTAAAATTTTTACATAATTAGAAAAAGTAGTAACTATAGTTAGTTTTACAGAATGCCATAAAATAGCCATACCTCCATATGTGAATAAGTAACCTATCTAGGATTAAGGTTTGTGTGGATCAGATAAATATCCTACATCTACATAACCAATTAAATTTGATTTTGATACATTTGAGTAATAGAAATATTGAAATATATGTTTAATTTCATTCTAATGTTATTGAATTGAAGAAGAGCTATATCTTGCTAATAAATTTATAACAAATGATATATCAGGTCGTTTATTACTAGCAAGATACATTAATACTCCAATTGTACTAAGATATGGTACTTTAAGACCGTAAAGTTTTTCATCATCCTCACGAGGTCGAAAATGATATTTTTTCACATCTAGTAACTTTACAACTATTGATGAACTCAATGAATGTGTTTTGTCCGTATAAAATTATTTTAGCACTTTTGCTATATAATTTGATTGATGGGCAAAAATTTCATTTATCCAGTGTTTAGTCTGAAGACCCAAAGAAAACTTTATTTTTCTAAGATCTTTCATATCAAATTCTTTTTTTAAATAATCCAAGATTTTTTATAACTATTCAAGAGTTGTAATAATGTTTAAGTCATCAACATAAATAATAATTATCACAAATTCATATCTGAATCATTTTATAAAAACACATGGGCATATAGGAATTTTTTATAACCTTCTTTTAACAAATACTCATTAAGGCGATTATACCACATGTGTTTAGATTGCTTTAATCTATACATATATTTATTTAATTTGATCGAATAAATTTCTCTAGAACTGTGTGCTTTAGGCAACTTAAATCTTTTAAGGATTTTAATATAGATATCAATATCAAGTGAGCCATATAAATAGGTTATATTCATTAAACGCATTTTAATCTTCTCATGTATTGCCAAATTAATTAAATATATAAATATAATTGCATCCACCACAAGATAATATGTCTTTTCTTAACCAATATCATGTCTTTGGGTAAAATCTTGTTCGATAAGCCATGCTTTGTATTTCATAATTTCATTTTCGTACAAATACCTATTTAGATCCTATTAGTTTTACATCATTTGTTGTATAGACTATAGGTAAAAAAATTTCACATTGTGCAAATGAATTCAGTTTTGCCTTGATTGCATCTTTCCACATTGGCTAATCATTTCTATGCCTACATTTTTCAACAGATGTAGGTTAAAGATCATCATTTTCTTTTCATAATTAAGCGCTACATTATGTGCAAAAATATCATCGATGTTTATTTCATTATGCTTCCATATTTTCTCATCAAAACATAATTTATTGAAATCTCTTCATTTTCAACGATTTCAAACACCTGAATTTCTTCTAGAATTTTGTCAATTATGTTAGGAGTCTCTTTTAGAGTTTCTATTTTCTATTTTTGACCATTTTGTATATTTGTTCATTTTCTTTTTTGAAGATTTTATCTTTAGAACCGATTGGTTTTCTACACTTCTAGCGTACTTTGTCTTATAGGGATATCAATTCTAGTATAAGTAAACCTGACAATTCATGTTTTAGTGTCTTAATAGCGTCAACACAATCAAGACACGAAATATGATATGGCTAAATGTAAACACGACACAAATAATTATTCATATCAGCATTTGAAATACGTATACGGATATATTTGATAACCGTGTAACACGATACAACACAACTAGCAAGTTTACTAAACATGTCAGGATTTTTTATACAACACGACACGATTAACAAACACAATTAAATGATTAACATAATTTTACCTAACACAGTTAACACATTTAACACGTTTAACTTAAAATATTTACAATTAAATATAATTTTATTATTCACATTTAAAATCAATAGTTATAAAAATAATTATAACAAAATAATAATAACATCAAATATAATAAAATTTATCGCAAATAACATGCATAAAATTCATTATCATACTAATAAAATCCATCATTAATATTAAACGTGTTA
This sequence comes from Theobroma cacao, assembly GCF_000208745.1. Lineage (NCBI taxonomy): Eukaryota > Viridiplantae > Streptophyta > Magnoliopsida > Malvales > Malvaceae > Theobroma > Theobroma cacao. The sequence goes on from NC_030855.1 coordinate 20,379,083, forward strand.
CTTATACATGTTTTTATACAAGTTTAAACATGATAACTTGATTTACATGATTAATTAAATGTGCTTTAAATATGTTAACCATGTCTAACATAGTTAAGACATGAAACACAACAAAGCTAAATCCAAACCTGTTTAATTCCGTGTCCTCTCATGTTGTGTCCAAAATTGTGAAGTTTAAATAGGAGTATTTGTAACTAGCATATGAGATTTAATTATTATCTTTGGGTCAGTAAATATGTTTAGCAACCGATTTGTTTTATTTTACAAATAAATTATCTTTTGAACTTCAAGTTCACATTAATTTGTACGATGATCAAAACTAAATAATGATAATGCATTTCAAAAAATTTCTTTTTCTAACTGCTTATTTTCTCCCCCTAATGTTAGAAAATATATTTTATCAATATGACAATCGGTAAACCTTGTCGTGAACAAATTTCTTGTTAATGGTTCTAGATATTTAATTATAAATGGAGATTTATATCTACCTTATATTCTTAACCTTCTTTGAGGACCCATCATTGTGTGTTTTGATAGAGCAATTGTGACATATGTTGTACATCTAAAAATTCTTAAATAGGAAATATTTTGTTCCTAACAATAAACTAATTGTATAAGGAAGAATTTATAATAACTCGTTAGCATAATATATGCAAGTGCTGTTACATGCAAAATGGCATGTCCACAAGGAAAAATGGAGAGTTTAGTTTTTATAAGCAATGACGTTACAATTAGTTGAAAGAGTTTAACAAACAATTTTGCTAGATCATTTCGTGCATGAACATAACTAATAGGCTGTTCAATAGTTATTTCAACTAATATACAATATTTATTAAAGGTTTAAAATGTAAATTCACCAGTATCATCAAGATGAATAGCCTTAATTGCATAATCAAGAAGATGTGCTTGAAAATAAATGATTTAGGCGAGTAATCTTGCAAATGTCAAATTGTAAATTAATAATAAGCACACATTTGATCATCTAATCGATGCATTGATTAAAATCATAAAATATCTAAATGGTCCACATGGTAGATGTATGGATTCACATATATCACCTTAAATACATTTCAAAAATGTAAAAGATTCAATCATAAATTTAATTGGTGATGACCTTACAATTAATTTATCTTGAGAGTAAGCAACATATGAGAATTCATCAAATTGAAAAATCTTTTGGTTTTTCAATGGATAACCACATGAAGTTTCAATAATTTTTTACATCATTATTGATTCGGGATAGCTTAACCAGTCATAGCAACTATTAAAATCATTAATATATTTCTAATTTACTATAACATGCATTTTGATTATTCTAATATTTGTGTAGTACAATCTAAATGAATATCTATATTTTTTTTTCAATAAAAGAAGATAAATATATACTAAGAAACTTGCAAGTTAACATAAGATAACATTTGATATATAATTTACTATTAAAACACATAATAAAAACATATCATTTAAATATAATAAGAACATATAAAAAATCTTCATGATAAAATTATACTAAAACATACCAACCAATTATTTAAGAAATTTCATATATTTTAATCACCAATCACATGATCAATTTTTCCTTTAAGGTGGACAAAAAAAAATCTAGATGTGTTATATAAACTTGGCTATGGTTAAAATAATCTTAAACAAAATTTGTTTCGATATTTTTTTCTTTTAGCTTTCAGTAATGCTTGATAAAGTTTAACAAAATGTTTCGACTATGATAAGTACGCAATCAATGGTCTTTCATGCCACATTGATGACAGATATTTTTTATATTCCTTTTATTTTGTTCACTTTTGTCTTTTTCTTATATCTATTCACTATTTATCCACTTCTAGTGGATAAATGTATCCATCTACTTTTACTTGGTAAATCTAATGGGTAAAGGTATCCATCTACTTTTACTTGGTAAATCTAATGGGTAAAGGTATTTATCAACTTTTAGTGGGTAAAGATATCCATCAATTTTTTATGGGTATAGGTAGCCATCAACTTCTAGTAAAGGTATACATCAACTTCTGGTGGGTATAGGTATCCATCAACTTTTGGTGGGTAAAGGTATCCATCAACTTCTGGTGGGTAAATGTATTCATCAACTTCTGGTATCCATCCATTTCTAGTAGGTAAAGGTAGGGTAGAGAAAATAGTTATTTCTATTAGTTCGGTTTTGAATATCCAATAACCGAACTCATGTTTAAAAATAACTGAAACTAAACTGAATTCCATAAATAACCGAACCAACCAAAACTGAATTAATTTAATTAGTTTGGTCCTATTTCTGAAAACTGAACTTGAGAAAAAAAAATTTTTGTATGTATTTATTTATGTTGCATTTTTTTATAAATCAATACTACAAAATATTAAAAATGATGATAAATAATTATAATAAATAAAATGGATACTCATACAAACAACAACAAATAATAAAAAAACATGGATGAAAACAACAACAAATAGTTTATGATTTATTTCCCATGCAAAAACCCTATTATACCTTTATTCAAGTTCAGTTAGAAAAATTCTTAACCGAAACCAAACCAAATTAACTAGAATGACCAAACTACTCTAACCGAACTATTTGAAGAATATAATTAATTGAACTAAAAAAATTGAACTCACTTCTATTTAGTTTGATTTTTCAATTCGTTTTGCATTTGCACACTCCTAAGTAAATGTATCAATCCACTTCTGGTGGATAAAAGTATCCATACACTTTTGGTTGGTAGACGTATCCATTTACTTCTTATGGGTAAAGGTAACCGTCAACTTCAAGTAGTTAAATGTATTCTTAGAATAGTAATTAGTGTAAACCCCATGATTGCAATTATTATGGCTACTTTTCTTACCTCCATGACCATAATTATTAAATTATGTCGTATTCACTTTAGAGAATAGACAAGTTCATGATTTTTCATTAGTAGCTTATTATTTTGCTCAACTACAAAATACATGACATCCAAAATAAAACGTATTTTAATTTACCCAAAGTATAGTATTTTTCACTAGTTACAAAATAAATATCATACAAAATCAATTTCATATGTTCAATTCAAAATGTCTTATACAAAATCTCATAGTATCAAAGATAGATTTACACATGTTGAGCAAAATTATAGTCAAAATTTAACAAAAAAATCATATATTAAGAAAATCATATTCCAAAACTAGAACAAAGATATCATATATAATTATATATATTTTTATGCTTAACTTGATTTAATAAATCAAGGGACAAAATCTGATAAATATTATATGATAGCAAAATTCACATTAAGGCTAATTTTCAACAAATGAAAACACCAGAAAGATATCAAGTCATGCTAAAACCAAAAATCATTTTGAAACTAGAATATGATGAAAACTAAATAATACCAAAACTTGATAAATTAAAGAATCATGCTTATAATGTGCTATGAAATATAACTTAAAAGAACAATTATAAGAAAAACTATTTAAAGAGAGTAAGAAGATTTTATTTGAGAGTATTTACAAATGAAGTGAGAGGCTTATTTATAGGTTAATAACTTTTATCTAGATATAATTTACAAGATAAAGCTAATACTTAAGAAATTTGATTTGGATGGCTTAAATCCTAAAATTAATCCAATATAATTAATCTACTTCCAAATTTATATATACGTAATCAAATGTAAGAGTTTATATCAAATTATACTTCTATATCTGGCTTGCAGAGCTATAACCTATCTCGACTGGTTAGCTTGGTCTGAATTCTTAAATCGTGATATAATAGATATTCACACACACACACACACACACAATATATATATATATATATATATATATATATATATATATATTAATATGCAAGCAAAA
>NC_030855.1:20383019-20398754 GCF_000208745.1 Theobroma cacao
ATATATATATATATATATATATATATTCATAACACCAACATTGTCTAATTTATTTTTTTTATGCCCAAGCATGCTTAATCATCAAAGGTATTGGGTTGATCTACAATGGCACCAGCGTCGCCCCTTTTGACTGCCAACATTAAGGTGGCGTTTGGTATAAGGGATGTAAAGTCACATTCCCTGCAATGTGCCCAATTAAATTACATTGCAGTGTTTGTTTTGTAACAAACCACTGCAATGTAAGATTGCAATACAATCACCTTGCAACCAATGGATGTAATGTGATTGTAATTCAAAACCAATGCAATCACATTACATTGCACATAGCAATGTCTTTAAGGACATTTTTATCCATCATCTTTTAAAAAAATTACTCAAAAACCCGAAGCAAAATCGTCGTTTTTGGGGTTTCTGCTGCTTCTAATCCATTTTGCTAAAGTCGCTTATCTTTCTTCTAGCTCTGCTTCTTCATCATCTAAAATTGTGGGTTGAAATCTCTCATTCTTCTTTTTCTTTCTCCTTTTTTTTTTTATCTTTTTCTTGCATTCTTTAATCTAACTTTTTTGTGTTAATTTGAGTTTTCTTCTTATTTGTATTTTAGGGTTTATCACTAAAACAATTTGGCCCTTGATCGACAAGAGAGGTTGGATTTTTGGGCTAATCTTCAACAAAAGGCACAGGTAATTGTGATGAAATACAATGCTGCATGTTTGGTTGTAATTTTTGGTGTTGCAATTTTTGGTTTTTGTTCCCTCAACAAAATATGGGTAATCAAATAGTTTTCAAGTTCTATCCAATTAGAACTTCTATCCAATTAGAAATGCTGAAAGCAGCAGAACTCGTACCTAGCATTGCCAAATCCATGGATCTTGGCTTTAAGTAGAACTCGTACCTAGCATTAAAGTGTAATAAAATGTTTTTGAATATGTCGTGTAACAACAATATTTTTTCAACATGGCATGTAACAGCAATATTTTTTTTTCAACATGGTGTGTAATAACCTTTTTTAACCATGACGTGTAACATGTTTTTGTACATGGCGTGTCACATGTTTTTGTACATAGCATGTCACATGCTTCTGTACATGGCGTGTCACATGTTTTTTGTATATGGTGTGTCACATGTTCCTTCACATGGCGTATCACATGTTTCTGTACATGGCATGTCACATGTTTTTGTACGTGGAGTGTCACATGTTTCTGTACATGACGTGTCACATGTTCCTTTACATGGTGTGTCACATATTTTTGTACATGGTGTGTCATATGTTTCAGTACATGGCGTGTCACATGTTCCTTTACATGGTGTATTACATATTTTTGTATATGGCACGTCATATGTTTTTTTACATGTAAGAGTTATTTTTAAAAATGCCCCGTTGGTTTATATAGGAATCTTTTCCCCTACTCAACTTCAAAAGGTCGTAACTTTGCGCTCGGTTGTCCGATCGGGATGATTTTTTTTTGGATCCATGTAACTTTTTGATTGACCCCAAAAAACCTCATTTTAACCTTGAATTTGAATTTTTACTCTTTTTTTGCCTTTTTTTTAAGATTTGACCTCCTATTTTTTTTTTTTTGTTTAAGGTAAAATTGGTCTTGACAGTAGGAAACCATTGCAATTTTTTTTTTTAGATTTTAAGGTGGAAGAAAAGAGTGTAAAAAGGTTTAGTTGTTATTGCCCGTCGTTATTGGTTGTGTAGTTAATTGCTTAGTGACGCTTGCATTATTGGTCTTGGGTTTGAGTCCTACTTCTTGTAGTGCAATCTTTTTTTTTTTTTGCCTTTGATTGCTGCCATTAAATCGGTTTCTAGTATCAATTGAACTTAAGCATTAAATTCATCCAACATATTCCTTGCATATCAAAAATTGTTAAGGTTGGACATATCATCTGTAGTGATATGTGGAAGATAAATTATCTATTTTCATTATATGAGGAGTTGCAGAAAATTTATGTGAAGGCTTTGCTTAGTGGCTCTATCTAAATGATGGGTATTGTTATTGCAAAGAACTAGTTATCAATTTAGGATGAACTTTAGCAGTGCTATTAACTTTGAACTCTTTCGTATTTTAACAATGGTATGTCTATCTTTTAGGTGACTTCAACTTTGGTTTATTAAAACTTTATGACTTTTGGTTTAGAGCATCAATCAAGGAACTTCATTTATGATTTTCAGTTATATGGTTTTGGTGATGTTATGCTTGATATTTTGTTTTAGCTTGATAGCAAGTTATTTTGAATTTATGATATTTTCAAAAGAAATTAATTGGAGATTGAGAATTATGGGTATTTTATTGCCAATTTGCTATTGGTTACAAGAGAGGAAGCTATCACATTAATGTATACATATAAAACGTATTAAGAAATAAAAATAAAATATTATCTTCTAAAAAAAAATTAAAATAAAATATACAATATAAGAAATTATATTAAAAATAAAAATAAAATATATACTTGTAATAAGAAATGAAAAATAAAATATATTTAAAAANTAAGAAATTATATTAAAATAAAATAAAATATATACTTGTAATAAGAAATGAAAAATAAAATATATTTAAAAATGACATTATATAAAAATTAATAATAAAAAAATACATATTAAACTTGTATTTTAATAAATAAGAGTAGTTTTGAAAATTAACATCACATACCCTGTAAAGTATTTGTAAAACAAACACTGCAATGTTATTTTCTTTACATTTTAATCATTGTATTATTTATATACCAAACACTGCAATGTTATATTTCCTGCAATCATATTACTTGCAATCACATTACCTGCAATCACATTACCTGCAATCATATCACTTGTAATTATATTATATTGTAAAGTACTAACGCTACCTAATTGCGTAGAGGCAATTGCCATCTGCCACATGACCCCTTTTTTTAAATTTAGATGACTTGGGAATAATGTGATATGTTGCATCGTACCAGTATTTAATTTTTAACGTCCGCTTGTCTGGGTCTCTTAAGTGCTGATGTTGCTACAGCCTGCATGCATTTTGCATTTGTCGTGTGGGTATATATAGATGCTGTATTTAGTGGTGGTATGTAGTGCTTCCTAAGTATTTTGTTGGAACCGGGGCATTCAAAATTAACCCGATGCATTCTTGTTCTTTTTTAAAAGAATATTACAGCCTACCAGGGCCGATTTCTTCTTTGTTCCTCCCTTGCAACAATGGCTTGCAACACTTTCAGGCCAAAATGGCATCATCAACTAGTGCTAGGCAGAGGCACATTAAGCGAGTTGGTATTGTCTAGGAACCTTTGTTCAATTCTGGAAGTGTTTAGTTTGATGAATACTTTAGTCTGTGCATACGTTTATATATGTTGTTCTTTTAATTTTTTATGATCTTAAAAGTTAATTGTCTTAATAGATGAGTAGTCAAATTTGTGGTTGGTTTCTGATGCATATGCAAGTTTAAATGTCATGAAGGCATTGTTCTAGACTCTAGAGTATATATATATATATATATATCCTGGAACAGTAAAAATATCCTCCCATCCGATCCTGCTTCTATAACCATGAAGAAAACTGTATTTATTACTTAGGGTCACGTATCATCAGTAACACCTGTGTATAGAAAAAAAATTTCAGCTTACCATAATGGTCAGGGGCGGAGCCTCCTTATGGGATGGGGCCATGGCCCCCAAAATTTAATTTTTTTTAATTTTTTTATAAATTTTTTTTAATGATCCTCCCAAAAAAAATTTTTATTTAATAATTAATACAAATAAAGAATAATAAAATAATTTTATATGCTTGACTTAATTTTAAAGTTTTTTTTATTTTTTAATTTATATTATTTGTTTATTTATTTATCTATTTCTATCTTATTTTCTCATATGTTTTAAATTTTTATAAATTTTCTTTCATAATTTCTACGAATTATAAGCTATATTCTTTTGCTTTCTTTTTTATTATGTCAAATGTGAATTCTATTTTCTATTTGTTATGTTTTTCCTTTTTCTGATATGTGAATTTTATTTTTTATGATTTTAATATTTAAAAATAAATAAATTATCATGTAATTTTCAAATATAAGTTACAGTGTTGTATTGTTATTTAAAATTTCATCCATATATCATTTTTTTTTCAGAATAACCAATGCATTCTAGCATATATGTTACAAACTTTAAGTAATAAAAATATACATACAAATTGATAGAACGAAATAATTATATTTATTTCAATATAATTTTATTTATTATATATATTTTTAATGGCTCTCAAAATAATTTTTTATTTAATAATTAGTTTTGTTCTTCAAACTATTTAATAACATTAGAGTCATTATGGTTAGCATATTGTTAATTAACCACAGTAAATAAATTCTAAACTAATATGTTAAGCTTATCAAATTTAAGAAAAATAAAAGTGAGTATACTACTCCAAACTCATTAAATATTAATATAATTCTAAGCCTATCATAATATATTATGTCTTAACAATCCAACCTAATAGCTTATCATAATATATTATATCTTAATAATTCAACTCAATAACTTAATATGTTAATTAGCAATCTAAGAGGCAACTTAAAAATCAAAAGAGAGATAAAATACATAAAGTAAAGAAGCAATTTATTTGTATTTGAAAAATTATATTTTTCTTCCACTCTTACGCTCCAAGAGTAAGAAAGGCTCATTTTATTGTTTCATTTAGTTATATATATAAATAACACCATCATTATTGTTAATGTGTAATTTTTTATATGTCTAATATCTTTTGAATTTTATTTAATTTTTTGAATTTGATTTAATCTTTTAAATAAATAATAATTGAATTGTATATAAAGTTCTCTTTAACTGTTTAATATTTCTTTTTATTTGATCCCCTTTAAAAATGTTCTAGCTCCGCTCTTAATAATGGTGCTTTTAGATTCATCCTATCAACAGTGACTGATTAACCATTTAATCCAGAATTGGAATAAGTAAGTGGGCAAAAGAATAAAAACCCAAATTACGAGCAAATCCAAAGACCACTCCACTCTAAGCATATGGTTATGCAATTTGTTCGGCTAATTTTGGTTGAAGTGTACTTAATTAATATCATGTTGTGCTTTTAGGCAAAACCATGGCAGTTACTGAACAACATGCAAGCCGACCGCGGGTTGTCGTGACAGGTCTGGGTTTAGTAACCCCTCTTGGACATGAGCCGGACGTATTTTATAACAATCTTCTTGATGGCGTCAGTGGCATAAGTGAGATAGAGAACTTTGACTGTTCTCAGTTTCCCACGGTATATAGACATCTTTCACTGGCCTGATCAGTTTCTTTATAGTTAATGATGAAAATTTTTTGAACAAGTTCTGACGTCCTTGACAGAAAATTGCTGGAGAGATCAAGTCTTTTTCCATAGATGGTTGGGTCTCGCCAAAGCTTGCTAAAAAGGCCGACAAATACACGCTGTACTTGCTCACTGCTGCAAAAAAAGCTTTGGCAGATGGTGGTATAACAGATGAAGTGGATGGCGACTATGACAAAAAGAAACGTGGGATTATAATTGGCTCTTCGTTAGGAGGGTTCCATGTAAGTGAAGGATTTTTTATGATCACAGAGTATTTATGGAAGTAAAACTGACACAGTTTGTTAATTGTCTATGAGATATCTACTCTACATATTCTGTTAGGTTTATTCTAAAAGAAAAAGAAGAAAAGCTATTCCAGCAAAGTTTTATCCTCACTAGGAACAGCTACAACTGAGGGGCATATGATCGGTTGTTGTGAATTAATGATCCGGTGAATTTTATTATTATTTTTTTAATAAAGTCATGTCATAGCAAAGAAGAGAGAAGTAGAGGTGGTTCAATGATCTTAAAAATTTAAAATTAAATATTCACATGAAATCATTTTTTAAAATCAAGAAAATGAGATTTTTTTATTAAAATTATAAAAAATGTTATAAATAGATATTATAAATTAAAAAAACTATTTTTATATAAAAAACTAACTGTTAAAGATCATTAAATACATATTAACGTTAATTGATTGAAAACAAGAGAAGAAATTAAGAATTAATAATATTAAGGGAATTGAAAAGTGATAAAAAATTAAAATTTAATAAGCATGCATATACTTAGTGAAGTGAGAATATATATCATTTTATTAATTATCTTGATAGGCAGATATTTTATTAATTATCTTAATTATTGTATATTTTTAATATAATTAATTATTTTTTTATAAAATTATGAATTTATAAATATATATATTCTCTAACAAATCAAATGGTTTAATTATCATTTATACGTTATTCCATTTCACAAATCAAATCGTTGAATGTATCAATATATTTCTATTGAAAGGTCATTCTGTCCCCAAACTATTTTACCTTGAGAACCAAACAATAAAAATTACATTATCTAACTTTTCCAAGCTATTAACATTTTCTTAGTACTTAGGTTATATGCTGAAATAAAATGGAATTCTCCATGGTTTTTGTAAAGTGAGGCAAGAAAAGAGAAGAGCCTCACATTCATTCTACGTAACAGAATTAACTGGACTACTGCTCACTCTCTTTCTTCTATATATAATCCCTTTGCCTGTGTAGTTTTATGTGTTATACTGATAATATATTGTGATTTTGATCAGCTTTTCCAAGAAACAATTGAAACAATGAGAGAATCAATTAAGAAGATAAAGCCATTCAGTTTACCCATCGGAATAAGCAATATGGGCCCTGCTATACTAGCCATGGATCTGGTAAGCTCAAAATTTGGGTTCCGAAAAGGTTAGGACAGACTTGTGGGATAGATATATAGGAATTAAGTTAGGAAATATCAAGTTTTTTTCCATGCGATCTTTGAATCCATTTACTAGTTACCAAATCGCAGGGTTGGATGGGTCCAAACTACGCACTATCTGCGGCTTGTGCAACAAGCAACTTTTGTATACTTAGTGCAGCTGGGCTTATCACTAGAGGAGAAACGGTAGGTGGATTTCCATATTTCATGCAGAAAGTGTTCTGTATTCGCCGTTAGCTCTACGTTGTTTTAAGAAGCCTTCTGAGCTTTTTTATCAATTTTTTCTAATTAGAAAACGTTTAATGCTGATGTAAAGATATATATTATTAGTTGGGATACATATAGTAGTATTTCCTAATTTTTGGAGATCTCCCAGGACATGATGCTTTGTGGCGGCTCCGACGCTGCAGTTGTTCAAATAGGTATTTTCGCCTTTCAAATATCCTGGATTCGATTTTTCAAAGAGGATGATCACTTTGGAAACTAAATGAGGTCATTATTTTTCTTTGGTGATTGAACTTGCAGCATTGGGAGGGTTTACGGCATGCAGAAGTCTTTCTAGAAGGAATAGCGATCCACAGAAAGCCTCCCGGCCCTGGGATATTGTAGACCATCCAACTTTTGCCTTTTTTACCTGCCTAGCTTCCTTTTTTGTCTCAAATTGCTGGCAAAAGAGAAAATGTTCTAATTCTTGCTAAAATTTCTACTACTTGAGCAGGATCGCGATGGATTTGTAATCGGAGAAGGGGCTGGGGTTTTGCTTCTGGAAGAGTTAGAACATGCAAAGGTACAACTTGCAGTTAATCAGTTCTAAACTGTCACACAAATCCATCCTTTTTAATCCTCTCATATGGTCAAGTTCTTACCACACCATTACTTTTTACCTCATCATTTGATTTGGCAGAGGAGAGGAGCAAAAATTTATGCAGAATTTTTAGGTGGAAGCTTCACTTCTGATGCTTATCACATAACTGACCCTCATCCTGATGGTAAACAAGCTTGTTGAACTTCCTTGCAGGGGAAACTAAAATTGCCAGTTGAAATTAGCTTCTGTTCAATGTTATTTAACACCTTTTTCCCCTTTTCTTCTTTACCTTTCCTTTCTGCTTATATGAACTGCCACTCATTGGTGGCTTTAGATCATCCACAGATGGTGCTCTACTTAATTATGCAAATATATATATATATATATACACACACACACACACATATATATATTAGTTGTAGATGATTTCTCCCTACCAATATCAGGGACAGGAATGAATCTTTGCATAAAGAAGGCCTTGGATCAAGCTGGGGTAGCCAAAGAAGATGTAAATTACATAAACGCATTTGCTTCGTCTACACAAAAAGGTGATCAAAGAGAATACCAAACTCTGATGGATCATTTTGGCCAAAACCCTCAGGTAATATGACACGATGAACTTACTTCCTTTAGTTCAATCTGTTCTATGCATACTTATCCTTTTACGCCTTTCCCAGCTGAGAATAAACTCTTCAAAATCCATGATTGGTCATCTACAAGGAGCCTCAGGTGCTGTAGAAGCCATTGCAACAATTAAGGTGACTGGTTTCTGAAGCTTCCAACAATTCATCTCCACTGTCCTTGAATTCTAACCTGCAAGTTTTTCCTTTTCAAATGTAGGCAATAGAGACGGGATGGATTCATCCAAACATCAATCTTGATAATCCTGATGAGGGCTTGGTATGTTCTTTTCCATATTGAATTGTATAAGCATACATGTCATTGGTTTTTTAGACTAGTTGATGAATAGGCTCTTGCAAAACGGACACTAAAGGGGACGAGACGTCCCATGCCTAAATAAAAATTGCAAGGAAGAGAGTTTATCTCAGAATAAACTGTAGTAGAAAATAAAAATAACAGATAGCACATCATATGATCAATTATTATATACATAGACAAAAGCATACACTTTTGTTTTCTCAGATTTTACTGAACTCTGCATACGTGGAACGCAGGACACAAACATTTTGGTTGGCCCCAAAAAGGAACAATTGGACATTAAGTTGGCACTCTCCAACTCATTTGGCTATGGTGGACAGAATTCATCCATCTTATTTGCGCCAATCAAGTGAAGTACATGCTGGTAAACTATCAATTTGTAGTCGCTCAAAAGCAAATTGTATAGAAGTTAAATTTAGATATTCCACGCCACACCCCCTGTTGAGTTTTTCAGAGAAAAATATAGTTTTCCTTAAAAGAAGAAGAATAATCAGAAAAACAAAGCAATATGGGAGAAGAAGAAGAAGAAGGTTTTCAATATAGAAATTGAACCCATATTTTCATTCCTCAAAATCTGTATATTTATACATGCTCTGAAGAAAAGGTATAGTCTTGAGAATGGAAAACAATTGACACAGTTAGCAAATCACTGAAATCAATACTTGAACAATGTGCACAGCAATGGCTATAACAAAAAGAAATAAAAACAGACATATAACTGGCTAAAACGACACGCTAAAGGAGTCGTTTGGAACCCAAGAACCCTAAACGATAGGTAACCAAGTCATACAGCACTCAACAGAAAAACAGCAAACTAAATGATACTCCAATCATGTGTTTCACAATTCTTCGATTTAGTGAAGGCAAAACGATGATGTCTCTATTGGTCTTCTTCAAATTTCTGTTGCTTCCCGCTTAGCTAAGCTCTTGTTTTTCTACTTGTTCCGGATCAACCTTTCAACACACCCCCTTGATTTGGAACCTGGTAAGTACCCAAGCCTGCCCTAAGCAGCTCAAACCTCTCTTTGCCGAGACCTATAGTGAATATATCCGCCAATTGATCATCGGTTTGACAGTACCTAAGCTCAATCTCTTGATCTTTGATAGCATCCTTTAGAGAATGAAATTTCACCCCTATATATTTTGTGCAACCATGGCGGACAAGATTTTTGGTTGTAGCGATTGCTAACTGGTTGTCCACATGTAAAATTGTACCTTGACATTGACTAAAACCAAGATCGAACAGTACCTTTCTTAACCATTTAGTATGGATAGCAGCTAAAGCTATGGCAATGTACTCAGCTTCCGCAGAGGACTGAGCCACTATCTCTTGTTTCTTTGAAGCCCGAGTGAATACAGCACTTCCCAACAAAAAACAGAAACTCCCAGTGCTTTTAGAATCATCCACAGATCTTGCCCAGTCATTGTCACTAAAGCCTTGAAGCTCACCACTGTCTTTCTTCAAATACAACAATCCAAAGACTATCATACCTTTCAAATACCTCAAAATCCTTTTTGCAGCTGTGAAATGCACCAGAGAAGGAGTCTGTATAACCCTTGACAGAAGACAAGTAGCATACCTTATATCTGGTTTTGTTGCTGATAAGTACAACAAAGAGCCAACAATGCTTCTATAAATTGAACCATCAGCCTTAGCTGAACCATCATTCTTACTAAATTTGTTTCCCGCAGTAAGTGGTGTGTCTACAGCTTTGCAATTACTCATGTTAAACTTTTTTAGTAAATCTTTGGCATATTTCGACTAATGCAAGTAAATTTGTCTAGAACTTTGCTGAACTTCCATTCCCAGGAAGTATGACATTAAGCCTAAGCCTGTTATTTCAAATATTGACATCATTTGTGCCTTGAATTCTTGCAAGTATTCAGTATCTGGTCTTGTAATCAATAAATCATCCACATACAAAGCTACAACCAACTCTGCTGGTTCATTAGAGCTTTTCACATAAAAAGTAGGCTCGGTAATGCTTCTGTTGAGTCCTTGGCCTTTGAAATAATCATCAATTCTCTCATACCTTGATTGAGCAAAAAAAAAAAAATTCTCTCATACCAGGCTTTAGGACTCTGCTTGGACCATATAAAACTTTTACAAGCTTGCACACTTTGTTTTCTGAACCCTGTACCTCATACCCTTCAGGTTGGGCACTGTAGATTTTCTCCTTCAAATTCCATTTAGAACGGCTGACTTGACATCCAAATGGAATATTCTCCAATCCTCCCCAGTTGATAGACCTATCAATAATCTAATTGTGTCATGCCTAACAACAGGTGCAAAAGTTTCAAAGAAATCAATGCCATAAGTCTGTGCATACTCATTCACAGCCAACCTTGCCTTGTATTTGTTGATTGAGCCATCAAGATTCAGCTTAGTTCTATAGATCCACTTGACCCCAATCACATTTTGATTGCTTGGTTTGTCAACAAACACCCAAGTTCATTTTTTAGAATCAAATTAATCTCTGTATCCATTGTAGTCTTCCAATTTGCATCAGTTTGAACTTTTACAAAACTGGTAGGATCTGTTATTGCCAAATTACATTTATTATAGATGTCCTCCAGTGATCTTGTGCCTTTAACAGCCAAGTTCTCATCCTCCAAGTTAGTTAACTCATAATTATCACCTTGTAACTGTTCATCAACACCCAAAAATACATCTCCAGAGTTTTCCACAATTTCATTGTCCCAATTCCAACTTAGCCTTTCATCAAATTTGACATCCTTATTGATAAAAACCTTCTCTGACTTAACATTATAGAGCTTGTAACTCCTAGAAAGGTCACTATAACCAATAAAAATAGCCAAGACAGGTTTAGGATCAAACGTTGACCTCTTCTCTGCTGGAATCTTTGCACAATACACAGAACCAAAAGTTTTCATATGTGAAACACTTGGTTTATGTTCATGCCACATCTCACAAGCTGTTTTGTTTGACAAAACTCTAGTATAAGCCATATTTAGAATATAATTAGCTGTGTTAACAACCTCTGCCCAAAATACCTTTGGCATACTTTTCTGAAACATCAGACATCTTGCCATTTCCATCAAGGTCCTATTCTTCCTCTTTGACACCCCATTTTGATGAAGGTTGTCTACTATTGTGAGTTAATGCTTCAACCCTAGCTCAGCCAACAAATTCTCAAACTCAGTGGCTCTTGATATGGCAAAATTGATGCTCATTTGACACAACAAGGCTTTGTAAAAAGCATGAATGAAGCTACATTATACACACTCAAATCAAGAGATAATGTGGTGTTGATTGTGTCCTTATATGTGGACGATCTGCTAGTTACTAGAAGGAATGAAAAAGCGCTCTGCAAATTCAAACTCGAAATGCAAAAAGAGTTTGACATGACTGATTTAGGTCCCATGAGGTATTTCCTTAGTTTGGAAATTCAACAACTTAAGAATGGCATTTGGTTATCTCACAAGGGTTATATCTCTAAGGTACTCAAAAGATTTCACATGGGCAGTTGCAAACCTGTGACTACACCACAAGTTGCAAATATTAAATTCTTTGGTAACAGTGGGAAGAGACCTGAAGATCCATCCATTTATAGGAAGTTGATTGGTTGTCTTCTTTATATATGCTCCTTTCGACCTGATATAATGTACACAGTAAGATTTTTGTCTTGATTCATGCAAGATCCAACAGATTCTCATTTTATTGTTGGCAAAATAATGCTGAGATATCTCACAGGGACTTTAGAGCTTGGAGTTCTCTTCATTAAAATGGATAACATCAAGCTCATTAGCTATTCAGATAGTGACTTTGCTGGAAATGTTGATGATGTTAAAAACAGTTCTGGATATGTCTTTACTCCTAGCAATTAAGCATTCTCATGGAACTCTCACAAGCAATCTATTGAAGCCCAATTTACTGTTGAGGTTGAATATATAGCCTCTGCTGCACCATCAAATCAGGTTATATGGTTAACGAAAATACTTGCTAACTTGCAGTTCCATCAAGATTAAGCAACTGATTTATTTGTTGATGATAAATCAGCCATAGCTATTACCAAAAATCCAGTTTGGCATGACAAAATCAAACACATCAATGTGAAGTATCACTCCATCAAAGATGTCCAAAAGAAAAGGGAATTATGTGCTCAGCATTGTCCTTCAGAATTGCAACTTGTAGATATCATGACCAAAGCTGTTGAGAAATGATCACAAATCTGTAATTTGACGAAGCAGACTTGGCGAGAAGGTTCAGAGGTTGAAGAATGAAGAAGAAGAAGAAGAAGGTTGAATAGCAAATGTCATTTCGTACTTCAACAGTTGATACGCTAAGCTTGTTTGTCATTTTACTTAGTCACTTTAATGTTTATATAATATGACTTTAGCTCTTGTTGTTTTATTGTACTTTCTTACTTATACATTGCTTAAATGTGTCGTTTTGATGGGGTTATATGGTTGTTAAGCCAGCTGTCCCCTTTTTCCTTTGTAGCCGTTGCTTGGCACTGAAACCAATACATGGATTTCAGTG
This sequence comes from Theobroma cacao, assembly GCF_000208745.1. Classification (NCBI taxonomy): domain Eukaryota; kingdom Viridiplantae; phylum Streptophyta; class Magnoliopsida; order Malvales; family Malvaceae; genus Theobroma; species Theobroma cacao. The sequence continues at coordinate 20,396,019 of NC_030855.1, forward strand.
CGCAACCAACCAAATTTGTTTTCCATGTTTCGAGGCTGAGTACCGTTGCTATTTTTCCATTTCTCTAGTGTTAAGTGTGATATATACAAGGTGAAATGAAATGAATGAGAAGGTGTGTGAGCTACTGTTTTTAGCTCTCCCCAATTTTTCCAAATTTTGGCTCTTTTTGTTCTTATGAACTTTCCCTTCCTCTGGTTAATCTCCCTGTTATTCAATATGGTATTGGAGCTATATTAGGGCTCTTAAGGGACTGTTTTCGTTTTAATCTTTTTTGTTTTTTAATACCAGTTCATCATTCAAGGCAAGGTTTTTTAATGGCTACATATGGATTTAATGCTTCAGCTCCACCAGTATTTACTTGTGAAAACTATGCAATTTGGTCAGTGAAGATGAAGTCTTACCTCAAGGCATTTTGTATCTGGGAAGTTGTGGAGCCAGTGAAGAGACATACCAATTCGATAGTTTGAAAAAGACAAAGCCAAGAGGTACAAAGCTTTATCTTGCTTACAATTTGCTATTTCTGATGAGATCTTTGCTAGGATTATGCATTTAGATAATCTAAAAGATGTATGAGACCATTTGAAAGATGAATTTTTTAGTAGTGATAGGACTAAGCAAATTCAAACATTGAATTCGTTTAGGCAATTTGAAATGTTAAGAATAGAGGATGATGAATCCATCAGGGAGTTTTATGGGAAGATAATGACCTTAGCCAACCAATTGAGACTATTAAGGAAGGTTATGACTGAAGAGAAGTTAGTACATAAGATGCTTGTTAGCATTCCAAAAAACTTTTCATTGGAGGATTCTAAGGATATTGGATAGATTACCTTGAAGAAACTTGTAAATGACTTGGAAGCTTTTGAACAGATAAGAGCATTCAGACAGAAGAATGCAGTTGATAGTGCACTAGTGGCCAAAACTAAGAATCTGACGCTTGGTGGAAATAGTTATAAGAAAAATGAGCTTGAAAGGAAGGAGAAAGGGAAGAAAATTGTGGATGACAAGACTGGAAAGCCAAAAACCAAGTTTCTACCATGCTCTCATTGTAAGAAAACCACTCACTCATCTAAGTATTACTAGTATAGGCCTAATGTTAAATATAGGTCATGTAACCAGCTTGGTCATGTTGAACAGGTATGTAAAAATAAAGGGACTCATGTGGATGAAAACACTGCAATTGTTGAGCAAATTGAAGGTGCTAATGAAGTGTTGTTTACGGTTCAAGAAGTAGGGAAATCAACTAAGAAGAATGTGTGGTTGATTGACAATGCTTGCTCAAAGCATTTGACAGAGGATGTAGGATAATTTACAACTCTCAACAAGAGTTACAAAGCTAAAGTTGAGATTGGTGATGGTTCTTTTTTAAAGATTCTAGGCATAGGAACAGTGGTTGTGGAGACACAAGAGGGTAACAAGTATATTCTTGATGTTTATTTTGTTCCTGATGCAAACCAAAATTTGCTTAGTGTTGGATAGTTAACTAAGAACCACTATGTTCTTTTGTTCAAGGATAAATATTGTACTATCTTTGATCCTTAAGGTGAAGAAGTGTTGGCAGTCGAGATGAAGAACAAGTAGTACCCTATTGATTGGAAACATATAAATCAAAAGGCTTTTTTTAGTGCAGCACATGACTCTGAACTGTGCCACAGAAGGTTGGGGCATATAAACTACAATTCTCTGCAAAATATGGTAACTAAGGAGCTAGTTGAAGGTTTGCCTAAGATTACAAAGCCTGATATGGTATGTAGTACTTGTCAGTATGGTAAGCAATGTATACTACCTTTTCCAAAAGAGAGAAATTGGAGAGCAACTAGAAAGCTTCAGCTGGTCCATATTGTACTACCCTGTATTTTGATACGGTGGCTAATAAAGTTTACGGATGTCAATTGAAGTTGATTACTATGTTAAAAAGAGTAATTCAGAACTGAACCTGTGAAATCTCGACCTCCATAAATACGTAACTAGAAGTAGACGCGATAATACGGATCAGGGGTAATTTCGTAATTTCTCTTGGTAGGCTCCTACGAGTGGGTTTTTTTTATACTATTAAGGTCTAAATAGGCCTAAGGAATGAATAAATGATGTTTATGATGGTAAATAAATGAGAAAAATAAAAATAATGATAATTTCCATGGTATGGGCAAAATGGTCATTTTGCACTTCGAGTCAAAATATTCAATTTTCGTAAACCCCAGTAGTTTAGATCATTGTGGACCTTTTCCCAGTGTCAAAAGAATAAAAATATTGCACAAAGGATTGGAGAAGAACAAGTTAACTTGTTAAATGGCATTTTGGTAATTACGTGAGAAAATGGATAAATATAAGGCATAAATATCCAAGTTTCTAACAACTTCTTCAAATTTCCAGCAGATTTTTCAAGCTTCCAGCAACTTTTTCTTCTTCCTCACCCATCCAATGTCATTTTTCATTCCACCTCCATGAAAATCAAATTGTTCATGTGATTTTTCCTTGTTTTCTTTTTATTTCTTTTCTTTTCCTAATCCTTCCTTCTCCTAACTTCTTGGGCACTGAATTTGCAACTTCTAACCTCAATTTTCAGCACATCTAAACCTTAGGAGAGAGAGAGAAAAATCTCTCCTTGTTTCTTATATTTTTTATTTCTACTTCACTTTCAACCACACTTGGATTTTTGGCTTCAAATCTTCATTTTCAAAGTTGAAAGGTATATATTTCCAACTTTTGAAATTTTTGAATTTATGGTTATATTTT